>NW_020837954.1:16354099-16456129 GCF_003676395.1 Aethalodelphis obliquidens
TAGTGATTTTTTTCTATGTCAAATCAATCAAGTAGTGAGAGGGCTTAGATAAGCCTTGAAATCTGGGAAGCATGGTCCTTTGAGGAATCACTAAAGCAATAGTCCCCCACAGATATTTACAGAATGAATGTAGTTATCGAGAAGTTGGTTAAATTTACTTTTTAGTTAATTATCATTTCACTTCTAACATTTATTTTCTTTTTATCTATCAATTATTTGAGCATTAGGCAAAAAAATATGACTCTTATTTGAAAGTAGACATAGAAAACAGCAGAAGAGAATGAATGAAAAGAAAAAGAATACGATAGAGGTGGGAGAGCATAGAAACATGTATACACTCAAAAACCAAAATGAAAGCTAGGATTGTCTTTGTTCTACTGCATTTGTGAAAAAAGGTGTTCCTTATATAATACTATAACATTTAATTTACTGTAATTATATGAATCTGTGAAAAAATGGTTGTAGCATCCTCTTGCATTAAATTATTGAAGAGGCCATTCAGCTGACTCTTAAAATCTAGATCTTGACTAGCTGAAGCTTTACATTTTATGCAGCAGTCTTTTACACAATCTTAAGGCCCATTTTGGGTTAGTAGAATTAAAACTTAAATAAAGTTGAAATGTAATTTCTGGAACATTTCCTTACCCAAGATTCTCAAGACCTGAATAAAATTCAATAGAAACAATATGTGCTGGAGCTGTGGTGATATTAAACTAAACTGTTTTCTAAAGAAATAATATTGCACAATGGAAATCAGTTTCAAGAGATGTTGAGAGAAATAAAATTCCATCTAATAAATCTGTGGCAAGACAAAGATTTTGACAACTGATTTCCCCTCTCTGCTTCAATCTACTTGGAATCTCAGATAAACATAATAGTGACAATAATCTCCGAGGAATATTTATCTAAATGGGTTTTTAATTTCAATATTTGATTTATACCGAGAACAAGTATAGCACATGTCTTTAAGTAAGCTGCACCGGGAATAGTATAAAATACAATTTTACTTATTTTGCAAGAGCAATTTAGGTTTTAATGGCTATCATATTTCCTTCTTTTAAAAATATACTCTTTAATAGAGGAAAAAGAAGAAATCTCCGTAGTACCTATAATAGTTAAATGTGTTTATTCATGTTTTTATACTGAGAGGAATATCTTTCTAATTACATAGATTTTTAAATGAACCTTTATTTTGGAATAATATTTGATTTTCAGAAAAATTGCAAACATAGTAGAGAGAAGTCCTGTGTACCCTTTGTCCAATTTTCCCCATTCTTAACATCTTACATTTCCATGGTGCCGTTGTCAAAATTGAGAACGTGGCCTTGGTAAATTACTTTTAACTAAACTACGGTTTTAGTTGCAGTGTCACCAGTTTTTTGCATTGATGTTCTCTTTTTGTTCCAGGACCCAATCTAGAGCACTACATTGCATTTAGTTCTCATGTCTCCTAAGTCTCCTCTGGTCACTGACAATTTCTCAGTCTTTCCTTGTTTTTTATGACCTCAAATGTTGAGAAGTACTGACCAAGCATCCTGTAGAACATCTTCCAACCTGGGTTCTTGAGATGTTTTTCTGTTAATTAGATCGAGTTTATGGGTTTATAGGAAGAATACCACAGAGGTTAAATGCCCTTCTTATCACACTATATCAGGGGGTACATGATATGCACCCAACATCACTGGGGATATTAGGCTTCATCACTTAAGGTATTGTTTGCCAGGTTTCTCCAGTATAAGTTATTATTTCTCCCCTTACCTATTCTGTTCTTTGGAAGCAAGTTACTAAGTCAAGCCCACCCTAAAGTGTGTGTGTGTGATTGTGCGTGTATATGTGAATATGTGTGTGTGTGTTTTATAAGCTTCACTCTCTCAAAGCAGGAATATCTACATATATGAAATAAATTCCTTCTGTAAGAAATATTTAACTGTTTCCCACCATTTATTTATTCAATCATTTATTTATTTCAGTATGGACTCATGTATGTTTATTTTATACTTTGGGTTATAATCTAATACTACATTATTTGTTTTGCTGCTCAAATTGTTCCAGCTTTGGCCATGGGGGTCTCTTTAGAGTTGGCTCCTTTGTTCCTCTAACCCATCTTCATTCCTTTGTATTTTGAGCACTTCCTTACTTTCTGGTACTATAAGATGCTCATCTTGTATTTTGCCTGCCTCAGCCCTAGAACCAGCCATTTCTCCAAGGAACTTGGTTCTTTTTATTAGAGAATGATATTTAGAAACTAAGATCTGGACACTGGGTGTGCTTGTTGATGGAATGTTATTGTTTCTAGGACTTATCTGCAGACAGACTATAAATATATGTAGGCATAATAACCTATGTGAAAAACATATCTATAATTGTTTTTATATCTATCTGTCTATATATTAAGCTAAATATTAGTTCATTCTGATGTGTCTGACTCTAATTTAGTACCACATGATTTAGTCTAACCTCTCTTTTTGTTTATGTATCACACCTCTCTTCGAAAGTGAGAAACTTAGCTAAATATAATTTATTTTTAAATTTTGATTTCAGTTTATTATTTTATATTTAATCTTTTGGCACCATCAATGTGTACGACATTTCTTATATAGAACATAAGAGTCATTCAATAATAATATAATACACATTTTTCCTTTGAATGCATTATATTATATGCATATGTAGGTTGTTGATTTGAAATATGTTATCATTAATGTAAGTACCAGCTGTGCTTTTCATGCAAGGGAGGAGTATAGCAAGAGTTTAAGAATAATGTTGAGTGAATAATTGGACTTAATAAAATTATCCTAGTATGAACTGTAGTTATTTGAAGCTGTAGATCAGTGGTTCTCAGCCTCAGCTGTACATAGGAATCACCTGAGGTGTTTTAAATTCTGATGCATGGGTCTTACCTCTAGAGATTCTGATTTTATTTGTCTTGGTTTAGAATGAGGATAGGGACTTTAAAAGCTCCCCAGGTGGTTTTGATATGCAGCCAAGGTTAGATCAAGGTTCAGAACCTCGGCTGCACTTGGATAAATTAATGCTGATTACAGCATTTTCTGTACTGTCTTGTTTTCTGAATGTATATATTCCAAGCTAAGTAAACTGTGAAATAGTAATATATGTTTGAGTTTGGACAATGGGGCACATTGTGTAGTTATAGTTGGTGTGGTCACTGAAGCATAGTTGTAGCTGTTATAATAGGATTATCGAATGATGTAGTGATCTATGTCTGAGGAATAGTGTGATATGTTGCTTTTCTATTTTGAGTTATAAAACACAGGACAGACACTAAAATTAAAAATTCCAAAATAAGCTTCTGTAGGAATTATACTCCTGTAAAATTATGACCTGGACATATAAGGGCCTATACTTGCCTCAATCCAAATTGCCCCCCAAGCAATTGTAAGATATTCCTTTTTCATTAAACAAAAATAGTCACCATGACCCAGTGTTATAGATTGAATCTGGCCCCCCAACCCCCTGCAAGTTCATACATTGAAGCCCTAAGCCCTGTCAACATGACTGTCTTTGGAGACAGTGTGTTCAAAAAATATTTAAGGTTAAATGAGGTTAAACAAATAGGGTCCTAATCAATAGGTCTGGTGTCTCTATAAGAATAGGAAGAGACACAAAGAGTGTGCATACACAGGGGAGAGGCTATATGAAGGTACATCAAGAAGGTAGATGTCTGTAAGTAAAACAGAGAGGTCTTACCAGAAACCAACCCTGCCAGTACCTTGATATTGGATTTCCAGCCCCTAGAACTGTGAGAAAATAAATTTCTGTTGTTTAAGTCATTGTGATATTCTGTTATGGCAGTCCTAGCAGACTAATATACGCAGGAATTTCACTTCTCAGTACATAATCAATGGATGTGTATGCACATATTTCAAGAAATGTTCCAGAGAATTCCCTGGCAGTCCAGTGGTTAGGACTCTAAGCTTTCACTGCTGAGGGCCCAGGTTCAGTCCCTGGTCAGGGAATCAGGATCCTGCAAGCTGCACCTTGCACCTGCTTTGCTTAGTGCAAAGTGGATGAATTGTAATGATAGAAATTTTCCTAACATTTTTTTTTTAGCTTTTGTTTTGTTTTGTTTATCTCCTCTCAGTAGGACAAGAAAACATGCTTACCAGGTGACCGCATGATTCCTTTTGTCAGATAGGCTACTTAAAGTTCATAGAATCTTTTTCTCTCCTTTGATGGAGCCAGAATAGGTACTGCAGATACACAACAAACATGTGTTTTGATGGTTCTTTTATTAAAAGTACTATGCATTTTTCATATGAGATCTATTTATTTAAAAGCATTTGAAATTGATATTGTCAGAGATCTTGCTGTTAGAATATGTCACTTAATTATGCTATGGTGGCAAGATCTGCCTACAATCCATAGTATATTATATCAGTAGGAGGTATAGCACCATGACTGAAAAAATAGGATCTAATGATTTTGGTTTTTTTAGTCATCAGGAAGGGGGCTTGCTATAGATACACAAACCTGTGTCTGCAAAGGTGCAGGCGATTTGTTACTTGATCGTTATGTATAGGGAATATGGGCAAAGATATCAGGGATATAAATAATATAGAGGATAAGGAAGAGATATCATAGGCAAAGAAAAGAAAATATATTTTGAAAGGAAGGAAAATAAAATAGTTAAGAAAGAAAGGTCAGAATTTGGGAGCTGGTTGCTAAAATAATTTGTTTGTATTTACAAATCCTACTTCATTTTGTTGTTGGGATGAATCATTTTTTATGTGTGCCTTTTTAATGTGGGTAGATGATAAATGAGAGCAAATTAGCTGAAATTGAAAAATTATTGTTTATCATAAGTTTAGTAAAATAATAATGGGGAATGATATTTTCTGACTAATATTTACTATCTATGTTTAACATGATTGATGGCAATCAAAGAACAGCAATATATTTACCCCAAAACCCTAACTTAAAATCTGTATTTATTCTTCAGTAATTTAGAAGGCTTTCAGAATCTTGTACGTTGGTAAGATTTTCTAGAATGATTCCTCAAAGTAAAGGTTAGAAGGGGGTAGATACTGAGGGGACAGATTTAGGGCGGTGTAACCCCATTCCTCTGACAGTTGTACCATCATCACCTGGGAGAAACTCAGGAAACATCACTGAAATCTTTTTACTCAAGAAGCATCTCCACTCATACACTAAAATTAGTGCCCTAATCTAGGTGTTTCTGTAGACAGTGGGTTTTCTGATGGCCATGGGCATTCAACCTGTCTCACTTTCTTTGTCTGTAGCTTACCCATGGCTACTAATCAGAGATTCAAGTCTTAAAACTTAAAAAAAAAAGAAGCATCTAATTCAAGCTCAGCAAACTAGGGACTTCACGAAAACACTGTGAGAATATATCTACAAAGAATATCTCTTTGTAGAGCAAGTACTTTCCAATACAATCATTGGTTAAATAGTTCTCACTGGTATTTTGTCTATAATTCCTGTTCAAATGGGTTCAGTAGAAGGAACAGTTTTCCAGTTCTTTTCTTAATAACCGGTTGTGCCATGTAAAGTGACCTCTCCAATAACACTAAAAAGTCCATTTATTTGGAGAATTGCACTCAAACAACAGGTTCAGTGTAAATTCCCCTTCTTTACTATGGCACCTTGCTTGTGGTACTTCAGAATATACATAACATATAAATAACCACATGTATTTTTCTTCCCTTCCCCCTGCTTCTCTACCACCACACACAATATTTTCACCCCATATGTTACTCTATATATTTATCCTGTTGCTTTCCAACACCATCTGTTTTCTTAAGCTATATAGATGGTGATTCTATTGCTCCCTCCTTTAGTCATACTTTTGTATTATTTTCAAAACCATGTAGAGATGGCAATGATGCAAAATGAAGTTCTAACTTTGGGGATTTTTATTACCATATGTTACTACCTTTTTTTGGGAGGAGTGTCTGAATTTGTCTAAGACTTAAGTAACTCTAGAATTATGTTTAGGACCTGTCTTTCTGTGGAAAGTAATAAATGACATTGAAAGGAAATAAAATAAAATTTAAAGATTTTTTTCTATCTGTAGGTCTTTGGCATTTATTTTGTTTCTTCTCCAAAAATAGAAGTAAATTTTAGAATTATTTTCAAATTGTTCTCGAGAAATTTGAATGTGGGTCATCTATCTATATTCTACTAATATATGGCAAAATCTGAGGAGAGAAAACTAAATGAAAATGAGTTCATGTTATCAAGAGTTAAAATATGGCCAATGGAATTAAAATTCATATAGGGTGTAATGGAGTCTCATTGTCTTGTGGAAAATTCGAACCCTCTGCAGGTATGTCTCAGGGATGATCATGCTGTGCTGAAGTTAATATTCAGGAGATGGTGTCTACCCTCTGTCTTTGGTCTTATCGCCTGCTCTCTGCACTATTCAACTCAGGAAAGTGTCTCCAGTAACCTAAATTTTGATATATTTGTTCTAGAACACCATCAATTCCATTATTCTGTATTCTATTACACATATAAAAATTCAATGAAAAGCAATGAAAAAGAGAAAAAGACTCCCAGAATTTTAAAATTTCTCACATGTTAGTTTTGTCTCTTTTTTTTGCATGAGACTAATGGTATTTAAATGTACCTGTCATAATTTAAATTATTAATGTCTCTTTATATAATAAAAAAGTTAGAATTCAACAAATAATGCACCTGCATTTCCAAATCCAGACAAACATTTTTATGAAATTTACTTTTCCAAATAGGTGGCTGGTTCAACATAACTACACTAAAATTGCTGTCCAATGTAATAACCAGTCATAATACACAATTTATAAAGATCCCATCACATTTTCAGAAGAAATTTACACAGGAAAAGTGAAACCTACAAAAAATGCTAAAACTTCACTTAAAATAATAAAACCATCATTTTAAGGAGAGAATTGACCAAATGGAAAGAATAATCCAGGTTGTGGACTGTGATGGTTAGTTTTATGTGTCAAATTTCCTGGGGTATAGTAGCCAGTTATTCAATCAAATACTAATCTACATGTTGCTGTGAAGGTGTTTTGTAGATGTGGTAAACATCTACAATCAGTTGACTGTAAGTAAAGGAGATTTTTCTTGATGATATGGATGGGCCTCATCAGTTGAAAGGCCTTAAGAGAAAAACTGCTTTCCCGAGGAAAAAAAAAAAAGGAAATTCTCCCTCAAGGCTGAAGTATGAACTCTTACCCAAGAGTTCCAGGTTGCTGGCATGCCCTATGATTTTTTAAGCCAAACATTGAACATAAGCCAGTTCCTTGAAATAAATCATACATATATACATATGTGTCTGTGTGTGTGTGTCTGTGTGTGTATTTCCCTATATATCCTACTGGTTGTTTATGTGGAGAACCTGACTGATTTGATAAGGGATGCTTAGTAGTGTAAGGATATTAATATATGCCAGGTAAATTATTCCAGTTAAATAATTCTTAAATATGACTAAATTTGACAAAATTTTATCTGGAAAAACAGAAGGGTGAATATACAAATAGACAGTGGTCAGACCATATATGACAACATATGACCTACAACCTCTATAGCAACCAGCCCAGGAAGCCAAATGACAACCTTTGCAGCAGTTGGTCTGGAATGGACAGTACTTGTTCAATGATTTGCCAAATTTGTCCCTACTTTCAACACAGGACCAACCAAATAGAGCCAAATATGTTCCCGAAACCCATCACATAAGTTGCCCCATTTCTAGTTAGTCCACTTCCAGTTTCCCTATATGTGCATCCTACAATCGGAGCATACTTGAAGCATCTCTCTCCTTTGTCTCTCTCTGTCTCTGTCTCTTTCTCTTTCTACATCTATCCTACTCCTCTGCCTGTCTTTTTTTTTTTTACATCTTTATTGGAGTATAATTGTTTTACAATGGTGTGTTAGTTTCTGCTTTATAACAAAGTGAATCAGTTATACATATACATATGTTCCCATATCTCTTCACTCTTGTGTCTCCCTCCCTCCCACCCTCCCTATCCCAACCCTTTAGGTGGTCAAAAAGCACTGAGCTGATCTCCCTGTGCTATGTGGCTGCCTCCCACTAGCTATCTCTTTTACGTTTAGTAGTGTATATATTCCATGCCACTCTCTCACTTTGTCACAGCCTACCCTTCCCCCTCCCCATATCCTCAAGTCTATTCTCTAGTAGGTCTGTGTCTTTATTCCTGTCTTACCTCTGGGTTCTTTATGACTTTTTTTTCTTAGATTCCATATATATGTGTTAGCATACGGTATTTGTTGTTCTCTTTCTGACTTACTTCACTCTGTATGACAGACTCTAGGTCCATCCACCTCACTACAAATAGCTCAATTTCGTTTCTTTATATGGCTGAGTAATATCCTATTGTATATATGGGCCACATCTTCTTTATCCATTCATCCAATGATGGACACTTAGGTTTTTTCCATCTCCTGGCTATTGTAAATAGAGCTGCAATGAACATTTTGGTACATGACTCTTTTTGAATTATGGTTTTCTCAGGGTATATGCCCAGTAGTGGGATTGCTGGGTCATATGGTAGTTCTATTTGTAGATTTTTAAGGAACCTCCATACTGTTCTCCATAGTGGCTGTACCAATTCATATTCCCACCAGCAGTGAAAGAGTGTTCCCTTTTCTCCACACCCTCTCCAGCATTTATTGTTTCTAGATTTTTTATGATGGCCATTCTGACTGCTGTGAGATGATATCTCATTGTAGTTTTGATTTGCATTTCTCTAGTGATTAATGATGTTGAGCATTCTTTCATGTGTTTGTTGGCAGTCTGTATATCTTTTTTGGAGAAATGTCAGTTTAGGTCTTCTGCCCATTTTTGGATTGGGTTGTTTGTTTTTTTGTTATTCAGCTGCATGAGCTGCATGTAAATTTTGAGATTAATCCTTTGTCAGTTGCTTCATTTGCAAATATTTTCTCCCATTCTGAGGGTTGTCTTTTCGTCTTCTTTATGGTTTCCTTTGCTGTGCAAAAGCTTTGAAGTTTCATTAGGTCCCATTTGTTTATATTTGTTTTTATTTCCATTTCTCTAGGAGGTGGGTCAAAAAGGATCTTGCTGTGATTTATGTCATAGAATGTTCTGCCTATGTTTCCCTCTAAGAGTTTGATAGTTTCTGGCCTTACGTTTAGGTCTTTAATCCATTTTGAGCTAATTTTTGGGTATGGTGTTAGGGAGTGATCTAATCTCATACTTTTAAATGTACCTGCCCAGTTTTCCCAGCACCACTTATTGAAGAGGCTGTCCTTTCTCCATGGTACATCCCTGCCTCCTTTATCAAAGATAAGGTGACCATATGTGTGTGGGTTTATCTCTGGGCTTTCTATCCTGTTCCATTGATCTATATTTTTGTTTTTGTGACAGTACCATACTGTCTTGATTACTGTAGCTTTGTAGTATAGTCTGAAGTTAGCGAGCCTGATTCCTCCAGCTCCGTTTTTCGTTCTCAAGATTGCTTTGCTATTCGGGGTCTTTTGTGTTTCTATACAAATTGTGAAATTTTTTGTTCTAGTTCTATGAAAAATGCCAGTGGTAGTTTCATAGGGATTGCATTGAATCTGTAGACAGCATATATATGGGTCTTGTTTTTGTATCCATTCAGCCAGTTTGTGTCTTTTGGTGGGAGCATTTAGTCCATTTACATTTAAGGTAATTATCGATATGTATGTTCCTATTCCCATATTCTTAATTGTTTTGGGTTTGTTATTTTAGGTCTTTTCCTTCTCTTGTGTTTCTTGCCTAGAGAAGATCCTTTAGCATTTGTTGTAAAGTTGGTTTGGTGGTGCTGAACTCTCTCAGCTTTTGCTTTTCTGTAAAGGTCTTAATATCTCCATCATATCTGAATGAGATCCTTGCTGGGTAGAGTAATCTTGGTTGTAGGTTTTTCTCCTTCATCACTTTAAATATGTCCTGCCAGTCCCTTCTGGCTTGCAGAGTTTCTGCTGAAAGATCAGCTGTTAACCTTATGGGGATTCCCTTGTATGTTATTCATTGTTTTTCCCTTGCTGCTTTTAATATGTTTTCTTTGTATTTAATTTTTGACAGTTTGATGAATATGTGTCTTGGCGTGTTTCTCCTTGGATTTCTCCTGTGTGGGACGCTCTGTGCTTCCTGGACTTGATTAACTATTTCCTTTCCCATATTAGGAAAGTTTTCAACTATAATCTCTTCAAATATTTTCTCAGTCCCTTTCTTGTTCTCTTCATCTTCTTGAACCCCTATAATTCGAATGTTGGTGCATTTAATGTTGTCCCAGAGGTCTCTGAGACTGTCCTCAGTTCTTTTCATTCTTTTCTCTTTATTCTGCTCTGCAGTAGTTATTTCCACTATTTTATCTTCCAGGTCACTTATCCGTTCTTCTGCCTCAGTTATTCTGCTATTGATCCCTTCTAGAGTATTTTTAATTTCATTTATTGTGTTGTTCATCGTTGCTTGTTTCATCTTTAGTTCTTCCAGGTCCTTGTTAAATGTTTCTTGCATTTTCTCTATTCTATTTCCAAGATTTTGGATCATCTTTACTATCATTATTCCGAATTCTTTCTCAGGTAGACTGCCTATTTCCTGTTCATTTGTTAGGTCTGGTGGGTTTTTATCTTGCTCCTTCATCTGCTGTGTGTTTTTCTGTCTTCTCATTTTGCTTATCTTACTGTGTTTGGGGTCTCCTTTTTGCAGGCTGCAGGTTCGTAGTTCCCGTTGTTTTTGGTGTCTGTCCCCAGTGGCTAAAGTTGGTTCAGTGGGTTGTGTAGGCTTCCTGTTGGAGGGGACTAGTGCCTGTGTTCTGGTTTATGAGGCTGGATCTTGTCTTTCTGGTGGGCAGGTCCATGTCTGGTGGTGTGTTTTGGGGTGTCTGTGGACTTATTATGATTTTAGGCAGCCTCTCTGTTAATGGGTGGGATGGTGTTCCTGTCTTGCTAGTTGTTTGGCATCGGGTGTCCAGCATTGTAGCTTGCTGGTCATTGAGTGAAGCTTGGTGTTGGTGTTGAGATGGAGATCTCTGGGAGATTTTCACCGTTTGATATTATGTGGAGCTGGGAGGTGTCTTGTGGACCAGTGTCCTGCAGTTGGCTCTCCCACCTCAGAGGCACAGCACTGACTCCTGGCTGCAGCACCAAGAGCCTTTCATCCACACGGCTCAGAATAAAAGGGAGAAAAAGTAGGAAGAAAGAAAGAAAGAGCATAAAAGAAAATAAAATTAAGTAAGGTAAAATAAAATTATTAAAAAAATAATTATTAAGAAAAAAATTTTTTTAATGTAAAAAAAAAAAAAAGGATGGATATAACCCTAGGACAAATGGTGAACGCAAAGCTATACAGACAATATCTCACACAGAAGCATACACATACACAGTCACAAAAAGAGGAAAAGGGGCAAAAATAATCTATGTTGCTCCCAATTTGGGATGATTCGTTGTCTATTCAGGTATTCCACAGATGCAGCGTACATCAAGTTCATTGTGGAGCTTTAATCCGCTGCTTCTGAGGCTGCTGGGAGAAATTTCCCTGTCTCTTTGTTCCCACAGCTCCCAGGGGCTCAGCTTTGGATTTGGCCCCGCCTCTGCGTGTAGGTCGCCTGAGGGTGTCTGTTCTTCCCTCAGACAGGACAGGGTTAACGGAGCCGCTGAATCGGGGGCTCTCTGGCTCACTCAGGCCGCGGGGAGGGATGGGTAAGGAGTGCGGGGCGGGCCTACGGCAGCAGAGGCCTGCGTGACGTTGCACCAGTCTGAGGTGCACCATGCGTTTTCCCGGGGAAGTTGTCCCTGGATCCCGGGACCCTGGCATTGGCGGGCTGCACAGGCTCCCTAGAAGGGAGGTGTGGAGAGTGACCTGTGCTCGCAAACAGGCCTCTTGGTGGCGGCAGCAGCAGCTTTAGCGTCTCATGCCCGTCTCTGGGGTCCGCGCTGATAGCCTCGGCTCGCGCCCGTCTCTGGAGCTCCTTTAAGCAGCACTCTTAATCCCCTCTCCTCGCGCACCAGGAAACAAAGAGGTAAGAAAAAGTCTCTTGCCTCTTCGGCAGGTCCAGACTTTTTCCCGGACTCCCTCCCGGCTAGCCGTGACGCACTAGCCCCCTTCAGGCTGTGTTCACGCCACCAGTCCTCTCCCTGCGCTCTGACAGAAGCCCGAGCCTCAGCTCCCAGCCCCGCCCGCCCCGGCGGGGGAGCCGACAAGCCTCTCGGCCTGGTGAGTGCCGGTCGGCACCGATCCTCTGAGCGGGAATCTCTCCGCTTTTCCTTCTGCACCCCTTTTGCTGCGCTCTCCTCCGCGGCACCGAAGCTCCCCCCATCTGCCACCCGCAGTCTCCGCCCGCGAAGGGGCTTCTAGTGTGTGGAAACGTTTCCTCTTTCACGGCTCCTTCCCACTGGTGCAGGTCCCGTCCCTATTCTTTTGTCTCTGTTTATTCTTTTTTCTTTTGCCTTACCCAGGTACGTGGGGAATTTCTTGCCTTTTGGGAGGGCAGAGGTCTTCTTCCACCGTTCAGTAGGTGTTCTGTAGGAGTTGTTCCACGTGTAGATGTATTTCTGATGTATTTGTGGGGAGGAAGGTGATCTCCGCGTTTTACTCTTCCACCATCTTCCCCCTCTCTCCTGCCTTTTTTTTTTGTTTCTGCCAAATTTAAGTCATGATGGCTGATTCCCTTGATATAGCAAGCTCTGAATAAATAGCCTCTGTGTATTCTTATTTGGTGGTCTTTTTTTATTTCCACAGTTTTCCTGGAGGTTCCATGGAGATGCTGTCTGTACTGCCCATTGCTGTGGATTCATCTTCAACCAGGTATGATATTCACAGAGGCCACTTGCATCTTGTTGCTCTTGGCTTGTAGACTTGCTGCTGATGTACTAAGTCACTTCAGGTCTGAACTCTAGTCTCTCTGCATTAAAATCCTCGGCTGTTGTCTCAGTTTGGTACTCAAGTTTTGTTGTTCGTTTCAATTTGTTTAGCATCCTTGGAAGAAACAGGCAATTCTTTTTCCTCCAGTATTGCTCTTTTGTGCTTCCATTTTTGTATTGTGCTACAAAACAGTGTTGCATGTCATCAGAAAGAGAATCACAGGTTGAATCACAGTTTAAAAGTAGGCATAGGCCTTATAAGCCTGTTGTCAGAGCTGGCCTTACAGACTGGTTGAGTTTGTGGTTCTCATTAAAATGGTATCTATTTGAGTAAACCTTTTGCTGAGGGACACCAATAAAACTGGATGAGGTTAATTTTCCACCTCAAACTTTTGTCCTGAGAGCTTGGCTATGATAGAATAAGAACGTTTTCTCTCGTTTTCCATGTACTGGGTAGTGCAAATTTTTAGGTCTGTATTTGGAGGTGGCTGGTGATGAGTTTGGGGGACCAAGACATAAAGTACACAAATATTACTTTAGAGTTACCATTAGTACCTTTCATGGGGTCTTGTAAGTCTAAATCCCGTCCTCTTCCAGGAAAAATCTCCTGCTTCTTGTGTATACTCTCATTACAATCCTAATTATTTCCATTTCTCTAAATGACATAATGTCAACAAGAATGATCTGTTGGAAACATTTAATTTGAACAAAATTGTTTGAGAAACTCCTTAGAAAAGAAAGGGAATAAGATTTCCCAGGCACAATGGACAGTATTAATTATTATACAGAGTCTTCCAAACAAAATTCTGATTCAAAAATTGCTTTATTAAAAAGAATACTTGGCCAAAGCTAAAGAACAATTTGAAAAACTTAAGCAACAACAAACTAGACTTATTTCCCTAGTAAATCCTCTCTCCACCCCAAATTAAGTTGTATTAGGTTATAACCCAAAATATAAAACAAATATCCATGAGTCCACACTGATATACATAAATTATTGAATAAATAAATAATTGGAGGGGACAGACTAATCTCTTGATCAGTTCATTTCTGTTTATTTATGTGGAAACTCCATCCACAAAGAAGTGGAACATAACTACTTACCTCTTAAATTTGGGCTATGCATAGTGACTTCCTTCCAAAGAATACAGTATGGAAAGGGGGAAGAAAATAACTTTCCAGTGGAAAAACCTGCCTAACACTACCTTAGTCAGGTGATCAAGGTCAACATGAACAGTGATAAATCATGTTGATAGAAGATTCCTTTGATATGATGTGATGAAAATAACAACTTACCTCTGTGGTCTTCTTCCCCCCAAAAGTAACCCCAGTCTAATAGCGAGAAAAACAGTGAGCAAAACTCAACTGAGGTGCAATCTATAAAATATTTGACCAGTACTCCTCAAAACTGTCAGGGTCATCACAAATAAGAATAGTCTGTGAAACTGTCATAGTCAAGATGAGTTAAGGAGATAATGAGAAGTAAAAGTAATATAATATCCTGGATGGGATACTTTAACAGAAAGATCTAAGATAAAAATTTTAGTCCCCCCGAAAAGCAATTGAAGTATATTTTGTGTGAATATATTTTTAACAAAATTAATTGTTAAAAAAATTGTAATATAACTGTGGGTAGTTCAGCCATGATTTCCTTTGAAGGGCATGGAAGATATTGATTAGGAAGTAATATGTAATGTAAGCTAGAGTCTTAGCAAAATTATATTTGCATATTTGTCCATGGGACTTTGAAAAATATTTATTCATAAGAATAAATGAAAAATATTTATTCATAAGAATAAATATATTTGTATATTATTTAACTTCAGCTATTTCCCTGGTTTGATTGTTTGTGTTTATTGATCTTTCAATAAAATATGGTCAAGGCGACAGGAAAATTATAATCATAGTATTGGTTTGGTGAAATGGAAATGAAGTTTCTATTTTAAAAATACTACATCCATTTTGTTCCCACTCTTCCTTTTAGGGAGCTTAAAAGAAGAGTTTGAGGTTCTGTGGTCATGAGAATGAGATTAAGAGCATTTACTATGTAGCTGCATCAGACTTCCCTCTAATTCTTAGACCTTTGGTAAACATTTTATAGGGACAGGATGACTCTTAACATCTAAATAATAGGTTAGGATTTGAAACACTTGGAATGTTAGTACTCTATGAAACCTGTAGTTGGGTTAGCTCTTACCTACGTTTTATTAAAAATTAATGGTATGGGCAGAAGACCTAAATAGACATTTCTCCAAAGAAGATATATAGATTGCCAACAAACACATGAAAGAATGCTCAACATCATTAATCATTAGAGAAATGAAGATCAAAACTACAATGAGATATCATCTCACAGCAGTCAGAATGGCCATCATCAAAAAATCTAGAAACAATAAATGCTGGAGAGGGTGTGGAGAAAAGGGAACACTCTTTCACTGCTGGTGGGAATGTGAATTGGTACAGCCACTATGGAGAACAGTATGGAGGTTCCTTAAAAAACTACAAATAGAACTACCATTTGACCCAGCAATCCCACTACTGGGCATATACCCTGAGAAAACCATAATTCAAAAAGAGTCATGTACCAAAATGTTCATTGCAGCTCTATTTACAATAGCCAGGAGATGGAAACAACCTAAATGTCCATCATCGGATGAATGGATAAAGAAGACGTGGCACATATATACAATGGAATATTACTCAGCCATAAAAAGAAATGAAATTGAGTTATTTGTAGTGAGGTGGATGGACCTAGAGTCTGTCATACAGAGTGAAGTAAGTCAGAAAGAGAAAGACAGATACCGTATGCTAACACATATATATGCAATCTAAGAAAAAAAGTCATAAAGAACCTAGAGGTAAGACAGGAATAAAGACACAGACCTACTAGAGAATGGACTTGAGGATATGGGGAGGGGGAAGGGTAAGCTGTGACAAAGTGAGAGAGTGGCATGAACATATATATACTACCAAACGTAAAAAAAAAGAATAATTAAAAAAACAACAAACTAATGGTAATCACAAATTTCATATGTGGTTCCTAATATATCAATCTGTATTAGGCTGAAATTAAATAAGATAAATAATTGTGAACCCCAGTATCATATAATGAGAAGTTCTCTTTAACCATTGCTGAGATTACATTAAAGTTTAGCATATCATTAGAATGTTTTAAGAGAAGAGTTTCCAGGATACAATTCTAGGTAGTAATAACATAGAAACTGGATCTTTATTCATAGACTGAGTTTAGACTATTCTCATTACATTCAATATAAAGATGGATGAAATATTTTTCTTTTACTTCAAGACACTTATTGTGGGAAAAAGGGGCACGTTAACAGCAGTGCAGAACCCTGTGACACATCTCTGATAAGGGAAACACTGAGCCCCAGGGGAGCACCTAACAGGGATCCTTAAGCCAGGTTAAGTTAGGAATTGAGATAGACACTGGTTCTTAGGAAATCCCATGCCAGAGCCCAATCTAAAAGGACAATCAGAATTTAGGTAAAAACCATTAAGGTGATTTTACAGATAGGAGGTATGTGAAGATATTGAAGCAGGGCAGAGCATCATTTATTGCTGGAAACTACAAGGGCTCAGTTGTGCTTCAGGGCATTTGTTGGAGGTGAGGCTAAAGAAGCAAGTGACAGTCAAATTTAACTAAATACAATCAATTTATGGATGCTTCCTTCGTATTCAGTATTAGTATAATGCCAACAGGCATTTTTGTAACTTCATGTTATTGAGATATTTGTGTCATTGCTGAAATGGAAAATAATGATAATTTCAATATAATGGCTAATTTGGGTATAATTACTTAATACATGCCATTGGTCAGAATCATTTAGAACCTGGAGTCCTGGTTGTGAGGGAGGGAAGAGAGTAAACTAAACTTGTTTATTTAATCTCATCTAGAGGATTTCAATAACTGAATGGAATTAAGAGGTGATGTCTACTGCTCTGTAAGCTATAGATGGAAGGTACAGTTTGTTTAACTGCAGGTATCCTTTAGCGAAAATTTCACTAGTTTCCCTAGCTGCTTGCTTGATTTCTGAAACTTAGTAGGACTGTCATGTATTAATCTGCCACGAGAGCATTTAGATAGTATTTTTCAAAGCATAGCTGGTATAGCTATATAACGATGGACTTAAGCATGCATGTTTTTATTTTTACACTTTTTAGGGAAAACCTGGTTGAAGACAGACTATTTGACTTCTGCTTTTTACCTTTCTCAGTTCAGTTTTCTATATAGTGACTCTGAAAAAAACAAAGAAACAAGAAAACCCCAAACAAAAAACCAAAACCTTAGAATGACTACATACTATAGCAAAAATTCAGACTTTGTTTACCCAATGCTTACATAAACACTATATGATTTCAAATGAATGTAGCCATTGGTGCTATAACATTAGTCATTATTATAAAGTACTGTTTATAAACTGAGTGCTTACTATGTCCAGAGATGTCCTAGGCACTGCTGAAGTTGTGAACAGTCCTAGCTATTCTCAGGTGGGTTACATTCTAGAGGTATATAGCCCAAATATATAGAGTTATATATATACTAAAACAGCTATACAAAAGTATCAATGATATGACTGTAACCAATCATGGAAGGTTAAATAAATATTTATAGAATCATGAATACTCAGATCTAATCCAGTCTCTTTCAAACAAGGATTGACATACTTGGGAACCAGATTTTGTTTACATGCTCTATGGAGATTTCTATGCTAAATAACATTTCAGAAAGAATGTATGAAACAATCTTCTGAAATCTGAAATGTATGCCAATTGTAAATAGCCAGTAAATTTCTTTTAACACTTTTATTGATAAGTGAGCTCCATTTTTGTCTAGTTCATATAATGTAGAGTACTAATATAGTTTTCTAAATATTTGCAAGTTCACCCAACCTAAACTTATGTGGATATACTACAAGATAATTGGATTCTTAGATTTTTTTAAATAGGTTTATTATGTTTTAAGAAAAATGAGTCAACAAATTAATTCCTTTGACAATGGAAGCGATCTCAGGAAACACTCTGCACAGAGAGATTCGTTTCACAAATTTATTATATTCTAAGATATCAAATCACAAGAAAGTGTAGGTTTTAAATGTTAACTGGGTGTGACTTCAGGTAGGGAGCTGAGAGCTGATTAATGAAAATATATTTTGAACTTTGTTTACCTATGCCTGAAAGCCCCAAACACTCTATAAATTCTAATGACTGCAATATCATCATTACCTAATTAGATCTAAAATTATACAACCACTCTTAATGTGATTGATTTTCTTTGCTTGTGAATGGAAAGATAGGAATTTATATACTATATGACTTTTATTTCCTTAAAATAATGCTGGAATTTTTACCATTACTATCACTTGCTCTGACAATGCCCCCAATATTAATACAAAGTGCATGAAACATTTGAGAAAGTTTAATGCTTTTACAATAGGAAGCCATATGGGAACAAGATGATTTTTAAAAAGGAGAAACTGAGCTGACCAGGAGGCCAATTAATGAGAATATTTATTAAGCAATACTCTTTAACAGTTTCATAAAACCCAAGCCAATATTGGAACAGAGCTCTATTCATGGGTACCTGGGATTAGATTCAGATAGTTTAGACAATTTTATTTCTGCCTACATCAGAAATGTGGCTAAACATTGTTAACGTTTATTCCATTCAGTAGCTACTTTGGGCTTTTTGCCTGCATGGCTCTGAAAAATATAAATTGTTTTACTCAAGTTCAGCCATAATATCAGGGTTGAGAAACAAAAGAGCTTATGGTATAAAATAGATGTTCTCTTATCCTAGAGTAGAACCTAACAATACTTCACTGATAATGGAATTAAACACATGAATAACTAGAAGTCCAACCCATTAAAAACAGGGGTGGAAGGGTATCTTATTATCATCAGTATAATTAGGACAGAGAGCTGTATAATGAGTGTAATCATTTTCTAAGCCTGCTTTTATTCAGCATTCATAAGAATGGGTGGTTATAACATACAGTACAATAACATAAGCACTGAAAATACTAGGGAAATAAAATAATTTACTAATTCAAAGGAAATCACAAGTCACTAAAGGAGACCAACAATAAAACAAGTAATTAGAGTTTACTTTGATAATGGAGAGGACACAGTTTTCAAAAGATTGCCATTCTATAGGAATGGCAAGTAACCCAGATTGGACTACCGGGGAAGATGTCAAGGAACCATGCTGGGAAGTGCTGCTTGAGCTGAACATTAAAGGGCGAGAATTAGGTTTCCAGAGGCATGGCAGAATAACATTCCAGTGAATGGTAGCAGAATGAACAAAATTGCAGAAGCATGAAGAAGCATGGCTTTTTGGGGTTGGAACTTATTTGGGGGTAATTTGCCGGGAGGCGAGGCTGAATAGATAATTGGAAGCAAGTCAATCAACTCATTCTCATCCGCTTCTTTTTTATCCATAAAATAGAGATAACTTCCTGTATTAATCAGGGTTCTCTGAGAAACAGAACTAATAGAGAGTGTGTACGCACTGTGTGCGTGTGTGCGTGTGTATGCCGAGAGAGAGTTATTTTCAGGAATTGGTTTACATAATTTTGGAGGATACCAAGCCCAAACTCTGTAGGGTAGGCTAGCAGGCTGGAGACCAAGGGAAGAGTGAATGTTGCAGCTCAAGTCTGAAGCCAACCTGGAGGCAAATTCTCTCTTTCTAAGGGGAGCTTTGCCTCTTTTCTCTCCTTTAAAAAATTTTTAAACATCTTTATTGGAGTATAATTGTTTTACAATGGTGTGTTAGTTTCTGCTTTATAACAAACTGAATCAGCTATACATATACATATATCCCCATATCTCTTCCCTCTTGCATCTCCCTCCCTCCCACCTTCCCTATCCCACCTCTCTAGGTGGTCACAAAGCACCAAGCTGATCTCCCTGTGCTATGTGGCTGCTTCCCACTAGCTATCTATTTTACATTTGGTAGTGTATATATTGTCCCTGACACTCTCTCACTTTGTCACAGCTTCAATCAATTGGATGAAGTCCACCCGTATTCAGGATAGTAATCTACAGACCAAAGTCTACAGACCATGGCCTAGCCAAGTTCACATAAAGTTAGTCATGATGAATCCACCCCTTGTCAACTTGATACTCATATGCACTTCCTTAAACCATACTTAATCTCTAAAGAAAATGACAATATCATACTTCTGTTTAACATGATGCAACTATCCTGTGTACAACTGAAAACACACTAACCGTTTGCACAGCAGAGGATGAAAAGTTCTTGGGTAATGTTTACTCTTCTCCTTGATATCCTGTAATTTAAATAATGTGATGTAAAGTCAGTACATCTTAGGTTATATGGTAAGCGAATAAAAGAGGGAAAAAACAAAGGTATTTACTAGATAGGTAGGTAGACAGACATACACATACACACAAACACAAGCATATTCATAAAAAATAGGGAAGAAATATTCAGGAAAGTAACAGTCCTCATTTCTGTAAGTGGTAACGTGGTCATAGCTGGTATTTATAAACTGCCTTTTCCCATTATTATTATGTATTATCCAATACATTCCATATTCCCTTTACAGTTAGCAAGCACCTCAGATTGTTGTAGTTCTTTACTTGGGATGGGGGTAAGGGTGATCCAAACCTTCATTCCTGAAGGGTCTGGACCTTTAGTAGTCCTGTCTGAATTGGGTTGTTGTAGTCTTCCATTGACTTTAATTACAGGTTATGGTAAAACTAATATCCTAAGTGATCTCCTGTTATTCCAGATATACTCTTCCTTATCTCTATGGTGGAATAGCAGTGCAATTTCCCTTTAGTGGTCAGGATCAATCAGCCCAACCACAGCAGTAAGTCCTTTCTTTGCCTGTTGATTCAGAGGCATGAGAAGCCCAAAGTGGCTGGGTAGCAATCTTAACTGCTTATTCAATGGAATCACTGTTGTGTCTCCTGGTGGAAGTATTCCTCCCTTTAGAACTAAGAGCTCTAGGTCAGTAATACATAAAGTCATGGGAATAAGAAGCAACTATTCTGCTAGTGGGTCACTGGGATAATAGTGATTGGTGCCACTTCCATTTCCATCCCTTGATTCCTGGACCTGTGAATCCTAGCTGTGGGAGAAACAGTGCCATATGTTGGACACCGATTCAGAGCACATGCAGTCTCCTGGAGACCTTGCCCCAGGCCTGCAAAATATTGTCACCTAACTGACATAGTAACTGAGTCTTTAAAAGGCTATTCTACCATTCTCAAGCCAGGTGCTTCAGAACGGTGCAGAACATGGTAAGACCAGTGAATTTCAAGAGTATGGGCCCATTGCTGCACTTATTTTTCTGTGAAGTGAGTTCCTTGATCAGAAGCAATGCTGTGTGGAATACCATTACAGTAGATGAGGCATTCTATAAGTCCACAGATGGTAGTTGTGGCAAATGCACTGCATGTAGGAAAATCAAATCCATACTCAGAGTAAGTGCCTATTCAAATGAGAAAAAAAAAATCACTTCCATGACAGAAGCTGTACAGTGTAATTAACTGGCTACAAGGTAGCTGGCTGATCACCCCTGGATAAAGGTGCCATATCGAGGGCTTAGTGTGGGCTTCTGCTGCTGTCATATTGGACACTCAGCATTGTCTGTAGCTAGGTTGGCCTTTGAAGTACACATGCTGAGCTCATGGATTACCTCTATCCCTGCCACCATTTTATTAATAGCAGAATATAGCAGCAAATGTATCTTGTTTTAATTATATTCCATATGTGAGAAAAAATATTTATCAAGTTTAATGTTGAACTTTATCACCACTTTCAACATTATGAAGCATACCAATGCCCACCTTTATTTTTTATGATATTAATACTTTCATGAGGTAATATTTGGAAATATTTATCTCATCTGTATAAATCTCACTTTGGCTTACGATGAAAGACTTAGTGTTTCAAATCAAAGCAGTATATTCAAAATGAGTTAATAGTAAGATGTAAAATATCTGGAAAATTCTCAGAAAAAAAGTAAATGCACCAACCAACAAACACAGGCATATTTTGCTTCTTTTCAATAATGAAACATGGGTGGCATATTTATTACAGTTTAAGCACAGCCATCAACAATACTGTTTTCTGTTCAATGTCAAACAAACCTTGATGTGTAAATAACAGGATTATTCCATCTATCAAGTACTGATGTTCTTTTAGTCTTCTAATTATTAGCTTGGAAAGCATAAAAACTTTGGTAATTTTATTATGCATTTTTTATAGTTTAAGATTCATTTTCTATCCATCATATCAAAAAGAGCAAATAATAAATCTTGGTCCTCTTCTATAATTGTAATTTTCTTGCTTCATTACAGTTTTAAAACTGATAAATCAAAGATACCTTCAACAAGAAAAAGATAAGTTTCAATATTTTAAAATTTTCTGGGTAAAAATTTCATTTAATTTGAGGATCTTAGAAGGAGTCATACATATTTTACCTGTAGGTTTTACTATTAAACTTTTAGAATTCATAGTAAAAATAAACAAAAATGAAATGACCTAGGTATCTGATGTAGTAAATCCATGGTATTCTGAAGTGCAGAAACCAGGACATGTTAAACACAGTTACTTCTGCTGCTGTGTTAAGATGATGTAGAGTAATGGGTGGTGATGGCTTGTTCTAATGACAGAGAAGTTTAGATTGTGACATGATATAGGATCAATACAGTTCTGTTTGCTTATTATATTAGATTTCAACCAAGAGAAAATCCCTTTTGCTATTTTATTCTTTAATTTGATTGACTTGCCCTAATTTTATTCAGAAGCGCTATTATATTGTTCTTAGCTAAATCAGGAAGTAAAATAGACAAAATTTCCTTCCTTTCTGAGGCTTATATACCAGTGAGGAAACATAAGTAAAAATATATATTACAAGTACATAAATTTTGTAGGATATTAGAAAGCAAAGTGCTATGGGGAAAAGTAGAGCAGGCTAAGGGCTAAGAATTTGGGGTATATGGAGGAGGGTGGTTTGAGTAGACTTGGTTGAGAAGGTAGCATTTGATTACAGGCCAGTATTTGTATTGAAAATTCCTTTTGTTGACTTAAAATATGACCTCAGTCATAATCAGGTTTATCACATGTCTATGAAGTAAAAATGAATCTATAATCTTAGAAACAATTCCTCTTAAGCAGGGTGTTTCATAATGAGTTTAACAATTATTTTCCTTGTTGGCATTTAATAAACACTAAAATTTAGTTTCAAATATCTAGTATATTTTGAGAATTATTTCTATTTTTTAGGAGAAAAATTGACTACATTGATAGAGTAAGTATTATGGGAAAGCTGCAGCATTTTAGTGAACTTCCAAGGTCCTGAAGCTTCCTCAATGGTTGTCTGAGTCAAGGCCATACCAATGATATCAGATTCTTTTATTTTGCGTGTGTACATGTGTGTCTGTGTCTGTGTATTTATTTTTGTTTTCTTAAGTGAAATCTCCTTTTAATGATACATGATGAAAATGAGGCTCTTGTCTCTGGATTTCTACTAGTTACAATTTTTCAGGTTTAATTTGAAATAAATGTTAAAATATACTTCACAAATATTAATTTATTTTTAATGACACTGGGAGAAGTGAAAATGGCTTTTAATCTTTAAACGAAATGAGGGCTCAGGCCAGCAAATTGAAAAAAGTGAGCAAAATATTCACTTTCAGTTCTGAACTATTTATTTTCTTTTTTTTTTTTTTTTTTTGCGGTACGCGGGCCTCTCACTGTCGTGGCCTCTCCCGTTGTGGAGCACAGGCTCCGGACGCACAGGCTCAGCGGCCATGGCTCACGGGCCCAGCTGCTCTGCGGCACGTGGGATCTTCCCGGATCGGGGCACGAACCCGCGTACCCTGCATCGGCAGGCGGACTCTCAACCACTGCGCCACCAGGGAAGCCCTGAACTATTAATTTTCAATTATCACTTTGAAGAAATACATAAGATGTAGTTCTATATTCTCATTCATTTTATGCTATATTTATTTGGTATTAAAAGTAATTTATATCAGGTATTTTCATGGATAATCCAAGTATCAGTGAGCACTGATACCAAAATAAACTATAAAAAGTGAATTGGAAAATGGAATATAGAAAAATATATTCTTTCTTTTTTTAGTTAGGCACTATAGGAATCAAAGATGAGCCAGATGAATGTGGGTGAGTGGAGGAGGAAAGTAGAAGGTGTTTTAGGTACATGTAGCATCTCTGCAAAAATACTGAGGAAAATAGCATGTTACATTCAGCATGTATCAATAATTTGATATGTCTGGAACATAGGATTTTAAAGGGAGAGGATCAAAAGGAGATGTTGAAAAGCTATGTAAAAACTCCATAATTATATAAAAATTACATATAAAAATATATGTATATATATTTATTTATCTACATAAATAAATGTATATATGTTTTTCAGAGACTATTTTAAACTTTTTTATTTTAGTTTTTGTTTTTTTAGTTTTGAGGGATAATTGACATGCATCACTGTATAAGTTTAAGGTGTATAGCATGATGGTTTGAGTCACTCATAGTGTGAAATGATTACCACAGTAGGTTTAGTTAACATTCATCATCTCATATAGATACAATAAAAAGAGAAAAAAATGTTTCATTGTAATGAGAACTCTTGGGATCTACTCTCTTAGCAACTTTTCTGGATGTCATACAGTGGTGTTAACCGTAGTCAACATGTTGTACATCTCTAGTACTTATTTATTTTATAACTGGAAGATTGTGCCTTTTGACCACCTTCCTCCAATTTCCCTATCCTCCACCCACTACCTCTGGTAACCACAAATCTGATCTATTTTTCTATAAGTTGGATGTGTATGTGTGTTATTATTCCACATGTAAGTGAGATCATACAATATTTGTTTCTTTCTGACATTTCATTCAGCATAATCCCTTTAAGGTCCATCCATGTTATCACAAATGGTAGGATTTCCCCCTTTTTTTTTAATGGCTGACTAGTATTCTTTTGTGTATATATACACCACATCTTTATCCATTCATCCACTGATGGACACTTAGGTTGTTTCCATGTCTTGGCTATTGTAAATAATGCTGCTATGAACATGAAGGTTCCACTATGTTTTCGAGTTTTTGTTTTCATTTCCTTTAGATATACTCTCAGAAGTAGAATTGCTGGATTATATGGTAGTTCTATATTTAATTTTTGGGGAACCTCCATAATGCTTTCCACAGTGGCTGTACCAATTTATAATCCCTTCAATAGTGCATAAAGATTCCCTTTTCTCCATATCCTCACCAGCATTTATTATCTCTTATCTTTTTGATGATGGCCATTCTAACAGGCATGAGATGATATCTCATTTTGGTTTTAATTTGCATTTTCCTAATGACTAGTGATGATGAGCATCTTTTCATGTATAGACATACCTCGCTTTCCTGTGCTTTGTTTTGTTGGGCTTCTCAGTTATTGTATTCCTTACAAATTGAAAGTCGTGGCAACAGTGCATTGAGTAACTCTACTGGCACCATTCTTCCAACAGCAGTTGTTCACTTTGTGTCTCTATGTCACATTTTGGTAATTCCCGCATATATTTCAAACTTTTTCATTATTATTATACTTGTTGTGGTGATATGATCAGTGATCATTGATTCTACTGTTGCAAAAAGATTATGACTCATTGAAGGCTCAGATAATGGATAGCAGTTTTTAGCGATGAAGTATTTTTTAATTAAGGTATGTACATTGTTTTTTTATACATAATGCTACTGTATACTTAATTACAGTATAGTGTGAACATAACTTTTATATATGCACTGAAAAACCAAAAAATTTGTATGACATACTTTGTGATATTTGCTTTTATTGTGGTGGTCTGGAACCAAACCCCCAATAACTCCATGGTATGCTTGTGCCTGTAGGCCATTTGTGTATCTTCTTTGAAAAAAATGTCCACTCAGTTTTCCTTTGCTTAATTTTTAAGTGGATTATTTGATTTTTTGCTATTATATATTTATTATTAACCCCTTATCAGATATAAAGTTTGCAAAATTTTTTTCCCATTTCATAGGTAGTCTTTTCATTTTGTTGATGGTTTTTTTTGCTGTGCAGAAGCTTTTTAGTTTGATGTAGTCTCACTTTTTTATTTTGTTACTTAGGCTTTAGGTGTAATTTCCAAAAAATTATTACCAAAGCCCATGTCAAGGAGCTTTATTCTAATGCTTTCTCCTGGGAATTTAATGTCTTACATTTAAGTCTTTAATCCGTTTCAAGTTAATTTTTATGAGTGGTGTAAAATAGGTGTCAAGTTTCATTCTTTTACATGTGACTATCCAGTTTTCCCAGCACCATTTATTGAACAGACTGTCTTTTCTCAACTGTTGAATATTAGTCGATCATATACACTTGAGTTTATTTCTGGGCTGTTGATTTGTTGGTCTATTTGTTTTTATGCCAGTACTATACTGTTTGAATTATTATAACTTTATAATATAGCTTGAAATCAGGAAATGTGTTACCTCCTGCTTTCTTCTATCTTGGGATTTCTTTGGCTATTCAGGGTCTTTGTGGTTTCACATAAACTTTTAGAGTGTTTTTTCTTTTTCTTTTTTTTTTTTTTGGTCACACCATGTGGCATGTGGTATCTTAGTTCCCTGACCAGGGATCAAACCTGTGCCCCCTGCATTGGCAGTGCAGAGTCTTAACCACTGGACCACCAGGGAAGTCCCTGGAGTGTTTTTTCTATTTCTGTAAAAATTACCATTGGAATCTTGATAGTTGCCTCGAATCTATAGATATCTTTTGGTAGCATTGACATTTTAACATTTAATTCTTCCAATTCATGAACACATGATACCTTTCCATTTATTAGTGCCTTCTTTGATTTCTTTTATCAATGTCTTGTTTTCAGAGTTGAGATCTTTCACTTTCTTGGTTAAAGTTACTCCTAAGTATTTTACTGTTCTTGAAGCTATTGTAAATGTGATCATTTCTTTTTTTTTTAAGGAATTTTTTTGTTGGTGTATGGAAACACTGTGAATTTTGTATGTTAATTTTATATCCTACAATTTTACAGAATTCATTGATTAGTTTTAACAATTTCTTTGGTTCAGTCTCTAGGATTTTTAAAATATATAAAGTCCATGTAATCTGAAAGTAGAGTTAACTCTACTTCTTCTTTCCCAATTCTGATGCCTTTTATTTCTTTTTCTTGCCTGATTGCTCTAGGTAGGGCTTCCAGTACTACGTTGAATAGGTATGGTGAGAGGAACACCCTTGTCTTGTTCCTGATTTTCGAGGAAAGGCTTTCAACCTTTCACCATTGAGTATGATATTAGCTGTGGGTTTGTCATATATGTCCTTTATTATATTGAGATATGTTCCTTTTATGCCTAATTTTTAAATGTTTAATCATGAATGGATGTTGAATTTTGTCAAATACTTTTTCTTTGTCTATTGAGATGATGAAATCATTTTTATTCTTTCATTCTTTTAATGCAATATATCACATTGATTGATTGCGTATGTTGAACCATCAGTATCCCAGGAATAAATCTCATTTAATCATGATGAATAATACTTTTAATGTGATGCTGAATTTGGTTTGCTAGGATTTTGTTGAGATTTTTTTCATCTATATTCATCAGGGATATTGGCCTATAGTTTTATTTTCTAGTATTGTCCTTATCTGGCTGTGTTATCAGAATAATGCTGGCCTTGTAAAATAAGTTTGGGCATGTTCCCTCCTCTTCAAGTTTTTGGAAGATTTTGAGAAGGATTGGTATTAATCCTTTAAATGTTTGGTAAAATTCACTAATGAAACCATCTGGTGCTGGGCTTTTATTCATTGAGAGATTTTTGATTACTGGCTCAATCTATTTACTAGTAATTAGGCTACTCAGATTTTCTCTTCTTTTACTGATTCAGCCTTTGTAGGTTGTATGTTTCAAAGAAGTCGTCCAGTTTGTTGGTGTATAGTTTTTCATGGTAGCCTCTTATTTTCCTTGTATTTCTGTGATATCAGTTGTAATGTTCTCTTTTTCATTATACTTTTGTTGATTTCAGTCTTCTCTTTTTTTCCCCCCTTGTTTAGTGTAGCTAAGGTTTGTCAATTTTGTTTATCTCTTAGTTTGGTTAATATTTTTTATTGTTTTTCTATTCTTTATTTTATTTATTTCTGCCCTAATCTTATTATTTCCTTCCCTCTGCTAACTTTGGGCTCAATTTGTTCTTTTTTTCCTAGTTCCTTAAGGTGTAGAGTTAGATTGTTTCCTTGCTTCTTAATGTAGGCATTTATTGCCATGAACTTTCCTCTTACAACTGTTTTTGCTGAATGCCATAAGTTCTGGTATGTTGTATTTCCATTTCTGTTTGTGTCAAGAAACTTTTTAATTTCCCCTTTAATTTTTTCTTTCTTGTATTCATTAGTAGTTCAAAAGAATGTTGCTTAATTTTACAGTTTTCCTTTTGCTATTTTCTAGTTTTATGCCATTGTGATAAGAGGAGATACTTGGTATGCTTTCAGTCTTCTTGATTTGCTAAGACTTGTTTTGTGGCCTGACATTTGGTCTATGCTAGAAAATGTTCCATGTGTACTTGAGAACAGTATGTATTCCGTTGTTGCTGGATACAATGTTCTATATGTCTATTAGGTTCATTTGGTCTACAGTATTGTTCAAGTCTGCTGTTTCTTTATTGTCTTTGTCTGGATAACTTATCCATTCTTGAGAGTGGGTTATTAAAATCCCCAACTATTAGTGTATTGCTGTTTATTTCTCCTTTGAGCTGTGTTATTTTTTTCTTTATATATTTAGGTGCTCCAATGTTTGGTGCTTAGATACTTACAACTGTTATGTCTTCTGTATGGATTGACTCCTTTATCATTATACAATGACCTTCTTTGTCTTTTTTTACTATTTTTCATTTAAAGTCAGATATAAGTATAGCTACCCTGCTTTTTGTTGTTGTTACCATTTACCTAAATGTCTTTTTCCATCCCTTCCTTGTAGGTTTGTGTGTCTTTAAAGCTAAAGTCTGTGTCTGGTAGGCAGCATATTTTTGGATCCTGCTTTTTTTATCCATTCAGCCTTTCTTTGTCTTTTGATTGGAGAATTTAATCCATTTATGTTTCATGTAATTATTTATTGGTAAACAGTGATTTACAATTGTCATTTTATTCATTGTTTTCTAGTTGTTTTGAGATCCATTATTCCTTGTTTCTTATCCTGCTGTCTTTTTTTGTGTTTTGATGTCTTTTGGTATCAGTATGCTTTGACTTCTTTATCATGTTCTTTTATGTAATAGCCATAAGGTTTTCCCTTGTGGTTACCATGAGGGTTACGTGAAATATCTTAAAATTGTAACACCCAATTTTAAGCTGATAACAACTTAAGTTCAACAGCATTCCTAAAGTTTAAACTTTTACTTCTCCTCACATTTTATGTTATTGCTGGTACAATTTATGTATTTTAATATTGTGTAACTAACAACAGATTATTGCAGTTACGGTTATTTTTATAACATTTATTTTTTAACTTTTAAACTGGAGTCATAAAAGTATTATGCACCACTAATAACATATTACAGAATCTAACTTTAACAGTATATTTACCATTACCTGTGAATTTTGTGTTAACTTTTTATGTTTTTATGATGTTAATTAATGTCCTTTTACTTCCACTTAAAGAACTCCCTTTAGCATTTCTTGTAAGTCAAGTCTAGTGATAATGATTTCTCTCCAGCTTTTGTTTGTTCAGGAAATTCTTTATCCCTTCTTTATCTCTGAGTATAGAATTTTTGGTTAACAGTTTTGTTTTGTTTTTTCCAATATTTGAATATGTCATTCCATTTTCTCCTGGTCTGGAAAGTTTATGTTGAGAAATCTGACAATAGTCTTATGGGGATTCCCTTGTATGTAACATCTCTCTCTCTCTCTCTCTCTTTTTTTTTTCCTCCTCTTGCTTCTTTTTAAGTTTCCTTCTTTGTCTTTGACTTTTGACAATTTAATTATAATGTCTTGGTATAGCCCTATTCAGGTTCAACCTATTTGGTGTCCTTTAGGGCTCAGTGACCTGGATTTTTTTTGCGGGGGCCACATAGCATGACATGTGGAATCTTAGTTCTCCAACCAGGGATCAAACCTGTGCCCCCTACAGTGAAAGAATGGAGTCTTAACCACTGGACCGCCAGGGAAGTCCCTGGATCTGGATTTTTAACTTAAAGTCTATTTTGTCTGATAGTAATATAGCTACCCCTGTTTTTTATTGGTTACTATTTTCTTAAATTGCCTTATTTTTTTAGTTTAAGTTTTATTTAAACTAACTCTATAAGAGAAGAAAAGTCTATTTCTCTTCCCAAGTTTTGGAAGTTTCCAGCCATTATTGCTTTAAATATACTTTCTGTACCTTTCTCTTTCTCTTCTCCTTCTGGAATTTGCATAATGCGAATACTGTTTATTTTCATTGTGTTTCATGAATCCTGCAGCTTTTCTTTACTTTTTTTTTTTTCTTTTTGTCCCTCTGACCAGAAAATTTAAATGTCTTATTCTCCAGGTCACTGATTCCTTCTTCTGCATGGTTGAGTCTACTTTTGAAAGTCTCTATTGAATTATTCAGTAATTATATTTTTCAACTCTAAGGTTTCTGATTGGTTTTATTTTATGGTTTCTATTTTTTTGTCGAATTTCTCATTTGTTCATGCATTATTTTCCTAATTTTGCTTAGTTGTATGTTTTTGTAGTTCACCAAACATCCTTGAGAAGATTATTTTGAATTCTTTGCCTGACAGTTCATAAGTCTCCATTTCTTTAGGGTGAGTATTGGAGCTTTATTAATTTCCTGTGGTGATATCATAGTTACCTGAGTTTTCATTGTCCTTGATTCCTTACCTTGGTATCTACACATTTGGGTAATCAGTTTCCTCTTTACAACTTTATAGGACTGCTTTGACAGAGACAGATCTTCACCAGTCAGCTCCATTCGGGTTTCTGTGTGTGTCTGCTGATAATGTCCTTGGGCATGTGGAGCCTACCATTATGATCTACTTTTGATGAAGCAACTGTTTGAGTTCTGAGTATCATACAGAGTATTTTCACTGCCATAAAATTCTTCCACTCTCTGTTTCTTCATCCCTCCCCACCCCATAGCCCTTGGCAAGTACTGATGTTTTTACTGTTTTTACAAATTTGCGTTTTCCAGAATGTCATGGAATTGCAATCATACAGTATGTTGCCTTTTCAGATTGGCTTCTTTCCCTTAGTAATATGCATTTAAAGTTCCTCAATATCTTTTCATAGATTAATAGCTCAGTTTCTTTTTGGCACTGAATAATATTCCATCATCTGGATGTACTATAGTTAATTTATCCATTGACCTACTGAAGGACATCTTGGTTGCTTCCAAGTTTTGGTAATTGTGAATAAAGCAACTGTAAACATTTGTTATTCTACCTAGAACACTCTTCCATAGCTATCTTCATGGAACTCTCCCTCTCCTCTTGCAATCCTTTTCTTAAATGTCAAACATTTCATTAACCCTATCTTGACTACTCCATTTAAATTGCAAACTGCGCATGCTCAATCACTCCCAATCCCCATATTATGTTTTATTTTTTTTCAGAGCATTTACTGCCTACTATCCTATATCATTTACACATTGTGTGCTTTTTGTCTATCTCCAACCACTAGAGTATAAGCTCCACAGAGATATGGGAACATGGCTTTTTGTCTGTTTTGTTCACTGTTTTGTCCCCAAAATCTATCCCAGTACTGGGAATATGTTAGTAGTTCAATAACTAACTTTTGAATTAGTGAATGAACAAAATGCTATCTTCCTGCTGAGCTTGAAGCCAATATCAGCCACAAAATATTGGCATAAATCTACTCATTTATTAAGACCCTGGATTCCTTTTTAGCTATCATTATTAGAGATAGGCAAATTATCTAATGGTGTTGCTCAGACATTTAATGGTGTATATATTAATCCAAAGAGACTTATTATTCTTAATTCTAAATAAAATGTGGTTCTTCTTCATAAAATAGTTTAAATTATTTTTCTTTATTTAAAATGTAAACTAGCAAATATATATTTCAATATTAGCTGTGTCACAAAAATTGCAGTTCAACTGTTTTATGTATACATAATATATTTTTACACTTTGAAAATAACTCCAGTGTTTATTGGTAGAATGTCATGTTTTGGATGCAACAAATTATGTTTGTACCACAACCAATTCAAAGTACATTAATTTAGTAAGAACATGGCATTTCTCATCATGCCAAGATATACCAAAGTTGCATTCATATTTTCACTACAAAAATTTTTGTTTGAACATTTTAACTGACTTTACAATAGTAGTTATCATGGAGTCTATTATTTTAACTTTTAGAAAAATGAACATCCAAAGTTTTGATCCTAATGAGTAAAATGATCAACTTATTCATGGAATTATCTTAAAAGATCAATTTTTTGAAGCATCATATGAAATTTGTAAATAAGTTGCATCATTTATTCATTTATGGATGCTTCTTTGTTTTGGGAAAGCACCTTCTACTCTCCTCTACTGTCAATACTCAACTCACAGAATACTTCACTTTAGACAATATTCATCACCAAATATGTATAGAATTTCCCCCACACCAAGTAATTCTGCCATATCAGATAGCTAGTGTCTTACAATTTAATTTATTCTGACACTATCTACGTAAGGATAGTGTAAGATCCCATGGGTTAAGGGCTCAAGATGCGCCCCATCCCCACTTTAGATGCCAACCTCAAGCCCAGGTCGTAACCTGTGCTTTTGACTAGCAGGCTACAAATTGGAGGGTCCCATGACCCCCTATTCAGGTTCAGTCATTTGCTAGAGTGGCTTACAGAATTTAGGAAAATTGTTTCCTTATTAGATTACCAGTTTATCATAAAGGACATTACTCAGGAATAGCCAGATGGAAGAGATACATAGGGCGAACTATGGGGAATGGATGCAGAGCTTCCATACCCTCTCTAGGAGTCTCACCATCCCAGCACCTTCTTGTGTTTACCAATCAGAAAGCTCTCTGAATACCTTTAGTAAGTGTTTTTAATGGAGGCTTTATGACATAGGTTATGATTGATTAAGTCATTGGTCTTTGCTGATTAACTCAACCTCCAGTCAGTTTCCCCTACATGGAGGTTGGAGGGTGGGGATGAAAGTTCCAACCCTCTAATCATCTGATTGGTTCTTCTTATAACCAGCCCCCTATCCTTAGGAGCTTAGCAGATGTCACCTCATTAACAAACTCAGGTGTTGTTGAAAGGGCCTTGATATGAATAACAAAAGATTCTCCTTTCATCTTTATTGCGTATATTATAGCAAAAGATGCTCCTGTCATTCTTATCATTTAGGAAATTACAGTGGTTTTAGGAGCTCTGAGCAGGAGCTGGGGGTAGAAACCAAATACATATTTCTTACTGTCATAACCTGGTTCCTTTATTTTAGAAGATAACTCTCTGTTAACCTCAAATCTCATTCACTTGGTTATGGTCTGTTTTACATGTGGGTCACTAGGTTAATTTTTCTCTCCTACACCTATACTCTGGAATAACTGTTCAGCCATAATCATGGCTTTAAGTCTGCCTTTTTGAGCTCAGAGAAAGAGTTCCCATTTCCTATTCAAACTAATATTTGTGCCCATCTTTTTTTAAAACATCTTTATTGGAGTAAAATTGCTTTAAAATGTTGTGTTAATTTCTGTTTATAACAAAGTGAACCAGCTATACATATACATATATCCCCATATCTCCTCCCTCTTGCATCTCCCTCCCACCCTCCTTATCCCATCCCTCTAGGTGGTCACAAAGCACTGAGCTGATCACCCTGTTTTATGTGGCTGCTTCCCACTAGCTATCTGTTTTACATTTGGTAGTGTGTATATGTCAATGCAACTCTGTCACTTTGTCCCATATTACCCTTCCCACTCCCCGTGTCCTCAAGTCCATTCTCTACGTCTGTGTCTTTATTTCTGTACTGCCTCTATGTTCATCAGAACCTTTTTTTTTTACATTCCATATATATTTGTTAGCATATGATATTTGTTCTTCTCTTTCTGACTTACTTCATGCTGTATGACAGACTCTAAGTCCATCCACCTCACTAAAAGTAATTCAATTTCATTTATTTTTGTGCCTAAGTAATATTCCACTGTATATATGTGCCACATCTTCTTTATGCATTCATCTGTCAGTGGACACTTAGGTTGCTTCCATGTCCTAGCTATTGTAAATAGAGCTGCAGTGAACATTGGGGTGCATGTTGCTTTTTGAATTATGGTTTTCTCAGGGTATATGCCCAGTAGGGGGATTGCTGGGTCATATGGTAGTTCTATTTTTGGTTTTTAAAGGAATCTCCATTCTGTTCTCCACAGTGGCTGTATCAATTTACATTCCCACCAACAGTGCAAGAGGGTTCCCTTTTCTCCACACCCTCTCCAGCATTTATTGTTGGTAGATTTTTTAATGATGGCCATTCTGACCAGTGTGAGGTGGTACCTCACTGTGGTTTTGACTTGCATTTCTCTAATGATTAGTGATGTTGAGCATCCTTTCATGTGTTTGTTGGCCATCTGTATATATTCTTCGGAGAAATGCCTGCTTAGGTCTTCTGCCCATTTTTGGATTAGGTTGTTTGTTTATTTCATATTGAGCCGCATGAGCTCAATAGCTAGAGAATGCCTCCACTACTGTTTACATTAACATATCATATTTTAATTAAAATGTGTGGTGCTTTAAAAAGAATCTCAACATATTTCTAAGGAATGGAATCAAAAAGAACATCATATATATATATATATATATATATATATATATATATATATATATATAACTGATTCACTTTACTGTACAGCAGAAACTAACACACCATTGTAAATCAACTATACTCCAATAAAAATTTTTTTAAAAAAAGAACATCTTATGAGTACAGTTAAACTTATGGATGAAGTTAAGCTAAATATTAAAAACAGAGGGTCTTTTTGTGTTCTGCAAAGGAAATACCCTTCTAAATATCATGTTCTAAGAAGGGATCACATTGTAACTTAAAAAATATTCTAAAATAAATTATGACAGAACACAACATATTAAAAGCATATGATGAGTTGAAGCTGTGCTTCAAAAAATTTGAAGAATTAAATGCATACATTAGAAAAAAATTAAAATGCATTAATATTTGTCTCAAAAAAGGATAAGCAAATTCAACATCATAAAAGATGGAAGAAATTATAAAAATTAGAGTTGACATTAATGATATAAAAGAAAATAATACCAAAAAAGAATGTTGTTTCTTCAAAAAAGGCATACACTTACCTAATGAAGGAAAATTGAGAAAAGATAAAGGAAAAAATACCCTTAAAGTGATAAAAAGGGGATATCAGTACAAATTAAAATGACCATAAATGGATATCATAAGTAAATTTATATCAGTAAATTTGAAAATTTAGGTGAAATGTCCACTTCTATATAAATACTGTCAGAAGGAAAGATAGAATATCTGAACAATACAAGAAAGTGAAAATTGGAGAGATTACAGAAATTGAATATATTATTAAAAACTTTTCCTCAAGGAGATTTCAGGCACATATAATGTCACAGGGACTCCTTTCAAATATTTAAGGACTAAATAATGTTAAACACAGAAACACTTGAATAGGAAATGAGAAAACATTGCCTAATTTAATTTATAAGCTCAATACAATTCTGACAACAAAAGCTGAAAGGGATTTAAAAAATGGGGGAGAAAATTAAAGGCCAGTCTCAATCCTGAATATAAATGCAAAAATTCTAAACAAAATATTGTCAAATCAAATCTGACAGTGTATAAAATGTATAATCAAACATACATATACACATAAACACACACACATATAACACAAACCAAATTAGATTTTTGCAAGAAAAGAGGTTTGCTTCAAAATTAGAAAATACACCAAAGCAAAGTAACTAAATTAAGATTAAGATACAGATAAAATACAGGCATACCTCAGAGTTATTGTGGATTCAGTTCCAGACCACTGCTATAACGTGAATACCACCTTAAAGTGAGTCACAAACAAAGTTATGTTTACACTATACTGTAGTTTATTAAGTATGAAATAGCATTATGTTTAAAAAAACAGTGTAATATTATAATTAAAAATACTTTATTGCTAAAATTGCTGTCATCTGAGCCTTCAGTGAGTTATAAACTTTCTGTGGGTGCAGGGTCTTGCCTCCGTGTTGGTGGCTGCTGACTGATCTGAGTGGTGGTTGCTGAAGGTTGGGGTGGCTGTGGCAGTTTCTTTAAATAAGACAACAATGATGATTGCCCCATCAGTTGACTCTTCCTTTCACCAAAGATTTCTCTGTAGCCTGCAGTGTGGTTTGATAGTATTTTACCCACAGGAGGACATTCAAAATTGGAGTCAATCTTCTCAAATCCTTTCACTGTTTTATTAACTAAGTTTATGTAATCCTAAACTCTAAATCCTTTGTTGTCATTTTAACAGTCTTCAGAGCAGCTTCACTAGGAGTAGATTCTATCTCAAAAAAAACACTCTCTTGTTTCATCCATAAGAATCAACCCCTCAACTATTAAAGTTTTATCATGAGATTGCAGCAATTCAGTCACATCTCCAGGATCTAGTTCTCATGCTCTTTCTAACATATCTACAGTTGTTTTCTCCACTGAAGTCTTGAACCCTTCCTTGTTATCCATGAGGGTTAGAATCAACTTTTTCCAAACCCCTGTTAATGTTGCCACTGTTACTTCAGCCCATTAATCATAAATGTTCTTAATGATATCTAGAATGGTAAATCCTTTCCAGAAGGTTTTCAATTTACTTTGCCTAGATCCATCAGAGAATCACCATCTATGACAGCTATAGCCTATGAAATGTATTTCTTAAATAATAAGACTTGAAAGTTGAAATTACTCCAGATCCATGGGCTGCAGAATGGATGTTGTGTTAGTAGGCAGGAAAACAACATGAATCTCATTGTACATCGCCGTCAGAGCTCTTGGGTGACAAGGTGCCATTGTCAATGAGCAGTGACATTAAAAAAAATCTTTCAAAGCAGTAGGTCTCAATAGTAGGCTTAAAATATTCAGTAAACCATGTTGTAAACAAATGTGCTGTTCTCTAGGTTTTGTTGTTTAATTTATAGAGCACAGGCTGTAGATTTAGCATAATTTTCAGATTTTTGGAATGGTAAATGCTCATTGACTTCAACTTAAAGTCCCCAGCTGCGTTAGCCCCTAACAAGAGTAAACCTGTCCTTTGAAACTTTGAAACCAGACATTGACTTCTCTTCTCTAGCTATGAAAGTTCTCGATGGCATCTTCTTCCAATAAAAGACTGTTTCATCTACATTGAAAATTTATTGTGTAGTGTAGCCACTTTCATTAATGATATAAACTAGATGTTCTGGGTAACTTACTGCAGCTTCTACATCAGCCTTGCTGCTTCACCTTGCACTTTTATGTTATGGAGATGACTTCTTTCCTTAAACCTCATGAACTGAGCCCTGCTAGCTTCAGACTTTTCTTCTGCAGCTTCCTCACCTTTCTCATCCTTCCTAGTATGGATTAGAGTTAGGGCCTTGCTCTGGATTAGGCTTTGGTTTAAGCGAATGCTGTGGCTGTGTGATCTTCTGTCCAGACCACTGTAACTTCCTCCATATCAGCAATAAGGCTGTTTTGCTTTCTTATCACTCCTGTGTTCGCTGGAGTAGCACTTTTAATTTCCCTCAATAACTTTTCCTTTGCATTCACAACTTGGCTAACTGTTTGGCTCAAGAGACCTTGCTTCTGGCCTGTTTTGGCTTACAACATGCCTTCTTCACTAAGCTTAAGCATTTCTACCTTTTGATTTAAAGTGAGTGATGTGTGGGACTCTTTTTTCACTTGAACACTTAGAGGTCATTGTAAGGTTATTAATTGGCCTAATGTTAATATTGTTTGTTTCAGGAATAGGGAGGCCCAAGGAAAAGGTGAGAGATGGGGCAATGACCGATTGGAGGAGCAGTCAGAACATACACAAAACTTTTTGGTTGTTTGTTTTCTTATATGGGCACAGTTTATGGCATCTCAAAATAATTACAGTAGTAACATCAAAGATCACTGATGACAGGTCACCATAACAAGTACAATAATAAAAAAAAGTTTTAAATATTGCAAGAATTACCAAAATGTAAGACAAACACTAAGTGAAAATGTTGTGAAAATGCTGCTGATAGGCTTGCTTGATGCAGTGTTGTCACAAATCTTCAATTTGTAAAAAACACAGTATTTGTGAAGTGCAATAAAGTTCAATGCAGTAAAACAAGGTATGCCTGTATTCCAAATAACTATGGGAATAGATGCAGAAAAATGATTAATAAATTTCACATCTAATTGTGATTAAAACTACTAACTATGTAGAAGTTAGAGAGAAAATTCTTCCTCTGATTAAGGATATCTGTAAAATGTAAATAGCAAATATCTTACTTAAGAAGAAATGTTCAAAGACAAGTGTACCCTCTAACAACACTACTGTTCCTCACACTGCATATTCTAATCAGTGAGGAGGCAAAAATAAAGAACCCAAGTTTAAAGACTTAAAGTTTTCAAAAAAATTTTTTCTACAAGTAGCAGATGAAATCATTTTTATGTAAAAATATTAAAGGAATAAGCAGTTAACTTATTAGAATTAAGTGATTTTTAGCATGTTTTCTCAATGCAGGTTAAATAGAAAAATATTTTGTGTGTACAGATAAATATTTATAATGAAATAAAAAGTAAAGTTACCATTTATAACATCAAATGCACAGAGCTTCAATTAATAAGTCAAACAAAATACGTGCAATACCTCTACACAGAAACTATCAATGAAGTTTCATAAAAAAAAAATTAAAAATTTTAACTAAGTGTGAGAAGATCCTTGTTCATGAATTTGTAAATTCGATATTGTAAAGCTATCAATTCTTACCAGTGATCTATGGATTCACCTTGGTAGGAATTAAATCTCAGTAGAGTGTGTGTGAGTATTTGTAAAATGCCACGATGTTTCCAAAAATTTATAGAGATGCAAAAAGTCAAAAATAGAATTGGTATGGCCCTTTTGGCCCTTTTGAAGAAGGTGGAAACATTTTCTGAGAACTTGATTATCAAGATTTATTTTAAAGACATTAAAAGGCTATAGTAGGAAGGTAGCTTTTTATAGTACAAGAATACACACATAGAAAATTGGAACTAATTAGACAATCCAGAAACAGAGCCATGCATATATGAAAATTTGATTTAAAACAAAAAACTTTGTATTAAACCATGCTAGGCAAATTAGATATCCATATGCAAACTGATGAAATCTGATCACTGCTATATAACACACAGGAAAGAAAAAGCTAGATGCAAAACACAAAATAATATTCTATAAGTTACAAAAGGAGACTATTTTTAGGATTTGGGAGTCTGACAATTTTTATTTTCTTAAAGTGATTGGACTACATTAAAATTAAAAACTTTCATTCATTGAAAGAAACTATTAAGAGAATGAAAATGCAAGATATAGATAAGGAGAAGATATAAGATATATCTTAAAATGTAAATGTAAAATGTAAGATATATAACAGGCAATGAGCTCATTTCTTGACTCTATAGAGAATCTTCACAATATGATAAAAGAACAATATTACAAAAGAAAAATAGGCAATAAATATGAAAAGTTATTTCATAAAAGAATATATGAAATGTCCAATAAAAATATGAAAAAGTATTCAACCTTATTAGTAACTATGGGAGTTTTATTAAAATCATTATGATACACAGTAAAACATCCATCAAAATGTCTAAGATTAAATACATTATAATACCTTGTTGTATTAAAGATAGAAACAAATGGAAATCTTTTCACACGCCTTGTAGTAAATTGACACAGACATTTTGAAAACTGGCATTATCTGCTGAGGTTGAGCACAAAAATTCCCTGTCACACACCAATTGCACTCATATTTATATACCCAATATAAATCCATGTTTATGCATATAATAAGATGGATACAAGAATGTTCACAGTCACATTATTTATAGTGGTCCTGTATTAGTTTGCTAGGGCTGCTATAACAAGTGCCACAATCTGGATGGTTTAAACAACAGAAATAATTGTCTCATGTCTGAAGGTTAAAACTCCAAGATCTCAAGGTGTTGGCAAAATTGCATCCTTCTGAGGGCTCCGAGAGAAAACCTCTCCTATGCCTCTTGCCAGGGTTCTGGTGGTTTTCTGGCAATCTTTGACTTATACAAGTATCACCCAGATTGCTGCCTTCATCTTCACATGGGTTTTATCCTGTGGGTGTATCTGTCTCCAATTTTCCAGTTTTTATAAAGGCAGCAGTCATATTAGATTAGGGACCTTCTTAATGACCTTATTTTAACTTGATTACCTCTGTAAAGACCTTATTGTTAGATAAAATCACATTCTGATGTATTGGGGTTAGGACTTCAACATATGAATTTTGAGGGAACACAATTCAACCCATAAGAAGTCCCAAACCAGAAACATCCCAAATATCCAAGAATATTAGAGTGATAATTAAGTTGTGGTATATCATACAGTGGAATAACAAAGCAACAATGAAAATTGATAAAACATCACTCTGTGTAACAACTGTATGTCACAAACATATTTAGCAAAAGAAGGCAGACACAAAAATATACATACTTAATAAATATTGCTAGATAAGTTTCCTAAAAAAACAGGGAAAGTTAAAATATAGTCTTAGAAATCAGCGTAGCAATTAGCATTGGAATGTGGCTAAAGATGGTTATTGATAAGAGCAGGAGGAAGCTTCTAGGGGCTCTATCCATGTTCTGTTTCTTGTTTGGGTGATGGTCATATGGGTATTTGCTTGTCATAATTCATTGAGTTGTATATATTTAAACATCTTACACATATGTGTTGTGCTTCATTAAACATTAAATAAGAATCCTTGTTAGGTAGATAGATAGATAACATGTATATGTTTTATATGTTTATGGGGTATAGTATAGGTACATACACACCAAACTGTTAGATTCATTATTTTAAGAGAGTAGACTTGGAGAAGTTAGGTAAAGAGATACTGTAAATTTTTTCTTTTATTCTCCTCTTCCCATTCACTTACTATAGAAAACATGCTTACTTTCAAAACAAAAAGAAAATGGAAAATGTTATGGAAAGAAAACAATAAGACAATTAATGCATTACGATTAAACTGAAAAGAGGTCAGTCGCTTTTAAAGTCACACTTAGAATACAGGAACATCTTTTAGAATTTGCCTTTGTTCAATCAACCTTTTGCACCATACATTTGGAACTTGTAAATATTTTGTTAAGTATGTGTGCATTCTCTTGCCATAGATAGAGAAAATAGTCATGAAACAATAAGAATAACTGAAGAGCTCCTTATATTTGAAATCTCATTAGCATAAATATGAAATTGAAATATCTTTAAAAATAGTACAAAGAGTGACACAAAACTTAAAAGGCTTTTCAGAGTTTAAGAAAAAGTGCTAAAACATTTCTAGTCATTGTAAATTGCAGTTCACATTTCTTGGATAATTATTAATTTATTGGAAATGTTCTATCCATTTGAAATCTCTCCAATAATTCTGAAATATTTTAGAAGAACCTAAACTTAAATTTTGAAATAACAAGACTGCTTCAAGCCCTTTGTACTTTTCAATTATAACGAATTATATTCATATGTAACTTTGCATATTAAATGTCAGATTATTTTGTTACATATTTATATATTATTTTATCTATCTACATCTCATTCAAGCTTATGAAGACATTTTGTAAATATTAAAAGATTGGGAAGTAGCTCTTGTGCTACTTCCTGTTCTTGTCTACTGCATGCTTTAAGAATCCATGTTTTTGACTCTTAATTCGATGTCCTTATAAGTTTGTTCTGAAAAGGAAGAAATGAGGTAGCTTTACTGATAAAAATGATAGCACCTTTTATGAGCTTAGTTAAGCTGCATTAGCCAGAGAGACCAAGGCCTAGGTGTCCTGAACTGAATGGAGGGCCAGGGTATACTGAACTGAATGAAGAAAAAGAAACTTCAGAAACAAGGCAGCACACTAAAATATTTCCTATGTCTAGAATGCTAACCAGAGGCCTACTCACCCGAAATATCTAACCACATACTGGCACTCTTGCCCTCCTTCACTTACTCCTCTGCAATATACTTTTACTCAACAATGACATTGTTAGGATATGACAAAATATTGTACATTTTAATATATTAATTTACTAATTGTTTACTGGTTTGTACTCAGAAACTTTGAGGGAGGCTAAGTAATTTAGGCAGTAGCTATGGTTTTATTAGCTAAATGAAGAATACATTTTTTCACTACAAACAGCATTTGTATCTATTACCATTTAGAAAGCATTTGAATAGAAATATAAACAGTAACTATCTTTAGATGTCAAGACTTCTCATGAGATTAAAAATTTTTTAAATATATTTTTATTGAAATAAATGTGCATTTTTGGTAAGCATTGTGTTAAGGTGATAGACTATGAATAATATATAAACCCTGCTACCACAAATAAAAAAAGAAATTAACTCACCAATATTTTGTGATGAGTGCTTTAGAGAGGCTATACACAAATGCTATGAAAGCATAGGGAGAGACAATTAATTCTATGAAAAAAAAAGGGGAGGGCTTTACAAAGATAATGTATGACCTGAGATGTTGGGTAGAATTATATTTTTATATATAAAATACTTTGTGTAGAAAATAAAATATCATCAACTGCATGGAAGCATGAGACCAAAACGTAGCAATTATCCTGAACTTGCTAGAGGTTAATTGAAATGGATTGATGGGGAAATATCAGTATATAGAGCATTAGCTTTGGGGCCTGAATATAGAAGACAATATAGGCTACGCTTAAGATTAACAATATTTACTCCAGATATTAAAGGGCCATTAAAATCTTCTCTTTTAGAATTATCATGTGAAAATATAATCAGGTCCATATTTTAGAAATATAACATTAGTAGTCTTTAATAGATTAACTGGAGAGAGGAAGGAACTGGAAGTAGAGAAAATTATTTGGTGGCTTTTATACATGTCAAAGCAAACAATAATGAAGACCCAAACTGGATTATAGAAGTGAGACCAAAAGGAGAAGATAAATAGGAGAAACACTCAGAATGAGAAACAATAGTGCATAAATCGTAATATTTGAGTAATGGAGAAGAGAGAAATGCTTTAAAATAATTGTCAGATTTTTAGCATTATGTTCCCCTTAAATGAAGATTAAACAAAGCAAGTTTGAGGATTAGTTCTTGAATTTAGGAGTCAGTAAGTGGCACAGTGGAGGAAGTGATAGAACTATGATTTGTTACATCAATGTATACATGGCAGTTTAAACCATGAGAGAGAATTGAATTGCCCTGAATTACAACTTATATTTTTAAAATGAAAGGGAGAAAGTCACAACAAGCTAATAAAAATAAGAGAAGGCCAATGATGGAATCTGTGGAAAAAACAAAACAACACAAAACAGTATTCCCAGAAAGCAAGATGTTTTTCACTTTCTTCACAGGGTTAATTATCTCAGAAATAGCCAAGAGATTTTACAGCAAAGCAGCCAGATTTCACAAGAAACATAATTCCTACTCCTTGTTTACTAAATATTATGCAAAAATATTTTGAAGGATATTATTTGAAGTCATTTATTATTAGGATTGTGCCTTAAAAAATATATCCAAAAATTATTGATTTTTTATAAAAAAAATCTGTTAGTGTAAGATACTGCACGTCTATCTCTTTTAATTATTATTAATCCTGAATTCAAGTATTTCCAAAGATTAATTTTAAGTAGTTCAATGAAACATAATTTGTACATAATCTTTGATTTAGATAAAATTAAGAGAGAAGAGTAAGGAGATAAAAGAAAATTGGAACTTGACTGGAGCAAGGACAGTCATTCAACTCTCAGTTGTATATTATGATCAGAAAGATTTAGAGGTCAAAAAGTTGTATCTTTGTACAGAGGTGAATATACTTAGTGGTATTTTAATATCAGCTTGTTCAATAAGGAAGTTTAATATAGCAAAAATTATTCAATTTAATGCTTTGGGGACAATTAGCTTCAAGTGGCTGGAAAATTGTATTTAAGTGAATGGCCATTTATTGTCTCCAAAATGTCTAAAATCCTTCTTCTGAAAGGTGAGTGAAATCTGCTAATGAAAACGATATACTCTGAGATATCAAGACCTCGCTTTGAGATGAATATAAACTCCATAAAGCCTTCATTCCAAGATAAATTTAAGTAAATTGTTTACTTTCCCATGGCAATTCCTGAGTGAAAGAGAAACTCCTGACACATTTTTTCTACTCTTTTAATATGAGGCATATTTTCTAATGATATAAAGAGAAAATCTTTCACTTTTTTTTTTAAAGATTTTTTTGATGGGGGCCATTTTTAAAGTTTTTATTGACTTTGTTACAATATTGCTTATGTTTTATGATTTTTGGTTTTTTGGCCCTGAGGCACACGGGATCTTAGCTTCCCTACGAGAGACTGAACCCACACTGCCTGCATTGGAAGGCGAAGTTTTAACCACTAGACCTCCAGGGAAGTGCCATGCTTTCACTTTTAATAAAAGCAAATTTCCAGGCAAAATATCTCGTGGTTTTGTGGTTTAAAGTGTTGACATTTTTAGTTGTTCAGCTTATAGTAAAAGGTAAGTATGGTGGAATATAATTCAAAAACACAAAACGAGTTGGATGTGGTTATCAAACTATGTAGGAGAAAATAACCTTTAAAAGAAAAACTTTGGTATAATTGTCACATTAATACTGGACGTGACCATTTTCTTGCATTTCTCTTAAGTATCAAAATGGTATGATTAATTAGCAAAGCAAAAAGTACTAAAATTATCTGAAAGTTTTCAGTGTTTTTCAAAGTAGTTAAATATTTTATAAAAGCATAGAATTAATTATCATAACTTCCAAATTCATATTGACTTGGGCAAACCACATAAACCCATTTCTCCAAGGGAAGATGAAGATGAAAGTGTTGTAATAATAAATAATAAGCACGTGGAGAATTGAGTTGTCAAGCTTACTACATGTAATTAAAAGAAAATTAGCTGCAATGAAAGAAAAAAATGCCACCCCTTTTGGTTCAATTTTTTTTCAAACTATCAAACACTGGAGAAGGAGAGATAATTCACACCTGTGTGTTTTATTCATCTTATAGAAACACATGGCCATAAAATAGTACTGACTCAGATAAATACATAGTATGTGCATTTGTCTCCTGAGTGGGTCTATTATAAGCATTGAACTTTGTATGAACTCGACTGTGTACACTTTCTGTAGAATTCTCACTCTGATAATACCTTTACAAAATGAAAACAACAATACCATTGCAAATAACATCTGTTAACAAGGCTTCAATGACCTAAGTTCAGATGACACAGCTTCTCAGGTCTTGTCTTCAGTAAAATTGTAATTCATAAACCATCACATAAAACCTAAAAAAAAAAAAGAATGAGTGTTTTAATGTTTAATTCATCAAAATTTAAACATATTACTTAAAACCTAGAGAATCAGAAGAATTATCTGGTATGCAATAACCAAACCAGATTTTCCTAAGGTAAATACTATTGAACTAGAATACTAATAAATAAGTTTTAGAAACCTTAACTTATAGGCTATTGTCATTGTGAAATCTTAGAGAAAGAAAATAAAGTGCTTCCTAAGTATTTTTACCATATTGAATTCCCTTTCTAATCAGCAGAACAGCTTTTGAAAATGCTGACCTAGATAATTATTATTTTAAGGATAATATATTAATGTAAAATCTTTCTCTTTCACTGTCACATTTTCTGCCACCACTATCCTTATTCATTGCATTAATGGTATTTTGCCTCTTTGTCTATCCACACTCAGGAGAAAAAAGAGTTTTTTCAAACTTGCTTTTTTTCCCCTCATATTATTTTCTCTGTTCAAAATTCTCTTTCCACATATCCTCACCTGAGGAGATCTTACTCAGTTTTCAGGGATTATTCCATTCATGGATAATAACAAACAATGCTGTATAAAATACATTTTCAGGGCTTCCCTGGTGGCGCAGTGGTTGAGAGTCCGCCTGCCGATGCAGGGGACATGGGTTCGTGCCCCGGTCCGGGAAGATCCCACATGCCTCAGAGTGGCTAGGCCCGTGAGCCATGGCTGCTGAGCCTGTGCGTCCGGAGCCTGTGCTCCGCAACGGGAGAGGCCACAACAGTGAGAGGCCCGCGTACCGCAAAAAAAAAAAATATGTTAGATTATCTGATTCTGTGGGTCTCCAATCTTGTCTCCTATAGATTCCATGTTTTTCCTTTCTGCTTATGGATAATTTCACGAATCTTTCAAATCACTAATTCTTAATTCTATTCTCAGAATCTGCTAACATATATCCAACAGATATTAAATTTCAGTTATATTTTTATTTATTAAAGTTCTACTTGACCCTTATTTACACTAGCCATGTCATTTTTACAGTTTCCTGCAAAGATTGTGACCAGAGCCACTTAGAGTAGGAAGTCTTGTGAGAGATACAGTTTAATGAGTTGGGTCAGAGGGGACAATGACTTTAGGGTGGGGGGGCATTATATCTGGACTACAAAATCACTCCTTGCCAAAAGGACATTAAAAATGAAAGGAAGAAGCATTTCTAGAATGGCAAGGTAAGAATCTTCAAAACTCCACTCCTTGGTAAAATAATGAGAACCAAGGGGAAATTTTTAAAATTTAACTTTTTCAGAGCTCTAAAATTAACCAAATGTTTGCAAAAACTCACAAAGTGTTTAATCAAGAACAATTACTGAATTTTGGTAAGAATGGTAAGCTTTGTGGCCTATTAACTTGTTCCAGTCTTTTGTCAACACCTTTGCAACAACCTAAATGAATGGAAAAATGTCCCATACTCATTTATTGGGCAATTCCATTTGGCTAAAATGGAAATGCGCCCCAATTTGATGTACAACAACACAATCTTTATAATCCCCAGCTTCCTTTTTGCAGAAAGTGGCAAGCTGATCATAAAATACATAAGGGAATGCAGGGATCTAGGATAGCCAAAATAATCTTGAAAACGAAGAAAAGTTGAAGGACTCATATTTCCAGATTTTAAAACTTACTACAAAGTAAGTAATCAAGACAATGTGTGACTGGTGTGAGGGTAGATACTTTGATCTGTGGCATAGAATTGAGGGCTTAGAAATAAACTCTTGCATTTATGGCTAACTGATTTTCAGCAGGAGTGCCAAGATAATACAGTTGTGAAAGAGTAATCATTTTAACAAATAGTGCTGGGATACATGGCTATTCACATGCAAAAGATTTAAATTCCCTTTCCTCACAGTTTTGTTATGTGAATTATACCTCAATAAAGTTACAAAAACAAGCAAAGAAGAAAATGACAGAAACAATTCTGGGCATATGTCTGAGTAGTGACACAGAAGGGCCCTCAAGGGCTTGAACCTGATTTGAGACAAGCATTACTTGCACGGCCATGGCTCACAGGCCCAGCCGCTCTGCGGCATGTGGGATCTTCCCAGACCGGGGCACGAACCTGCGTCCCCCGCATCGGCAGGTGGACTCTCAACCACTGCGCCACCAGGGAAGCCCAGAGCTTTTAGTCTTTAAGGTAAATGCAAATCCTCTAAAGAGGATAGCACATTCATCCATGGTTTCTAGGTGTTGCTACAAATAAATATACAAGTATAGGTCCAGCAACCAGTCAAAGATTACCAGCACAGAATAATGTTTAAATATGAACAAACCCAATAGATATTACTGAACACACCTTCAAAGGACTTAAAATGGTGGAACTGCCAAAAATAGAGTTTAAACAAGCCATATCTCAATTTTCAAAAATGTATTAAATTGAAAATATCTCTAGGAAACAGGAAACTGTAAAAATGACATGGCTAGTGTAAATAAGGATCAAGTAGAACTTTAATAAATAAAAATATAACTGAAATTTAATGTCTGTTGGATATATGTTAGCAGATTCTGAGAATAGAATTAAGAATTAGTGATTTGAAAGATAGATTCGTGAAATTAGCCATAAGCAGAAAGGAAAAACATGGAATCTATAGGAGACAAGATTGGAGACCCACAGAATCAGATAATCTAACATTTTTTTTTTTTTTTTTGCGGTATGCGGGCCTCTCACTGTTGTGGCCTCTCCAGTTGTGGAGCACAGGCTCCAGACGCGCAGGCCCAGCGGCCATGGCTCACGGGCCCAGCCACTCCGTGGCATGTGGGATCTTCCCGGACCAGGGCAGGAACCCGTGTCCCCTGCATTGGCAGGCGGACTCTCAACAACTGCACCACCAGGGAAGCCCTCTAACATATTTTTGATAGGAATTCCAGAAGGAAAGAAATGAGAGAAGTGAAAGAATGGCATAGAATCAATATTTGAAGAGTTAATGGCTAAGAGGAAAGATTATAACCCATACATTAAAGGAGTCTGACAAATTCCAGGCATAATAGGTAAAGATTAAATATACATCAAGACAAGTCATATTGAAAGCTACATAAAAAATTTTAAAAGATAAATATTAAAAATAATAGAGGAAATAGAAAAAGCAAAAATAATTGGTTGGCACACCCCTCAATAGCAACAGTACAAGTCACTAAACAGTGAAACAGATTTTCAGTGATCTGAAAGAAAATAAATACTAAACTGGAATTATATACTCAGAAAAAAATATCAAATTAAATGAAAATAATGACTTTATTACACAAACAAAATCTAAGTTTGTCAACTGAGAACTTTTCCTAAAGTCTTTTACTTAAGCAATATTTTTTCAGGAATGGACAAGTGATCCCAGAGGAAATGTCTAAAAATAAAAACAGAATGATGAGCAAAATAAGTGGTAGATATATAAACAATATGATTTGAAGATTAGCTGTATTAAAAAGTAATAATGAAGTCAAGTGAGGTTAAAATGAAACAAAAAAGAAAAGACTTTCAAACAAAAACTTTTGGGTAAAGGTGTTACTGGAGGGAATAAATGGGTAAATGGAAGCTAAATGTTTAACAGCTTTTATATGTTCAAGGAATATATTTATATATTTATTTAAAATACACTTTTTTTTACATGCACCCCAATCTTCACAGCAACACTATTTACAATAGCCAAGATATGGAAGCATAAATAAATGTCCATCAACAGATGAATGAATAAAGAAGATGTGGTATATGTATATATATACATATATATATATATACACACACAATGAAATATTACTCAGCCATAAAAAAGAATGATATCATGCCATTTTCAGCAACATGGATGGACCTAGAGATTATCATGCTAAGTGAAGTAAGTCAGAAAAAGACAAATACCATATGATATCACTTATATGTGGAAACTAAGATATGATACAAATGAACTTATTTATAAAACAGAAATAGAAAACAAATTTATGGTTACTAAAGGGGGAGGGAGAGGGATAAATTAGGAGTTTTGGATTAGCAGATATAATCTACTGTAAATAAAACAGATAAACAACAAGGTCCCACTGTATAGCACAGGGAACCATATTCAATATCTTTAATAAACTATAATGGAAAAGAATATGAAAAATAATATATGTATATATGTATAACTGAATCACTTTGCTGTACACCAGAAACTAACACAACACTGTAAATTAACTATACTTCAATAAAAAATTAAAAAATAAAATACACGTTTTTTTCAAGCATAAGGAGGATTTAGAATAAATGACCAAATAATTCGTTATGATCAATTCTCAACAAATTTAAAAGGAATGCAATCAACTTTGTTTATTTTTGACCACATAGAATTAAACTAGAAATCTAATACAAAAGTACAGCTCAAAATGTGCTTATGTTTGGACATTAAAAATGCATTATATAATAACCCATAGGTCAAAGAAGAAATCAAAATTGAAATGAGAAACTATTTTGAACTGAATGATATAAAAATTACTACGTATCGGGCTTCCCTGGTGGCGCAGTGGTTAAGAGTCCACCTGCCGATGCAGGGGACATGGGTTCGTGCCCCGGTCCGGGAAGATCCCACATGCCGCGGAGCGGCTGGGCCCGTGAGCCATGGTCACTGAGCCTGCACGTCCGGAGCCTGTGCTCCGCAGCGGGAGAGGCCACAACAGTGAGAGGACTGCGTACAGAAAAAAAGTAAATAAATAAAAATAAAAATTACTACATATCAACATGTTGGCTTCAGTGAAAGCAGTAATTAGACATTTATGACCTACACTAAATATGTTGAAAAATAAAAAACTGGAAAATCAATGCATTAATTATTCATCTCTTGAAGCTAGGCAACTCATTCCACAAGGCTGTGCAGCCATTCTAAATTTTGGCATCTCAGGATTCCTTTACACTCTAAATTTAGTCTTCTCTCCAATTACCAGTAATTGAAAGAACAGCCCATACCATCAGACAGATTTGATCTAATACTGTATATAGGGTATTGCAGTGGGTTGAATGGTGGCCCTCCAAAATATATGTTTGTATCTTATCCCCATAACCTGTGACTGTGATCTTATTTGGAAAAGGGTCTTTACAAATATAATTAAGTTAAGGGTCTTCAGATGACAGCATTTTGAACTATTCTGGTGGATCCTAAATCCAATGGCAAAAATCCTTATAAAAGATTACAAAGGAGAGACCGGGGAGCAGAGGAAAAGCCCATGTGAAGACAATGACAGAGATTGGAGTTATGCAGCCACAAGGCAAGGAATGCCTGAGTCTGCCAGAAGCTGCAAGAGGCAAGACATGATTTTCCACTAGAGTCTTTGGAGGGAGAGCAGCCCTATCAACACCTTGCTTTTGGACTTCTTGCCTTAAGAACTATGAGAGACTATATCTCTGTTGTTTTTAAGCCACCAAGTTTGTGGTCATTGGTAACAGTCAATAGCCCTAGGTGTTAAAGGCATTTTGGAGTAGCAACCCTAACTCTTCTAGTAATGATATAATTGAAACATGTAACTTAATTGGGTGACATCTAAAGGGTTGGAGACTAGAACCATATAATCAATTTTGACATCCTTTGCTGACTACACTCTGGAGGTTGAATACCTAAAATAGGATGAATGAAATGAAAGATAGTTAAAGAGCGAAGAGGACATCAATGAGATTGCTTTAGCTGTAGTTAACGATCTTCTAGATCTGTGTTGCTCTGCATTTGTAGTGAAAAGTGTAATCAGTCTTTTCTTGCTTAAGTGATAGGTGTTTATATTTGTTGCTGTCATTTTCAGAAAATCCAAAGAGTGACTATGAGCCAGAGAATAATTCAAATATCAGAATTAGGGCACAAACTAATATTGCCTTTATTTGTCAGGAGGAATTAATGGAGAAAATCTATTTTGTTTGATAGAAAGTACGGATTCTGTTGCCGAAACTTGGCCTCTGTTCACCAATGCAGAATTGAAACGTGGAGACAGAGTTTTGCATGAAGTAGAAAAGAACAGCTTTATTGCTCTGCCAGGCAAAGGGGGCCACAACGGGCTAATGTCCTCAAAAATGTGTGTCCCACCCTGGAGGGGGTAGTGAGGAGTCTTATAGTGTTCAAGGAGCAGGGCATGATCAGCTCATGGACATTCTTCTGATTGGTTGGTGGTGAGGTAATTGGGAGTCGGCATCATCAACCTGCATTCAACCAGTCTGGGGTCTCCGTGCTTATGGGCAGCATACAGTTAACTTCTTCCACCTGGAGGCGGTTTCAGTCTCTGTAAAACAACTCAAAGGACATGGCTCAGGATATTATCTATAGTCGTTGGGGAATAACTAAAGGTCTTTGACTTTGTTTAATGGCTAAGGTATTACTATTTTGTCTTGCTTGACTGTTTTCCTTTCTGAAAACAGTCATTTTCTCACTTCTCTGATTAAATTTATTCTTTGACTACAGTTTTTCTACAGACAAAAGGCAGGCGTAAGACATGGGTGGGGGTCTATTCTGGGAAAGCCTCATAGGGTCCTGCTTGTTTACAATTCCAAATGAATAGAGAATCCTATATTATATCCACATGCTTATAGTTTTTAATCCTACATCTCTGCCTGTCGTTTTTGATGTTTTTATATGAGCTGTTTTTCCTCTGCTTATCTATGTTAGTGTCTCTTATTCACTCCATCCACTCTTGTAGTTTCATTTACCATCTACATATCATTTACTCCCAAATGGATACTTCTGGCCCAGGTCTCTCTCCCAAACTTCAGACTTGGATGATCTATTCCCTAGGGACAGCTCTACTTTCTTTTTCTGCAGGCATGTAACTTCAAAGTAAAAATCAAACACTTCAAAAAAGTCATCTTCTTCAACCTTCTCCAGTACCCTACTTCTCTTTGAGTGAATGGTATTGTGAATTACCAAACCAGAATTAGAATCTAGTACTGAATTTCTGCTTCTTTCTTACTCTGACATACAACATTAAGCACAGAGTCTTGTTGAGATTATGTACTTTATATTTCCTGAATCTTTCCAATTTGTTCTGCTTGTTATGATTTTTATTAAGATCCCAATCATTATCTCTTGCCTACAAAAGTTAAGAGCTTGTAACCTCTCTCTCCTTCCTGTCTTGTTTCTTGGGCTATTCTTCATCTATTGTCAAGATGATCTTGTTAAAACTGGAATCCTCCTACAAAAACTCCTTCAATATACATTATCAGATCTCATCCTCATTCCTGACTGTACCAACATCACTGATTGCCCTCAAGCTAAAGTCAGAATTCCTTGTGAATGGAATGGCTGGTGGATCATTCCCTTAACATGTCTGTTCTCTGAGCCCTTTCTCTTCACACCTCACTGAACTCTATGCATCTCTCCAAACTTGTCATGTTTTTTTTTTTTTTTTAACATCTTTATTGGAGTATAATTGCTTTACAATGGTATGTTAGTTTCAGCTTCACAACAAAATGAATCAGTTATATATATACATATATTCCCATATCTCTTCCCGCTTGCGTCTCCCTCCCTCCCACCCTCCCTATCCCACCCCTCCAGGCGGTCACAAAGCACCGAGCTGATCTCCCTCTCAGAAATATATTTATTTGACTTTAGATAGGCTTGATTTTTGAATATGTAAGCAGAATTATATTTTCAGTGTAATGAAAATAAAAAAAAATTTTCTGGAACATTTTCAAAAAAAGAAAGTAATCATTCCATGTATTTTTAATATAAATGTTATTTTAGAATATTGTTTAAAAACCACTTTGTCATATAGAGACGGATATAATATGCCAATAATAAAATGTGTAAAATAATTATGTGCTAAGATATAATCTTGTGGAACATTGCACATTTTGAGTAATATTTTGAACTTTCCAGTTTTTTTCCAAAATAGATCCATAGAAATAAAACTGATTTGTAGAAACATTTTTCTTCTGTGACAAGATTTCCACAAATTACTGCTTACCTAATTGACATCATATAAATCCTGTTTCACTATTTAATTGACTAAATTGTACTGTAGCAACACATTTTCTGTATGGTAGTTGCACATTTATGAGTTACATATTCACCTAGCTTTGAGAGGGCTTATTTGAAGTAATTCTACACTAAAATTAATTTACATCTTATATCATTTTACATATGGTATCAAAGGTTTAAACCTTCCAAAAGAATAAAAAGTAAAGCCTATGAGAGTGAAATTTGCTCTCCTGAGAAGTGGAAACAAGAATCCTATATATGCTATTCAATCATTATCATATTGCTGGTTTCAGATCCAACTCTGACCTTAATTTCATGCTGTCTGCTTCAGTTCTGCTTTGTAAACAGAAGTAATAAAACATCTTCAATGAGCGAATATATTTTGTTTACACAAGAGTTGAGTTATTTGTAGTGATTTCATTTTTTAAGAATGCAATAATATGAAACTGTCATTCACTCTGAAGCACCCTTGGAAACTTGTCTTCTATTGTGATAAATTGTGCCTCTTTGATACAAACAGAAGTTTTATCCCTTTTAGGATTCCCTTTTTAGTTAACTAATGAGGTTGTGTATTCAGAGCCATTTCAGAGAGTGTGAAACTTTTTCCCTCTTTTACCTGAATTTCATTTTGTTAATGTGAAAATCAACATTTTTCTGCAAAGCCAATTTACTGAACATTGGAAGGATTCACATTGTTTATTATTATTAAGGTCACTTGTCTTTGGAGACAAAATTATGACGTTTCAAATTTATTTTTGCCACTTCTAAGTTATTGAAGCATACTTATGAGGATTCCATTGTAGCAAAAGTTGATTTTTTAGTAAATTAAAATTTCCCAACAATCTATCAAGGATGACTCAAAATATAGTGCTAAGAATACCTTATCAAATTATATTTTAGGAAGAATATATAAGTACTTAAAAATGAAAGTTCAAATCAGCAGTGTTTTAGTTAAATAATATCTCTGGCATGGTGTTGCAAAATGTTCAGAAAGGAAGTGGCATATCAGGAATCAAAGTTAGTTATTTTGATGCTATTATATAGTAGGGTTTTATGGGGTTATTGTTTTTAACAATTTAGAATATTTAAATATTTTATGACTTTTACAGGTGGTTGGGAATAAAAGTATTTTTATGGGATTCCTGCAACTATGAATAACAACATGAAAATGAAAATTATGGTTTGACTTTAGAGAAGAAATTAATGATACATGGTGAGAGAAATGTAAATTAGTTGGTGTGAAGAAAGTAAATGAGAATTCTTTATAACAGGAACAATGACAGTGTATTAGTGCTGTTAGGACACAAAGAAAATCTAGGCAGTGCATCCATTGAATCATACAAACCATTTAACTAAGAAACAGATAAGCATGTCTCACAGAAATATAAAGAAGGTTAGACCTTATACTTTCGTTATAGAATGGGTTCCTCACATCCTCTCCCCTATCATTTTAATTGTTTATTTCCTTTTATAAAGAAGTATGTTTCAGAAAATAGTAAAATCACATTAAAGTATCCATAACCACATTCACCAAGGGAAATAACTATTAATCCACTAATACATAAACTTATAGATCCTTGTAGTGTGTGTATGCATGTATGAGTGTGTGTTATGTGTGTGTACTAAACTACTCTCATACTCTTTGTAACCAGCGTTTTCACTTAAAAAGATAATATAAAATTTCCTGATTTTTGAGTATACAACCTTAGACTCTGAACTTGAAACCTTAAGTGTTATTACAAATACTAAAGTTTTGTTAACTCTATGAAGAAACATAAAAATATCCATAAAATTGCTATCAATTAGTTTATTGTGGAAATAAAATTTTAGATTCTCTCTTATGAATTTATTATAGAGTATAACCTATCACTAGATAAAAGGTAAGACTGAGATTAGAACAGCTACTTTTACAGGAATTCTGTTTATATAATACTTGAGGTGTCTGAAAATTGTACTTGATTGATTACATATTCTTTTGATTTCTTTTATCTTTATTCCATATAAGCAATTTTGCAATGTTAACAAATACATTTCAAAAGAACGTAGCATAAATGAGCAAAAAATATAGAAGAGTGATGGCCAGATTGGATCAGGGTGGTATTTCAAGGAACTTGTCTATTCGTGGCACCTTTCTCAGTTCCAAGGTGACCCTGAGGTACTGCTTTGAAGTCTTTTAGAGCTGTTACATAGAAGTCCTGATATACCTCCATATTTGATGTTCCAACAAGTACTGTCCCTTTAGTAGCCTTGAAGTGGGTGTGGCATAAAAAAGCTTCCACCCTGGAGAGTTCTTCCAGAACAGACCCCTAGCCTGTTTCACGTTTTCCCTGGGCTTTTTTGTAGATCAAATCCCTTAGACTTGCTTGATTCTTCATTTGTTTTCATATTGAACTTAATTTCACCTAGTTCAGAGATTCTGAATTCACTTTTCAACTGTCTAAAATTACCAGTACCAGTCAGCCCTATGTATTTCTTCTCCTAACTCTGACTCTAAATTTCCAGGTTGCTTAGGAGAAGAAGAGGAATTCTAATCTTACAGTTTCTATTTGTACTCTGATTTTCTTTTGAAGTCATGCCTTTTAAACACTTACCCTAGAAGTGGAAGAGCAATTTTGTTGACATATTTGAACTGAATAAAGCATGGAAGAACTACATTTATATATTGATACTCAAAATATATATTCGTATATGTATACATACATACACAGCAAAACTGACTAATTACAGGCATTATTCTCTTTTTCCAAATTATTTTTACAAAGCATTTGACTCCAAAATATAATTATCTTTTGGCAACTCTCTAACCCTGGCATCTCTCCTGTTCCCCTCTACATTTTTCTACATTGCACTCACTGACATTTACTACATGTTATTTATATATTTATAATATATAAATTTAACATATAATTATATTTATTTAAATACCATACATAACATATATATATATATATATATATATATATATAGCGCTACATAATTTGTCTGTCTCTACCTATACTTATCATCTGTCATCTTTCACTAAAATTCCATGGGGAGATCAATGTTTTTTCTACTGTGTTCTCAGTTCCTAGAGTAGTAACTAGCAAAGTATAGGCACATAATACATATTTGTTAAATGAATTAATGAACATATTAATGATAGTTTCTCTGTTAAGGTTTTATTTTAGTTTTTTAAATATAGAATGTTCAAGGAGAAAGTAATTATTCAATTATGAATGAATAACAAATAGAACGCTTGGTTTGCATATCATTAGCACCAATAAATCAGAAGGAAAGAAACTATAGGACAGCTCTGTAATTTTATAAAAGTGTGTTCAATCCACAATATCTGCATACAAGATGAAAAACAAGATGGAAGAATTTTTCTATCCTTTCTCTAAAGTTAGAGCAGCACACTTCAGAGGTCAAGTATAAAAGGCAATCATATCAAAAATCTAAATTCTTAAGATCATTTTCCCTTACCTTTAAAAATACTATGCAGACAATTTAAGCCTCTCAGAGTAAGGACATAATAATATGTCTGATATTATTTTAAAAAATGTTGGCATCAATGCAAAGCCATTAATCCATTCAGTTATATATAGAGCAACTCGGGCAAAGAAAAGGTAACACTGTTCACCGAACTCTAAGCTATTACCCAGGCTTTGCACTCTTATAAGGGGAACCACAGATCCTATTAACCATTATCAGGATAGCTTGGGGAATAGAGACAGACACTTTAATGAGCTTCTTTATCTTGTTTTCATCTTAGTAGGTAAAAATAGACCAACATTAGCTATCAAGTCCCACTTCTTTAATGATAACATTAGTTGAGTGTGATGCCACATTTAAAAAGTTCTGACATACCTAATAATATGTAGGTACATATAAGAGCTTTATATGATTACATAATTTTCTTCCACACAGCTCACCAAAGAGTCAATCTTTCTATTTTTATTCTCTTTTAGGCACACTGTATAAGTAGCTGTACAAGTTGGATTTGAAATTTAAATTCAGCTTTTCAAAATATTGTCAATAATATTTCACCATTGCACACTTTCAGCAGTTGTTTGTTTCATAATCAGCATGAAATCTAACAAAACTGTTCACCAAAGAAACTCAAAGACATCTGCCTAACTGCTTTATTGAATGTTTGAGCAATTCTGTGGAAGATTTCCTGTATCACCTGTGGTGGAACAGATGTGGCTACTGTGTGAAACATATATTAGGGTTATAGAATACCTGCTAGAAAGAAATTCCAAATGCAGAAAAATATATTTTAGCTTATGAAAAGGGCCTCAAGGGATCTGAATCACCTTCTCTTATTACACAGTTATAGACTGAAAACTTCATATCATGCAAGACAGATCTAGCTGAATAAGGATTTTATGTTGAAAAGCTTGAATCAATTATAGTTTGAAAATTTTGTATTATTTTTCTTAAGTATTAAAACTTTCTGTTTTTGAAAGTCACAATGATTAAATATTTTGTGAGGAGTTTAATTTTTATTTTGTTTCTTATTTAAATGAATTCTTATCAAGAGAGATTTTGAGGGAAGTATAAAAAGTATATTTTGTAATATTTTGAATAATTAGAGTTCACACCAGTTCTTTAGTGCCTCTTTACAAAAGGATGAGATAGAGGAAAATGTAAAGAGTTATAAAAATATGTAAAATAAGAGTGCAGGAGAAGGATTTTGTCACAGTGGGACCCCTGTATTCAACTCTTGGCATATCCACAGGGAGGGGCTTTAGATAAGACCACTCTCTCTACCTCTGTGGGTCTGGCATGAAGTACACATTAAGCATATGCTAGTTAATTTGAAAGAAAATACTCTAACATTTGGGGGGGGAGAAAGCCTGTATAAATACCATTGGGCTTAAAATATTTTCTGGTATCCAATTCTTCAGTAGGATTATTTACCTCCTTAAAGGGTATGAAAGAGATTTATTCTAACAAAGCTGGATCTTCAGGAAAAAAGGTAGGGCAGTGATCATGGAATTTTAAATACATTTAAGAATTTATGTGGAAAATCACCCTGATGCCAAAACCAGACAAAGATGTCACAAAGAAAGAAAACTACAGGTCAATATCACTGATGAACATATATGCAAAAATCCTCAATAAAATACCAGCAAACAGAATCCAACAGCACATTAAAGGATCATATACCATGATCAAGTGGGGTTTATCCCAGGAATGCAAGGATTCTTCAATATACACAAATCAATCAATGTGATACACCATATTAACAAATTGAAGGAGAACAACATGATCATCTCAATAGATGCAGAGAAAGCTTTTGACAAAATTCAACAGCCATTTATGATAAAACTCTCCAGAAAGTAGGCATAGAGGGAACTTTCCTCAACATAATAAAGGCAATATATGACAAACCCCCAGCCAACATTGTCCTCAATGGTGAAAAACTAAAACCATTTCCACTAAGATAAGGAACAAGACAAGTTTGCTCACTCTCACCACTCTTATTCAACATAGTTTTGGAAGTTTTAGCCACAGCAATCAGAGAAGAAAAGGAAATAAAAGGAATCCAAAGCGGAAAAGGAGAAGTAAAGCTGTCACTGTTTGCTGATGACATGATACTATACATAGAGAATCCTAAATATGCTACCAGAAAACTACTAGGGCTAATCAATGAATTTGGTAAAGTAGGATACAAAATTAATGCACACAAATCTCTTGCATTCCTATACACTAATGATGAAAAATCTGAAAGTGAAATTAAGAAAACATTCATATTTACCATTACAAAAAAAAGAATAAAATAGGAATAAACCTACCTAAGGAGACAAAAGACCTGTATGCAGAAAACTATAAGACGTGGAAGATGGAAATTAAAGATGATAGAAATAGATGGAGAGATATTCCATGGTCTTGGATTGGAAGAATCAACATTGTGAAAATGACTCTACTACCCAATGCAATCTACAGATTCAGTGCAATCCCTATCAAACTACCACTGGCATTTTTCACAGAACTAGAACAAAAAATTGCACAATTTGTATGGAAACACAAAAGACCCTGAATAGCCAAAGCAATGTTGAGAAAGATAAATGGAGCTGGAGGAATCAGGCTCCCTGACTTCAGACTATACTACAAAGCTACACTAATCAAGACAGTATGGTACTGACACAAAAATAGAAATATAGATCCATGGAACAGGATAGAAAGCCCAGAGATAAACCCATGCACATATGGTCACCTTATCTTTGATAAAGGAGGTAAGAATATACAGTGGAGAAAATACAGGCTCTTCAATAAGTGGTGCTGGGAAAACTGGACAGCTACATGTAAAAGAATGAAATTAGAACACTCCCTAACACCATACACAAAAATAAACTCAAAATGAATTAAAGACCTAAATGTAAGGTCATTATCAAACTCTTAGAGGAAAACATAGGCAGAACATTCTATGACATAAATCACAGCAAGATCCTTTTTGACCCACCTCCTAGAGAACTGGAAATAAAAACAAAAATAAACAAATGTGACCTAATGAAACTTCAAAGCTTTTGCACAACAAAGGAAACCATAAACAAGACCAAAATATAACCCTCAGAATGGGAGAAAATATTTGCAAATGAAGCAACTGACAAAGGATTAACCTCCAAAATTTACAAGCAACCATACAGCTCAGTATCAGAAAAACAAACAACCCAATCCAAAAATGGGCAGAAGACTTAAATAGACATTTCTCCAAAGAAGATATACAGATTGCCCACAAACACATGAAAGAATGCTCAGCATCATTAATCATTAGAGAAATGCAAATCAAAACTACAATGAGATATCATCTCACACCAGTCAGAATGGCCATCATCAAAAAATCTACAAACATGGGCTTCCCTGGTGGTGCAGTGGTTGAGAGTCCTCTTGCCGATGCAGGGGACACGGGTTCATGACCCAGTCTGGGAAGAAGATCCCACATGCTGCGGAGCAGCTAGTCCCGTGAGACATGGCCCTGAGCCTGCGCGTCCGGATCCTGTGCTCCGCAACGGGAGAGGCCACAACAGTGAGAGGCCCGCGTACCGCAAAAAAAGAAAAAAAAAAAATCTACAAACAATAAATGCTGGAGAGGGTGTGCAGAAAAGGGAACACTCTTGCACTGTTGGTGGGAATGTAAATGTAATAGCTACCATATGACCCAGCAGTCCCATTACTTGGCATATACCCTGAGAAAACCATAATTCAAAAAGAGTCATGTACCAAAATGTTCATTGTAGCTCTATTTACAATAGCCAGAACATGGAAGCAACCTAAGTGTCCATCAGCAGATGAATGGGTAAAGAAGATGTGGCACATATATACAATGGATTATTACTCAGCCATAAAAAGAAACGAAATTGAGTTATTTGTGTGTGGTGGATGGACCTAGAGTCTGTCATACAGAGTGAAGTAAGTCAGAAAGAGAGAAAGAAATACCATATGCTAACACATATATATGGAATCTAAAAAAAAAAAAAGGTCATGAAGAACCTAGGGGCATGACGGGAGTAAAGACACAGACCTACTAGAGAATGGGCTTGAGGATACGGGGAGGGGGAAGGGTAAGCTGGGAGAAACTGAGAGAGTGGCATGGACATATATACACTACCAAATGTAAAATAGATAGCTAGTGGAAAGCAGCCGCATAGCACAGAGAGGGAAGCTAGGTGCTTTGTGACCACCTAGAGGGGTGGGGTAGGGAGGGTGGGAGGGAGGGAGACGCAAGAGAGAAGAGATATGGGGACATATGTATATGTATAACTGATTCACTTTGTTATAAAGCAGAAAGTAACACACTATTGTGAAGCAATTATACTCCAATAAAGATGTTTTTTTAAAGAAAAGAATTTATGTGGAGAAATACTGAGATGAGTCAGTAATTTGAGCAAACTGTATTAATCCGATAATTTCTTAGAGGATTTTCAACAGTCAGAGGGATCGAATCTGCACCTGTGAGTCTCTGCCCATCTTTCTTCTAGCCAATCAATGAGTAATAGTGGACATAGATCAACATTAGATATCAATCTTAAATGAAGATTTAATTAAAATAGTAATTTAAACATAATACAATGCGTACCTTATTTGGTTGAGATTAAGTCAAACATTGATTAATCTTTTGAATTAAATATTCATATTGTTCATATCTCATATTTACTAGGCCTCTGAAATCTCTGTAGTTTTCATTAAACCTATATTCCCTCTTTACATAAAGAACTGACAAAAGAGTTTATTAGAAAAGATGTGACCAGGTGGTCAGCTGTTTAGCTCTCTCCTGTCTTATGCTGTTTTTAAATAGAAATTTCCTATGATGGTCCACTTAACTTTCTTGCTGAAATAATTATTACCTCTAAAGCCATTTTATTCTCCTGTTGGATTTACTTTGGGGGCTTTCAGGGACTTCAGTGGACAACTCTGACTCTCTTTTTTCTTTTTTATGTTGTTTCTCTCCCCCCATTGTCTGTTTCCTCCTGTTTTCTATTGTTTCATGTCCTCCTAAGCATTGCACACATTCTATCTCTTTCTTCCTCTCCTTTTTGTTCTTTGTTTTTTAAAAACCCTTCCAGGTGGAAATGGTTATATACTTTTTCTACAAGAAGCCCAATCATTTTGAAAAAATTGACCTAACAAAGTGGCAAATTTGCCAGCATAGTAATCTCTCAGATTACAAACCCTACATACCTAAATCTAGAGCATGAATCCCCTGAAAGAAGTAGCTAGGTCTTAATCTTTGTACTTTGTGACACACATATATAAGTATAGTAGGTGCTCATTCAGTGATTTGGACTTGGACCTGTTTCATTTAGTATGCTGTGTTTAGGGAGAGAAAGGAGAAATGGAGGTGAACAATATTGTGAAAAAGAGAAATTAACAGAATTTGGGAATTGATAAAATATTAAAGGGTGGAGAAACATCTAAGAGAATCAACAATTTTAAGACCTAGTTACTAGCAGCAAGATGGTTTAATAAACAGTGATAAAGTATGTAGGGAGGAAGGATTATGAGTGTATTTTAGAATTATTGAAACTAAGTTTATATGTGAAACATCGTGGAAGGATTTTGCAGGATGAAATCTGCTGTTTAGAGATTAAAAACTAGTCATAAGTGAAACCATGTTATATAAGTTTTAAATTCTGATTTTATTCATTTTTAAGATGTGCTGTGTTATGTACAGTTATAAATGCAGTTTCATCATAGAACTCTGAGGGATAGGCCTCTCTGTTGGTTTGTATGCATGGGTCATTTGCGGAATAATGATCATGTTATTTCAAATCAAAAGGATCAGTAAATGACTTTTGAAGGATATTCAGTCTTCTATTAGAAATGATAATGGGCTTTCTTAATTTCTCACAATTATATTTTTAATTTTAGGTCCTTTATAGGAGATCATGAAAGGTTATTTATGACAAAATTTAGTGAAAGAAAGAAAGGCTAGGGGAGTCACAGCTCTCATATTTAAAGTATATTAATCACATTCACATTTTTATTCTTTTATGATATGAATAATAATGTGCATTGATATGCTGTGTACTTAGTGTTTTTCCTCTGATTCAGATGATCACACCCTCCATTCATCAAACAGTAAATATTCACATAATCCATTTTACTTTATTATTCATAGTAACCCATGTTTCTGAATATTAAAGAAATCAATATGCATAACTTTGGGAAAAAAGGACAATTGTTATGATTGTGGAAGTGTCATATTTTATAAGGCTTTTTTAGTTAAGGATGCTAAAAGCAACTTTCAGATTTATTGTGGGAACTTTAAAAAATTGCTCATGAGATAAATTAGAATCTTAATTCTATTTTATTAAATTCTATCTGTACCTTTAGGAAATTAGAAAAATCAAATTTTGACATGGATTTGATTAATCTATGTGACTACCTTTTCTAGAAATTAATTTTCCTTTAATTATTTGTATAAAATGTTTTGAGAATATTGACTAACACATCAGTCATCCAGATTTATATAAAACGTGTAAGTTTGGGGATACTAAATAAATGTTCCAGGCATATAGACTGTATTTCAGAAAAACTTTCATCTTATTTTCCCTCATCCCTTTTTCAATCCCATCCTCCACCCCTGAGAGTTACCTCTTAAATATATACTGTATACTTATAATTTTGACTTACCTGGGTCTATCATCTTCTCTCATCTGATTGATCACAGCCTACAAATATACTTAAACCACTCTGGGCTCCTTCTACTTATACTGTCTGGTTTTTTTTTTTTGTTTCAACATGAAAGTTATATTACGTCACAGTCAACTCCTTTGCCCCTTCACTCTGCACCCAAAACTTAAAGAGCTTCAGTGGGTGCTCTTAGAATGAAAACCAAAACTCTTAACATGGAGTTTGATTCTCACCTCACTAGCCTCATCCAGATTCTCTGCACTGTTTCCCTTCATGGAAAAGAAAATAATAACTAAGTTACAGTTTCAGGACCTGGCTCTTGGTGTGTAAAGCATGTAAAGGGAAAAAAATGCATTGGACATGTTAAAAAACAGCAAATAATATTTTATTTGAGATGACTGCAATAGGGGAAAGAGATTGAACTCAGCTCTGCTGGAACAAAAGGTGGGAGAATTTTGAAACCCTGGGGTAAGCTAATGGGAAGTATTGGAAGATATTAGAGGGGAGGAGGTCACTGCAATTAGGCCATCTGTGTTTGCTAATTGTCCTTATTGAAGTTATGCTTCCACAGAGACTAGGAGATAGGGTCCCTATCTTTCCTGATGATTGCATTTCAAAGGAATAGATTCCAGGTCCTTGAGAAAGACATTCCCAAGTTGTAGACGATTTAAATGAGAAAGGGGCAGAGAAAGAATTTATAATTCCAAGTTTTCTAAGGGAAATGCTGTATAAAAAGAGACATCAAGGGGCCTATAGTCAGGACGAAGCTTGTCTAATGTTTAGTCAAGCCTGTCTTGGTCAAACAGGAGATTTAGAATTTGGAAATGCCCCTCTTCACAATGCTTACCTTTTAAAATCATTCCCTTGCTACACACTTGCTAGGATCTTAAAACTGATCAAAGATACCGTTTTTTCTCGATGATACTTGACTTCTCTTTTTCAAGGATAAGGAAAAGCACAATAATTTAAGAGAGATATATCACTGTCATAATGAATAAACTCTATTGCTTATTACAGAGCTCTAGAGCTCAGCTTCTGAAGTTGAATACTGTATGAACAGCACTTTGGCTTTTTTTCTCTAATATTCTTTCTATTACTTTCTTTATCTGCAAAATGGAAATAATAATAGCACTTCACTGGCAGGATTTCTGAGACAGCAAAAAGAGATCATGCATGCAAATGCTTTAATAATATTGGCTTTTCAGCAGGTACTCAATACATGCTAGTAATTATTGTTACTGTTAATATTGTTGTAAAAACTGCTTTGCTTCTAGAAATGGGCTAGTGGTGTTGGCTTGTCTAACATTTTAGCTAAGTACGTGTTAAGTGATATTCTCCTAGTGATCTGTTTTAAAGAATGAAAAATTGTTTGTGTGAAACATAGTGAGAGATTTAACATATTTCCTCCCAATACGTCCTTCCCTCAACAAATTTTAAAAAGAAAATAAAAGAAAAGAAAGTGGGAAAATAGACTACTCCAAGTAATTATAATTAGCTTTAGTGCCTGGGCAAGGTGCATGTGTAGCCTTTTGATTAGGGCCTACCAATCAGTTTTTGTCAAGAGTCCTAATTTTTTGACAAAGTGTATGTATTTCATTGCAGATAGCTGGTATCCTGTCTTTTAAACAATGACATCAATTTGTTTCTCAGAGTGTTGTTGTAAACATAAAGTAAATTTAAGTATGGAATCATATGAAATATTTGTATTTTCCTGTATTTACAATCTAAGTCATACTTCAATCCAGTTTTCTACATGTAAACAAGAGAACAGATATTTATAATTCCATCAAATGTATGTATATTTATAACCTATATGAAAGGAGAAGACTGTTTCTCTGTTTACCTAACCTCCATGCCATATACTGTGATGTGTACTAGTCCCCTAAATACTACGTTTTTCCCCCAGCAATCAGCAAAATAACATGCTTAAGTTTGGATGGGGTGCCATATCTGAGAACGTGTGATTTTATACAAGTATAATACAAATTAAGTCTTGCCTTAGTTTGAAATAGCTGATTTTGGAGACACTCAAATTAAAATTTTGGCTACTTCAAGTGTTCCGATTATATTAGTCTATACAAATGAGATTAAGAAGGTGATGCATTAAAATGTCACACTGTAAATTTCAGAATAAACCATAAATGACATTTAGAGAATAAACTTTCTTGACCTATGTATATCTTTGATTCCCATATTTAGCAACAGTAACTGAGAGTCAACAGTATAAAAATAAACTGTAGTTGTACACACAAAGAAATCTATGAAATCCTTTCCAAAATATCCAATGATGTAGGCAATTTTAGCCTAGTTTCTCTTTGGCTCCATTTCAAAACTGTAATTTGTTTTCTGATTGTGATTTTTGACTTATAATTTTCAAAACAAACAATAACTTATGGAGGACTACTAGAGAGATATGCATGTGGTAGCAAATCATAATTGTATCTTGAATATTAATCTTACCTTTGTTGTAACATTTGAAAATATCACAAGTAAACTGAGATATATATTTGTATTACAAAGGTAATGGCATTATCTATATTGATAACCCAGAGAAAAGAGTCTTTCAACAAGATTATGAGCTATGGAATGTAGGAAGTTATTTGAATTAAATTAAGCATGTTAGTATGCAAACAAGTCTACACAATGCCAGAGTGACTAATGATAAGTAAATAAAATAATTCAATACTAAATAGTGGTCCTGCTGTGCTGGCTTGATGCTGACAAGATAAAATCTAGAAAAGAGATTCTCCTTCAAGCAGTTTGTCTTGATTAATATTTTTATTTAAAAGACTCTTCTTCAGGACTTCCCTGGTGGTCCAGTGGTTAAGAATCTGTGCTTCCAATGCAGAGGGCACGGGTTCCATTCCCGGTCGGGGAAATAAGACCTCTGCATGCTGTGTCCAAAAAAAAATAAAGGCTCTGCTTCATTTCTGAGGCAGAAAGTTCTCCTTTGAGGAATGGGCATAGGGAAAATTAGGTTATAATAGGAATATTTTGAAATTATTTTTGAAACTAAGATATCATTTCTTAGATATAAGCAAACATAAGAAGATACTGCTGAAGATACCCTACCTACTACAGTGGGCTGATCTTCCTAATTCAAGTGAGAGATTCTTTGCCTTGATTCTTTCAAATGGGAATAAACTGATTTGAAACAGATTTAAATGGAAATCATATATAAATAAGTAGTTCTAGCAATATGATTCCTTGTCATTTTCTAAGCTGATGTTTCATTTTCTAAGATATTTAGATGAACACCTCATTTCTCAGGGCAAAAGATGATGGGATGGAGTAAATGGGAAAACCTATTTTGTGTGTGTGATTTTTGTCAAGATTTTTAATTAGTTTAATTTTCCTTCTGGAAAATAAAATTTAGTGTTTAAAAAGTAAAAATAATTGTATTGAACACAGTGAGGAAAATAATTCTTTTGATTTTCTTTATTTAAAACCCATAGCTTTATTTTTTAAAAATTTACATTTTTACCTTACCTTTAGGAAATATGGGAGGCCATAAGTTGTATGAGAAAACAATCTTCCAGTATCACACTCATCCTCACTAAATTAACTAAAATATTTTCTTCTTTCTTATGTTTTATTAGGAAAAGAAAAGTCAAATAACCAAACAAAATTATTTCAGTATTATTTCCAGAAAGTAATTTACATAATTTTATTCATTATAATTCCTTTACCACAGTAGAAAACATTTTAGATAGTTCAAGGAACCCTCTTTCTATTTAACAGAAAGAATTAATAGCTTATAGGAGTGAAGGTCAGAAAAGCTGCTGATAGGGTGCAGGAAATGAGAAAACAGGAATCCCAGGAAACTACTGGTGATTTCAGCTGCCAGCAACAAGTAGTGCGTTCTTTCCAGTAGAAGTTATTGGCTATAAGCTTCTGGGACAATAATGACATCTTATTCTCTTCATCTAGTCTTGCAAAATTTGTGCAAAGTCTCTCTACAAAAGAAACTTAAATTGGAACCCTGCTGGCAATGGAGCTTATAAAATGTACATTTTTTAGCCTTCTTGCCCCTGCAGAACAAGGAGAGTGTTGAGGAGAGAAAGAACGGTTCGCACATCCTGGCACAATGATTTACCCTGTGGTCAGTGATTATTAAATCTATGTCCTATATCTTCTATCCTACATGTAAAACGTTATTTGTGTATTTAAATAATGTAAATGTCAATTAACCAAAGAAAAATATAAGTTGTAGAGAACTGTTTTATCTCTGATTAAGATTGCATTAATTTTTAAATGATTTCATGGAAGAGTTAAAACCAAATTTATTTTCTTTTTAATCTTTCATGTAATAAAACATAATTTAGTGATTGACCATCCCAGTTTGCCCAGGACTGAGGGTTTTCCTGGTGCTATGGAGTGAATTTTGTCCCCTCAAAATTTATGTGTTTCAGCCCTAACCCCCAGAGTGAGTGTATTTGGAGATAGGGCCTCTAGGAAGTAATTAAGGTTAAATAAGTTCATAAAAGTGAGGCCCTAGCCTCATGAGAAGAGAGATCTCTCTCTCTGCTCTCACTCAGAGCAAGGGCCATGTGAGAATGAAGTGAGAAGGCGGTCATCTACAAGACAGAAAGAGAGCTATCATCAGACTCTGATCCCTGCCAAAACCTTGACCTTGGACCTTCCAGCCTCCAGAGCTGTGAAAAAGAATATTTCTGTTATTTAAAGTATGCAGTCTGTGATATTTTGTTATGGCAGAACTAGCAGACTAACACATCTGGGGTACAGGACATTCAGTGTGACAACTGACAAAATCCTGAACAAACTAAGATGAAGTGGTCACATTAGGATATACTTTTGAATGAAAAATATTGTGTCATAAGATTCTCCTGAGCTTAAAGTTGGTGAGGTTAATATTCAAGAGATTTCAAATATATGATCTAAAATATGATATCCAATTGCAATCTGAGCATCATTCAGGTGAATCATATTTGTGTATTACTAAATATGTGTTTTCTATTCATAAGAGAAAGGAGTAACATTCTTTCCTTTGAATCATCCAAGCTTAGATTAGTTTTTTTTTCTTATTTTAACATTTCTGAAAGCAGTTTGCATCTCACAATCAGTGGCATCTGACAATTATAACTGATAGCATTTTTTTCTCTTAGAAGATATAAAATACTGGTGCATCTTACAATGGTTAGTTATCTTAATTGTGAGGGGGTATGTAGTGATATTTATTAATTTATGCACAGACAAAAACCTAGACAAATAAATATACACAGATAGTCTCTATCATTTCAATTGCCTAGGAAGGTGTTTGCTGTTACAGTCTTAAATTGGACTTTGTAACTGAATAAACAAGTTCTCAGCCTAAAGAAATACTGCAGAATTGTCTTGGCAAAAAGAGAAAAAATAGGATGTATTATTCACTGAGATATTTGGATAGTACTTTGATCATTGCTTATATAGATAGTCATATGCCACAAGAACTAGTGAGCAAACGTCTTTTCATAATCGAGGCTTGATTATTTGTTTGTTTGATATTGGCATCATCCCAGAGGTGAGATGAACCTAGCTTTGGATGACTATGAAGAAATAATAAGAGGGAAATGTCAGCTAGACTCCAAACAATCTGACAATCTAATAATAGTTCACTGTTATTATACCTACCATTATTTTGTAATCTGTATCATTTGATATAATATTAGTCAATCTCTTGATTAAGTAAAAGGAGGTTGGAATTGCTGTCATTGTTTCCTGTAAAGCCCATAGATGATGAACAATTTAATATGACCTAAAGGAGATGGAGTGGTGCAAACAAAATTTTGTATCAGATCATTTGGCAGCATAAAAAGATACAAGTAAATAATAATAGAGTGTGTTCCTATATATTATGTACACATACACATGTATATATCCACAACTGTAAAGGCCATTCAAAGAGAAATAATTTGCCAATGAATTCAACCCTCTGCAAGAATGTTTATACAAATATTCTGTTTTAAAAGACCACTGGGGTTTTATGAATTCTTGGATTATTAAAAGGAATAAAGGGAGGGCAAAGACTACAGTTGCAATGCAAAACTTAATTGGTATAATAGAAAGATTATAAAAAGGAAATGCATTAAATAGACAGTATTTTAAAGAAGATCTGTATTATTTATGTAGTGTACCTGAAAGGATTATAAGCAATGAGATGTTACAAATATTGTGCTGGTGATGCTTTAAAGCCCATGAAGAAGATTTGAATTTCTATAAAGCAGCTCTTTTATTGTCCCAAAGACATTATCCAAATGGAAATAAGTATGCCGTTGAAAGACTATTTAATCTTACAACTGTAGATAGGTAAACCCTGAGAAGACCACATGCAATAGCTTGTGTCTGAGCCACAAGGGGTAGAAGAGTTTAAGAAGAGAAAGAGAAAGGATAGGTGTAGAAAAGAGGATTGCATTGCAAGTACAGAGTGTAGAAGAACAAAATCAGGATGGAAGAAAAAGTAGAAAGGAAAACAAAACAACAGCAGGAGGAACAAGATATTCTAGTAACAATAGCAATATTATTTGAGAAAGAGTCAAAAGTACCTGGTCTTCTGGTACCTCAAAAGTACCTGGTCTTCTGTATTCATATTGTAAATCTCATTAGATCTGCTTCAAACTGGGAAAAGGCACTAATTCTTCATCTCACTGAACTATTATCAACTCTCTAATAAGAGGATACTCAGGGGTAAAAATCACTTTGAAGACTGACGTATACAAACTACTATATATAAAACATAACTAATAAGGACCTACTGTATAGCACAGGGAACTCTACTCAGTACTCTGTAATGGCCTATATGGGAAAATAACCTAAAAAAGAGTGGAGATATATATATACACATATATATCAGATTCACTTTGCTGTACAGCAGAAACTAACACAACATGGTAAATCAACTATACTCCAATAAAAGTTTTAAGAAAAAGAATGAAGTTTTATGCTAGCCTGGAAAAACAGTCAGCACTCCAGTAACTACTGTTTATTGGGCACATAATATAAACAAATGTTTGAAATTCTACAAACACACTAGTCATGCCAGCATGCCCTGCACAGCTGGTTTTGTATCCCTCCGGTAAGCTTTCCATTTATTTGACTGGAGAAATCTTCATTCTTTAAGGAGGAATCAAATATCACCTCTCTGCTTAAACTTCCCTCTTTCCATTCATTTGCTTCCAGGCAAGATGACTTGTACACATATAGTAACTTAAAAGCTGATAATAGCTTTAGACATTGTTGTGAGAATGAAATAAGATGACTTAATAAGATTCCAAGGATCAGTACCTTGCACAAAAAAAAAAAAGAAAAGAAAAAAAGAATGAAGTATATAATGTAGTATAGTATGTTTCATTTTATATATTTTATTGTATTTGTTTAATTAATACAGTTTAGAATTTTACACAGCAGTGAATGTTATGCCGTCTTTGAAAAGTTAGACCTCTAGTTCTTTATTGTGTGTATTTCCTGTGAATGGATGGAGCCCCCCCTTTTTTTTTTTTTTTTTAAATTGATAGGGCATTCAATTGTTGGGCAGAGAAGAGAAGGGAGAATTATAAATTGTCACTTAGTAGGGATTCTTGCACAAATAGCATTATCAAACTTTATTAACACAGAGTTAATAAATTTACCAATCATTCCTTCATATTACATGCCTCAAATACAATTCCTGTTTGGAGGCTTGTGGTATATCAATGAACAAACTAAGAAAGACTTCCGCCATCATGGAGCTTACATTCCAGCACGGAAGACAGAAGTGAAGTAAGTCCTGTGGAAACATAAAACAAACATTACAGCTGAGTGAGGGAATAGAGAGTGTAGGGCCTAGAAGGCAGCAAGGAATGGAAGTACAAGAAATGAGTGACAGTGTTAGAGTGGAGATTTGAGCAAAGATTTGAAGGATGTGAGGAAATTCATCTCATGGATATCTGGGGAAAATTGTGTCCCAGATTGAGAAAACTGCTAAAATCAAGACCCTAAGCATATGGACAGCATACTAGACTATCCTAGGGACTGGATGGAGGCCAGCGTGTCTGGAACAAGAGTGAGCAAGGCTGGAGTAGTACAAGATGTGATCAGAAGTCACTGTAAGGAATGTTTCATTTATTCTGATTGGAATGGTTCCCTATTGCAGGGTTTCAAACAGAGGAGGAACATGATGCGACATATTCTAGCATATCCTTCTGCATGCTGTGTTATGATTGGTGAGAGGTGGACAAACGTAGGGGCATATAGATCAGTGGAGGCTGGGATAGATGCGGAAGCTGAGGTCATGATGGTTTCAGTGGCAGTGGTAAGAACTTAAAAGATTCTGGATATGTTTTGAAGGTGGAGCCAGGGGGATTTTCTAATAGATTGGATGTAGGCTTGTGAGGGAAAGAGAGGTGTCAAAGATAAGTCTGGTTTTATGACCTGAACAACTGGAAAGGTAAAGTTGTTATTAAGGAGATGTGGAAGGTTGTGTACACAGCTGGCTTGGGCCAGAAAATGAGCAGAAAAAAATTAGAGTTCTCTAATTGTGCTTAAGCTTTATAAGGATGAGAGAAAAATTGCTAATATTTTAGTTCAGTATTGAACCTAGTATAGTTAAGAGGGTCATGTTCACCACATTATCTCATATAACCATTTTCTACCATGATAAAAATCTACCTGTTTTCCTTGTGGTGAAGATACTCCTCTATCCTACTTCTATAAAGTGTCATCTAATGTGGGAGTCATTTTCAAAAAAGGACCTGTAATTCTAGTGTTCCCCATCTTCAGATGCTGAAACAATCATACTTGCTTTTACAAGGGCTCCTCAACCATGGAACTGTTATTATCCACTTCTGCTATCCTTGCAATATTCTTTGATTGATTTGCTAATAACTTAATTTCTCATTTTGTCATCTGCAGACATTTTATACTAATTGTATTTAATGGACTGTGAGCTACGGAAACATTTAGAGTTATTGCTAGTAAATGCAAAATATGCTTACTGATAGAATATAAAAATAAGCAATTGGTAAACCAATGAAGATGTGCATTATCTGGGATCACTGAGCTTATAAAAGTTTAATGGAGGCTAGAAGAAATATATCATTACCATTCTACAGAACTAAAAAAAAAAGTGGTAGGCAGATTGATGCAGCAAACTAATATTTGAATAGACTAAAAGTCATCTTGTTATTCACTGACAACTTTTACATTTATTATAGCAAAGATTAATATCTTCCCCTGGTTGGTGATTTCACAACCAAAACTCATCATACTTGACCATATCAAGAGTTGTTTTTCTCCTCATTTTTTTTCTGACATTTAAGGCAAGCATTTTGAGCATATTTGTTAGCATTACTATGAATAACTTCTATCCAACGTAGAAATTGGTAAAAAAAATTTACCTTTGTTGTTAGTGTAGTTTAAATGTGTAAAAAGATACTTTTGATTTCATTATTCATTTTTTTATTATGATAAAAATTGCTAAATAATACAATCCTCAAAGCTATTTCACCTGAGTTTTTTTTATTTTTTAAATTTTACACTTTTCTTTGCCTCCTTCTATTCTGAGATTTTGATTGGGCATAACATAATGCAAGTAGGCAAATAAGGGTGATATATGTGGCAAGAAAAAATATTTCTATGTGATTCGTTAAGTTTATACAATGAAACAATTTGGTGTCAAGAAATAGTAGAAAATAAGCCTTGATAAATAATAATTCAAACCACACAATACTATGGCTTACGAACAGATAGCCTCATTTTACAGTTGAGTTAATTGAGGATACAAACATGCTAGTGTCCAGTAGCTGGAAGAGGCAGAAGGAGGATTTTGCTGAGCTTACTCCGATTCCGAAGTTAATAATCTTTCACAGTATACTCTCTTGACTCTCCAGGATGAAACAATTAGTGATATTGCAACACTAAACACTCTAAGGAGAAGGTGAAAGTCAGGATAAGGTGTGTAGAATTTATCCTCTAGGCAATAATGAAACATTGAAGGATTTCAATAAGGAAGTCACATGATAATCACAGCATCATAGGGAGATTTAACTTTGCCGTGATACACAACTGGAGCTGCTGTTGGGGGAGGGAGGGAGAAAACAGCTAGCTGGTTATTACTCGACAGTACTCTAGCTATAAGTTGATAATGATATGAAATAAAGGGTTGGTAATATAAATGAATAGGAAGAATTATTAAAATATAGTTTAAAGAACTACAACAGGATTTAGCTGGGGGCTGAGTGCAAGTAAAATTAAAGTAGGTTACTATAAGGTGTTGCATATTACACATGCTCTAAATTCTATTTTTTATGGCCACTATCCACTTGACTGATCTTGTGCAAAGCATTTACTCTGTTCTACTGCAGAAGATTCTTATAGAAATTAATAGACCATAAGTTCCTCAAAAGTGTTTTATACACAGTAAAAACCCCAACAAATAAAAGTTTTTTTGTACTACGACTTTAAAAAATTATCAAAAGAGAGTTATTAAAAATGGAATTTTCACTTCTGTAGCAAGTTTGAGGAATCAATATTGTTCAAGAGATGACATTTTGGTGAATTTTCAAATTATGTTCACTTCTGTCATCAGAGTTTTCTCTCTCTCGCTGCACGGAGCAAATGTGAAAGATGACAAATTCTCTACCCCCGCCAGAGAGTCTAAAATAGAATGAGTATAAGAGAAAGCCACAGAAGTTAGAGTATAATCTAGTTCCCATATTAAATCTGCATATTTTGGGTAAGACAAATAATCACTATTGTAGTACAGTGTTTTAACTAGGGCAGAAATGTTGTGTGTTTTAGATATAACCTGCCTATTGTCATAGAGGTTTTAGGGAGATTATTCCCTGTTGAAAAGAGTTCTAGGACATTGTGATAGCCACAACTATTGATTTTCTTGGGGTGAAAAAGTCCCTAATTTAATCCAGTTCAAAATTGTTTTTAAGATGTGTACACACCTCTTGGATGGATAAGAAATTTGATATGTAGGCCAGACTTAAAAGGGCATAGAACTTCTGAGAGAAATTTGAAGAGGTTTTGAGTGTGGGCCGCACTCAGCAGCAAGCCTCAAGTGAAGGAGAGAACAGTGATTTCACATGTACTTTAAAAGCTGTTTCTTGCCATTTCCTGGTTTAGCCCATCCCTGAAAGGTCTAAATAACATACAGAAGAGAAGAGGTGCGGAATAAAGGAAAGAATGGAATGAAGATGAGGCAGTAATACTGCTAGAGAAAAGGCCACTGAAGGAGCTGTTAATCAGAAATGAAAGGGTTCAGTAATTCAAAAAAGACTTTTTCAACGACAGTGATATGGAGAGGAAATCATGAGGTGTAGAAAAAAGGGCCAGTGGAACACAGTGAGGAACAGTAGGAAGCAGTCCAAAGAAATGTATACATATACAGATATATAAGCATATTCCAAATTCTCCACTCCTCCCCTGGTTACCTTAAAATATCTCAGGAGAGTAATGCAGAGGAGAGCGAGAAGACCGGAAATAATAGATTAAATTAATTAAATTGGGAATATCACTCTAAATGTGATACATCAGTGCTCTACGGCAAGTGAGGGAAGAAAATATAGTTTAAAAAGCTGATATCCATATATTAGTTATATTACAATCCCATTTTCCAATTTATGGTATTTTAAATTGAAAACAAAATCAAATATTTCTTATTGTACCTATTACAACTTTTGTTCTCTTTAGGCAATGTCCACATATATCATAAAAATTTCAGAGAAAGAAAATTAGTCCACTGAATTGTCTTGTTATTTAAAAAATTTTTGCTGTATGTCTATGTCCCACTTTTCTTCTTTTTTCTTCTTTTTTCCTTTTGAAAGGCCATTTATTTTTATTTAAAAAAAATTTAAATTTTAGATTGGTGTAGAGTTGACTTACAATGTTGTGTTAGTTTAGGTGTACAGCAAAGTGATTCAGTTATACATATACATATATCTATTCTTTTTCAGGTTCTTTTCCCATATAGGTTATTACAGAGTAGATATTTGAGTAGAGTTCCCTGTGCTATACAGTAGGTCTTGTTGATTATCTATTTTATATATAATAGTGTGTATATGTTAATCCAAACCTCCTAATTTATCTTTCCCCAGAAATTTCCCCTTTGGTAACCATAAGTTTGGTTTCTAAGTCTGTGAGTCTGTTTCTGTTTTGTAAGTAAGGTCATTTGTATCATTTTTTAGATTTCACATCTAAGTGATATCATATGATACTTTTCTTTCTCTGTCTGCCTTACTTCACTAAGTATGATAATCTCTAGGTCCATCCATGTTACTGCAAATGGCATTATTTCATTCTTTTTGTTTTTAAACTTTTTATTTTATATTGTAGTATAGCCAGTTAACAATGTTGTGATAGTTTCAGGTGCACAGCAGAGCGGCTCAGCCATGCATATACATGTATCCATCCTCCCCCAGACTCCCCTCCCACCCAGGCTGCCACATAACATTAAGCAGAGTTCCCTATGCTATACAGTAGGTCTTTGTTGTTTATCCATTTTAAATATAGCAGTGTGTACATGTCAATCCCAAACTCCCTAACTATCCCTTCGCTTCCTCCCTTCCCCCGCCAGTCACCATAAGTTCATTCTCTAAGTCTGTGTGTCCATTCCTATTTTGTAAATACGTTCATTTGTATCATTTCTTTTAGATGCCACATATAAGCAATATCATATGATATTTCTCTTTCTCTGTCTGACTTACTGCATTCAGTATGACAATCTCTAGGTCCATCCACGTTGCTGCAAATTCCATTATTTCATTCTTTTTATGGCTGCGTAATATTCCATTGTATATATGTACCACATATTCTTTATCCATTCATCTGTCGATGGACATTTAGGTTGCTGCCGTGTCTTGGTTATTGCAAATAGTGCTGCAGTGAACATTGGGGTGCATGTATCTTTTCTAAGTACGGTTTTGTCTGGATATATGCCCAAGATTGGGATTGCAGGGTCATATGGTAGTTTTATTTTTAGTTTTCTAAGGAACCTCCATACTGTTCTTCATAGTGGTTGTACCAATTTACATACCCATCAACAGTGTAGGAGTGTTCCCTTTTCTCCACACCCTCTCAAGCATTTATGATTTGTAAACTTTTTGATGATGGCCATTCTGACCGGTGTGAGGTGAAACCTCATTGTAGTTTTGATTTGCATTTTTTTAATAATTAGTGATGTTGAACATCTTTTCATGTGCTCTTTGCCATCTGTATGTCTTCATCGGAGAAATGTCTATTTAGATCTTCTGTCCAATTTAAAAAAATTTTTATATTGGAGTAGAGTTGATTAACAATGTTGTGTTAGTTTCCAGTGTACAGCAAAGTGATTCAGTTATGCATATAAGTGTATCTATTCTTTTTCAAATTCTTTTCCCATTTAAGTTGTTATGTAATATTGAGCAAAGTTCCCTGTGCTATACAGTAGGTCTTTGTTGGTTATCTATTCTAAATATAGCAGTGTGTACATGTCAATCTCAAACTCCCAATCTGTCCCTCCCCGACCACGCTTCTCCTCTGGTAACCGTAAGTTCATTCTCTGAGTCTGTTTCTGTTTTGTAAATAAGTTTGTTTCTATCATTTTTTTAGATTCCTCATATAAGCAATATCATATGATATTTGTCTTTGTCTGATTTAATTCACCTAGTATGGTAATCTCCAGGTCCATCCATGTTGCTGCAAATGACATTATTTCATTCTTTTTAATGGCTGAGTAATATTCCATTGCATAAACGTACCACATATCCTTTATCCATTAATATGTTGTTGGACATTTAGGTTGTTTCCATGTCTTGGCTATTGTAAACAGCACTGCAATGAACATTGGGGTGCATGTATTCTTTTGAACCATGCTTTTCTCCAGGTATATGCCCAGGAGTGGGATTGCTGTGTCATATGGTAACTTTATTTTTAGTTTCTTAAGAAACCTCCATACTGTTCTCCATAGTGGCTGCACCAATTTACCTTCCCACCAACAGTGTAGAAGGGTTCCCTTTTCTCCACACCCTCTCCAGCATTTACTGTTTGTAGGCTTTTTGATGATGGCCGTTCTGACTGGTGTAAGGTGCTATCTCATTGTAGTTTTGATTTGCATTTCTCCAATAATTAGCAATGTTGAACATCTTTTCATGTCTCTTGGTCATCTGTATGTCTTCTTTGGAAAAATGTGTGTTTAGGTCTGCTGCCCTTTTTTTTTTTTTTTTTTGCTGCCCATTTTTTGATTAGGTTGTTTGTTTTTTTGATATTGAGCTGCATGAGCTGTTTGTGTATTTTGGAGATTAATCCCTTGTTGATTGCATCGTTTGCAAATATGTCTGGCTATGTCCCACTTTTTTTCTAAATATATCCTTTTTGGGGATTTTCTCTTTGTTATCCTTGTTCAGTCTTCCCAGTGCTACGTTAAATTTATTAATCAGTTCAAAGAACCAAGTTCTGGATGACCCCTTATTATATATTACCCTGTTATATTAATTTTATGTGTTTTCTTTTATTTACTTTCATTTACTCTTTTAATTTCTATTTTGTTGGTTTCTTCAGTCATTATTTTTTAACATCGTTTTATTCTAATATAATCATTTAATGTTATATGTTTCTCACCAAGTACAGATGTTGATGCATCCTACAAAGTTTTATAAGTCATATTTTCATTGACCTTATATGTATTTACGTATTATAGATATTTTCTCACTTTATTTTGATTTTTTCTCTGACATATGAAGTATTTAGTTGTTACATGTTATTATTAATATCTCATGTTATTCTTACTATATCTATTATTATTGCCTCAATATATTTGGTATTCTGTGTTTTTATTATAATGCATTTAGGTGAAGATATTTTGTTCATTCTTATTGGAATTTTCTGTGCTTATTGAGTCTAAAGAAATGTCTTTTATCCATTCTGAAAACATCATCAATTATAATCTCCTCAAATGTTTTATCTCCCTCCCCAACATTTTTTATCTCTGTCCTGAAACTGTAATTACAAGTTGTTGGATTTCTCAAGACAGTCTCTTCAATAAGTGGTGCTGGGAAAACTGGGCAGCTACATGTGAAAAGAATGAAATTAGAACACTCCCTAATACCATCCACAAAAGTAAACTCAAAATGGATTAAAGACCTAAATGTAAGACTGGACACTCTAAAAACTCTTAGAGGAAAATACAGGAAGAACACTCTTTGACATAAATCATAGCAAGATCTTTTTTGACCCACCTCCTAGAGTAATAGAAATAAAAACAAAAATAAACAAATGGGACCTAATGAAACTTAAAAGCTTTTGCACAGCAAAGGAAACTATAAACAAGACGAAAAGACAACCCTCAGAATGGGAGAAAATATTTGCAAATGAATCAATGAACAAAGGATTAATCTCCAAAATATATAAAAAGCTCATGCACCTCAATATTACAAAAACAAACAACCCAATCCAAAAATGGGCAGAAGACCTAAATAGACATTTCTCCAAAGAAGACATACAGATGGCCAAGAGGCACATGAAAAACTGCTCAACCTCACTAATTATTAGAGCAAAGCAAATCAAAACTACAATGAGATATCACCTCACACCAGTTAGAATGGGCATCATCAGAAAATCTACAAACAGCAAATGCTGGAGAGGGTGTGGGGAAAAGGGAACCCTCTCGCACTGTTGGTGGGAATGTAAATTGATACAGCCACTATGGAGAACAGTATGGAGGTTCCTTAAAAAACTAAAAATAGAATTACCATATGAGGGCTTTCCTGGTGGCACAGTGGTTAAGAATCCACTTGCCAGTGCAGGGGACACAGGTTTGAGCCGTGGTCGGGGAAGATCCCACATGCCACAGAGCAACTAAGCCCTTGTGCCACAGCTGCTGAGCCTGTGCTCTAGAGCCCATCAGCCACAACTACTGAGCCCATGTGCCACAACTGCTGAAGCCCACACAGCACAACTACTGAAGACCATGCATCTAGAGACCATGCTCTGCAACAGGAGAAGCCACTGCAATGAGAAGCCTGTGCACCACCACAAAGAGTAGTCCCTGCTCACCGCAATTAGAGAAAGCCTGTGTTCAGTGACAAAGACCCAATGCAGCCAAAAATAAAAAATAAATAATATAAATTTTAAAAAATAAAAACGAATTACCATATGACCCAACAATTCCACTACTGGGCATATACCCAGAGAAAATATGCACCCCAATGTACACTGCAGCACTAATTACAATAGCCAGGTCATGGAAGCAAACTAAATGCCCATCAACAGACTAATTCAAAAAGACACATGCACTCCAATGTTCATTGCAGCACTATTTACAATAGACAGGACATGGAAGCAAACTAAATGCCTATCAACAGACGAATGGATAAAGGAGATGTGGTACATATATACAATGGAATATTACTCAGCCATAAAAAGAAACAAAACTGGGTAATTTGTAGAGACGTGGATGGACCTAGAGACTGTCATACAGACTGAAGTACGTCAGAAAGAGAAAAACAAATATCGTATACTAACGCATATATGTGGGATCTAGAAAAATGGTACAGATGAACCGGTTTGCAAGGCAGAAATAGAGACATAGATGTAGAGAACAAACGTATGGACACCAAGGGGGAAAGTGGGGAGAGGGTGGTGCTGGTAGTGGGATGAATTGGGAGATTTGGATTGACATATATACACTAATATGTATAAAATAGATAAGTAATAAGAACCTGTTGTATAAAAATAAATAAATTAAATTAAAGAAAAAAGTTGTTTGATTTCTTCTGCATATATTCCTTCTCTTTGCCTCTATTGCATTTGGGGTAATTTTTTTATTCTATCTTTTAGTAATTAACTTTCTCTTCTCTTCACTTAGGTCTAATTTCAGATATTATATTTCCTTTATAGAAGTTATAGTTTTAAATCATATCTGGTAATTTTACTGGTCTTTTCCTATTTATCTTTTTTATTCCCTCTTTATTTCTTCTAGTATGTACATACTACTCATTGTATGTCCTTTATCTGATAATATTGATATCTAAAGCATTCTAAGATTGGACTGTGGTTTGCCTTTGCTTTAAAATTTTTTTATTTTTATTGGAGTATGCTTGCTTTACAATGTTGTGTTAGCCTCCACTGCTAAAATTATTTTTATAAGTTGTGTAAATTCAACTTTGCTATCCTTTTAATAACTGGCCTTCAGCAACTAGTCCCCAGGGGAGAATTTCATTTTATTTCAAATCAAAGCCAAGTCTTACCTAGACAAATTTTCTAATTTTTATCTGAAGTTTGAAACTTTATTTATTTTTGGTTTATCCATTCTAGAGGGACTCAAATATTTGTCTCATCCTCTTTATATGGCCATTAAAACCAAAACATTTATTCACTATATATTTTAGGTACCCTCAAGGTATCTTGCAGAGTCAGAATCTCTTCCCTGGATTCACTTTCTTACTGGCTGTATTAGTTTTCTCTTGCTGCTATAATGAGTTCTCATAATGTTGAAGCTTCAATAGTATAAATTTATTATCTTGCATTTTTGGAGGTCACAAATCTGACCTGGGTCTCAGTGGGCTAAATTAAATCGTCATCAGGGATGCATTCCTTTCTCTAGGCTCTGGAAAGGCATCCATTTCCTTATTTTTTTCATCTCCTTAGCTTGTGACCCTTTTTCGCCATATTGAAGGCCAGCAACGTTTTATCTCTTTGAACCTTACTTCCTTATAACATTTCCTTCTAACCACAACTGGGAATAGTTCTCTTCTTTTAAGTACCCATGTAATCAGATTTGGTCCCACCTGGATAATCTGGGATAATTTCTCCATCTCAAGGTCCATAAGCTTAATCACATCTACAAAGTTCCTTTTGGGCTCTAAGATAACATATTCACAGATTACAGGGATTAGGACATGGACATCTCTTATTTTGTGTAAGTTTATTCAAATATTTTAAAAAGATATAAATTTAACTAGAATTTTATAATGTTACTAAATGGGATATTATGGAATATATGTTGACAAAATGGCAGAGAGAGAAACTGTTGGGTGCTCTCCAGGATTCCATGTCTTCGTCCACCACTCTACAAGACACCACCCACAAACTGATAACTAGACTGAGTATATCAAGCAAGTACTAGAAGAATACCTTTGGTGCTACATATCCTAATCTCACCAAGAACTCTAAGTGGTAAGGGTTTTTGTTTCTGTGTTTGTTTTGTTTTTGTTTGTTTTGTTTTGTAACATTCTGAAGAAAGCCTAAGCCAAGATAATTCACCCGAATTCACTAACTCTATGTTTCTGTGAAACTCAGCAATCCAGAGAAGATAGACAGTATTTGGTGATGATACAGGACTCCCTGTAAGAATTGCTTATATGCTGCCAAAATGTTTACAGTGTATTTTAACTAATATTGGGGCACCATGGGAACACAATTGATGGTGCGATGCCCTTTTAATGTTATTTATGAGTGTACCATCTTTAGCATGTCAGAACTGAAAATGGTGCTACCTGAGGCTCATCAGAATAATGCAGATCAAGGAAGAAATTCTACCGGTTTCTGACTCTTCCAGGAGTCAAGCCACTTAGGCAAGTGGTGGTGGCTAGAAAATCACTGTGATACTGAACAGAAATCTTAATAAATTTTCAGTGATAACATGGAGAAGAAAATACAAGCAGTAAGGTGTTTACAGTCACAAAAGCTAAAATAAAGTATGAAATTTGATGTGTTGGAAATTTGACAGATGTTCTGAGTTATAATTATGTCATATAAGTAAATGTCTTTATATTTGAAGAGATTAAAGACGTTCAAGACAAGTACATTATTAGTGAGTTAAAAATGGTACTGCAGGGCTTCCCTGGTGGTGCAGTGGTTGAGAGTCCGCCTGCCGATGCAGGGGACGCGGGTTCGTGCCCCGGTCCAGGAAGATCCCACATGCCGCGGAGCGGCTGGGCCCGTGAGCCATGGCCGCTGAACCTGTGCGTCCGGAGCCTGTGCTCCGCAATGGGAGAGGCCACAACAGTGAGAGGCCTGCGTACAGCAAAAAAAAAAAAAAAAAGGTACTACAGTCATTTAGGATAACAAAAGTTAAAAGAAATGAAACCTATTAATCAAGTTTTGATACCATTGAGGATAATGGGAATGCATGCTAGCAGTTACTTATTAACAGGGAAAGAAAGGGTGGTGTTGCCTTGAAAGGAGATAATTTTTGGAGAGACAACATAGACAAAGAAATGATGAAATAAATAGAAGAGGAGCCAGCGGGTCCCAAGCTCAACGTGAAATCTAGGTATTGTAAATAATTTCAATCTGATGTGTATAACTGCCACAAGAAAATTTTGTAAACTGTGAAATGATTCACTAAGGGTAAATCAAGATAGGTTAAATACTTACTTTGAAAATACTATTTCACCGCAAGTAATTTTTATCATTGAACTGTGTATTCAGTGTGAATATTTATGTGTTAAATTAATTTACTTTCCTCTTAATACAGAATAGAATTATTTTTATGTTCTGTTTTAGTTTCTTTTCTTTCTTTCTTTCTTTTCTTTTTTTTTTTTTAACATTCTTTTGGCTTTCGTACCAGCTATTGATTGTGTGACTGTAATTGATCTGGCAGTGGAAAGTGGAATTTTTTCCAGTTGATGCAGTGATTAGAATTGATTTAGCAGTAGAACTCATAAAAGAGTCGATAAAATACAGAAAATAAGGCAACAACCACTGTTAGGAAAGACTGTAATTCAATTACAGCAGTCGGTTCTACCTACCTTAATTAATCTAGTCAGCATTCAGCAGGAGACTGAAGTTGCTGTTTTAGGTTGGGTCTTTAGAAGATGCAGAGTTCTTAGAATAAGAGTCCTTCTCCATAGGGATTTTAGAATCTAGTCACATGTTTAAATAAATATGTTCCTTCACTTTCCCATTAAATCCAGGCTCCTAAATTTAGTAAGTTTTGTGTTTGCTCCAAGGTGTTAGTAGTTATAAAATTGTGACAAGCTCTATATTAATATTCAAGGTATGCTATTTCAGAAATTCTTAGTAGTTATTGACAAAGTACTCTCATATTTATGGAATGTGTTTAACTCTTGTCCCCAATATATTTCTGTAATACTCAGGATTCTAAGACATGTTTCCTGTATTATACTTCTCTGTATTTGTTATAAGCTAGTGATTATTTATTTATGGTATCTCTCCTTAATTTTAATAATTTTTGTTCTTCCTCTCATCTTCAAATGGTTCTTCTAGTTATTCAGTGCTACTTAGCAGTTCTATTTTTATATCTGATTCATCTGATGTTTTGTTACTTTTTTTATTTGGTCAAAGTTCTTAAACATAGTTCAGCTATTTTCTTTTCTTTCAAAAAATGTTCAGATATTTGATATGCAAATAAGTTGTCAATATATGTGAAATTGATTATAAACAAACTTAATAAAGTTTTTATAAACTCTTATTTAAAAATCAATTTAAATTTTAATCAAAGTAATAAATGTATATGGTTGAAGATATACTAGTGCTAAATAGCTTTAATGAAAAATAGCAATCACTGTCCTCCCCAACTCTTACTTACCCTCACTATTGTTTGCAAAGACAACCAATGTTAGCATTAGCTTTTAAAAACTTTCTTCAGCATATCTTAATATTTTTCTTATACTGCTGTTTTTAATTCATACATTTTAGGTAAGTGTTAACTTCCTGCTGTGTAATTGGAAAATATAGCTCTTTCACCATTAGCTGTTTTTATTTCCTTTTCCCTCAATCCTCACAGTACTTTTGTCAGAATTTTTGTTTAAACTCATAGCCAGAAAGCTATACTAATACTCAGACTGCAGGGGCTACAACAGAAAAAGGAGCCCAGGTAGGAAATAAAATCGATACACTTCGTTCCTAGAGAAAATCTTGTATGAAAAAGGAATACCTTTGGGAATAAAACAAAGTGCTTATTGATGTAGTTGACTTGCTGAAGCTACTTATCTCTTAACTACATGGTAATGCACAGTTGAGGACTGGCAGCCAGTCAGGGGACCACATTTTGAAGAACAATATTAGTGTACTGTAATTCCTTTGTTATACAACCTTCTTTTTCCTTGAATTAAGTATTATTTCACTTTTCCGTATTTGCTTAGTTTGTTAATTTTTTGAGTCCAAAACTCCTGTCAAATATTTTTCCAAATACCAATATATTTTTAATCCCCAAACATCAATAATCTATCAATTGAGATTATTTTTTAATAGTCTTTGCTCACATATTTCCCTTCCTTCATGCTAGAGTGTGGATTGGGATCTCTCTCAGCCTTCTGCAAGTCTTCATCCTGCTATTTCTTTCACTCTGTGACCATCTGTTGAATTCCCACTCTCCTCAATCCTATCTTCATTTTCATTAACTCTCTCATTTTGCTGAATGACAAAATTACTTTTTTAGACATCACTATGTTGGCTATGTATAGAATTCTAGGATGAAGTAATCTTCCATCAGAATGCTGAAGGCTTATTTCCAAAGTCTTCTAGGGTAAAATATACTAATGAACTTTTTTTTTTTTAATTTTTTTTTTGTGTGTGTTTTTTTGACAGTTTTGCTTTATTTATTTATTTATGGCTGTGTTGGGTCTTCGTTTCCATGCGAGGGCTTTCTCTAGTTGTGGCAAGCGGGGGCCACTCTTCATCGCGGTGCACAGGCCTCTCACTATCGCGGCCTCTCTTGTTGTAGAGCACAGGCTCCAGACGCGCAGGCTCAGTAATTGTGGCTCACGGGCCCAGTTGCTCCGCGGCATGTGGGATCTTCCCAGACCAGGGCTCGAACCCGTGTCTCCTGCATTGGCAGGCAGATTCTCAACCACTGTGCCACCAGGGAAGCCCACTAATGAACTTTTTGATACCATTCTGAATACTATTTATGAGTCTTTGTATACTTTTTGGTTCAAAGTATTTACAACTCAAGCTTTCTCACCGATGTGATCTACATTCAGTCATTTAGTTGGTAATTAAGTGTGCCCATTCAATCAATACATTTGGACTTATTTTTGTAAAATTCCTTTGATTAGGTCATTTCTTTCTCTTTCTGTCCTCTTTCTTGTTGGAAATCCTGTAATAAAAGTCTTGGACATATTTTTGTAAAATTCCTTTGATTAGGTCATTTCTTTCTCTTTCTGTCCTCTTTCTTGTTGGAAATCCTGTAATAAAAGTCTTTGTCTTTTTACTCTAATTTTGTTTATTAATTTTATCTTTTTACTTAAAAAATAGACATCCTAATTTAATATCTGGAAGTTCCTTGTTAATCTCTGTATTTTATTCTTATTTTGTGAACAAAACATCTTTATCTTTCTAAGGATATCAATTATAGATTTGACTTTTTAAAAGATATTTTCTACCTTCTACATTTTTATATTTCCTCCAGATTGCCTGCCTTTTTAATTTCTTTGCTTTAGTTTCTTTGCTTTATGATAAAGGCCTTTTCCCAAATATCTGGCTATCTTTGTTAAAGCATTTAACTTAAAAGTAAGGCATTAAACGTAGATTGGAATTGCCATGAGCTGAGTTTATTAAGTGAATGGTTTTACTACAGGGTGATTAGGTGGCAAGCCAGATTTTCCTGTGAGATGTTCTCTGCCTTTTTTGTATTTTTATCTTTCTGTTTAGGTTCAGAAGTCTGGAGTCTTGCATTGAAATAGACACTATACTATGAGGATTTTGTATGCAAGACATGTGAAGTCTGTTGGTGATAGTTTATCAGTTTCATTGGAAGAGAGAGGGTGATAGGTGGTCCTGTTTGACCACAAAACTTTCACACATTTACTGATGTTTAGGCCGTTTCCTGACCACTGATTTTGTGGTATGTGGACCACCAATTGCCAGACCTTCAGGGGATGGTAGGTATTATTGCCTCCCTTTTCACTTGTCTCTCTCACTCCAAACATTGTTTGTAATTGCTTTCATAAGTTAAAACAGATTCTGCCAGTTGTTCCCTTATTCAAAATTTATTGAAATTGCATGCCTACTATTTTTTTTTCTATTTTCATTATATGTATAAGCAATACTTTATTCTTTATTACTGTCAGGTTACTGACATTTTGAAAGGGAAGAGAAATGCATGCAGTTATTCTGCTCTCTTTTTATTTTTTTAAAATATCTTTATTAGGAATATAATTGCTTTACAATGGTGTATTTGTTTCTGCTTTATAACAAAGCGAATCAGCTATACATATACATATATCCCCATATCCCCTCCCTCTTGCATCTCCCTCCCACCCTCCCTATCCCACCCTTCTAGGTGGTCAAAAAGCACTGAGCTGATCTCCCTGTGCTATGCAGCTGCTTCCCACTAGCTATTTATTTTACGTTTGGTAGTGTATATATGTCAATGCCACTCTCTCACTTCGTCTCAGCTTACCCTTCCCACCCCGCATGTCCTCAAGTCCATTCTGTACGTCTGTGTCTTTATTCCTGTCCTGCCCCGAGGTTCTTCATAACCGTATGTGTTAGCGTACAGTATTTATTTCCTCTTTCTGACTTACTTCACTCCATATGACTGATTCTAGGTCCATCCACCTCACTACAAATAACTCAATTTTGTTTCTTTTTGTGGCTGAGTAATATTCCATTATATATATGTGCCACATCTTCTTTATCCATTCATCTGTCGATGGACACTTAGGTTGCTTCCATGTCCTGGCTATTGTAAACAGAGCTGCAATGAACATTGTAGTACATGACTTTTTTTTTTTTTTTTTTAGTTTCTAATTTTTCTTTTTTAACATCTTTATTGGAGTATAATTGCTTTACAATGGTGTGTTTCTGCTTTATAACAAAGTGAATCAGTTATACATATACATATGTTCCCATATCTCTTCCCTCTTGCATCTCCCTCCCTCCCACCCTCCCTATCCCACTCCTCTAGGTGGTCACAAACCACCTAGCTGATCTCCCTGTGCTATGCGGCTACTTACCACTAGCTATCTATTTTACGTTTGATAGCATATATATGTCCATGCAACTCTCTCAGTTTGTCACAGCTTACCCTTCCCCCTCCCCATATCCTCAAGTCCATTCTCTAGTAGGTCTGTGTCTTTATTCCTGTCTTACCCCTAGGTTCTTCATGACCTTTTCTTTTTTTCTTAGATTCTATATATATGTGTTAGCATATGGTATTTGTTTTTTTCTTTCTACTTACTTCACTTTGTATGACAGACTCTAGGTCCATCCACCTCACTACAGTGGATTAAAGACCTAAATGTAAGGCCAGACACTATAAAACTCTTAGAGGAAAACACAGGCAGAACACTCTATGGCATAAACCACAGCAAGATCCTTTTTGACCCACCTCATAGAGAAGTGGAAATAAAAACAAAAATAAACAAATGGGACTCAATGAAACTTAAAAGCTTTTGCACAGCAAAGGAAACCAAAAACAAGACCAAAAAACAACCCTCAGAATGGGAGAAAATATTTGCAAATGAAGCAACTGACAAAGGATTAATCTCAAAATTTACAAGCAGCTCATGGAGCTGAATAACAAAAAAACAACCCAATCCAAAAATGGGCAGAACACTTAAATAGACATTTCTCCAAAGAAGGTATACCGATTGCCAACAAACACATGAAAGAATGCTCAACATCTTTAATCATTAGAGCAATGCAACTCAAAACTACAATGAGATATCATCTCACACCAGTCAGAATGGCCATCATCAAAAAATCTAGAAACAATAAATGCTGGAGAGGGTGTGGAGAAAAGGGAACACTCTTGCACTGTTGGTGGGAATATAAATTGATACAGCCACTATGGAGAACAGTATGGAAGTTCCTTAAAAAGCAAAAAATAGAGCTACCATACGACCCAGCAATCCCTCTACTGGGCACATACCCTGAGAAAACAATAATTCAAAAAGAGTCATGTACCAAAATGTTCACTGCAGCTCTATTCACAATAGCCAGGACATGGAAGCAACCTAAGTGTCCATCAACAGATGAATGGATAAAGAAGATGTGGCACATATATACAATGGAATATTATTCAGCCATAAAAAGAAACATGACTCTTTTTGAATTATGGTTTGCTCAGGGTATAGGCCCAGGAGTTGGATTGCTGGGTCGTATCGGAGTTCTATTTTTAGTTTTTCAAAGAACCTCCATAGTGTTCTCCATAGAGGTTGTATCAATTTACATTCCCACCAACAGTGCAACAGGGTCCCATTTTCTCCAAACCCTCTCCAGCATTTATGGTTTGTAGACTTTTTGATGATGGGCATTCTTACTGGTGTGAAGTGATACAACATTGCAGTTTTGATTTGCATTTCTCTAAAGATTAGTGATGTTGAGCATCCTTTCATATGTTTGTTGGCGATCGATATATCTTCTTTGGAGAAATGTCTATTTGGGACTTTTGCCCATTTTTGGATTTGGTTGTTTGCTTTCTGATATTGAGCTGCAAGAGCTGCTTGTAAATTTTGGAGATTAATCCATTGTCAGTTGCTTCATTTGCAAATATTTTCTCCCATTCTGAGGGCTGTCTTTTCGTCTTGTTTATGGTTTCCTTTGCTATGCAAAAGCTTTTAAGTTTCATTAGGTCCCTTTTGTTTATTTTTGTTTTAATTTCCATTTCTATAGAAGGTGAGGCAAAAAGGTTCTTGCTGTGATTTATGTCATAGAGTTTTCTGCCTATGTTTTCCTCTAAGAGTTTTATAGTGTCTGGCCTTATATTTAGGTCTTTTATCCATTTTGAGTTTATTTTTGTGTATGGTGTTAGGGAGTGTTCTAATTTCATTCTTTTACATATAGCTCTCCAGTTTTCTCAGCAAGACTTATGAAAGAGGCTGTCTTTTCTGCATTATACATTCTTGCCTTCTTTATCAAAGATAAGGTGACCGTATGTGTGTGGGTTTATCTCTGGGCTTTCTATCCATTTCCATTGATCTATATTTCTCTTTTTGTGCCATTACCATACTGTCTTGATTAGTGTAGCTTTGCAGTACAGTCTGAAGTCAGGGAGCCTGATTCTTCCAGCTCCGTTTTTCTTTCTCAAGATTGCTTTGCCTATTCGGGGTCTTTTTTGTTTCCATACAAATTCTGAAATTTTTTGTTCTAGTTCTGTGAAAAATGCCATTTGTATCTTGTTAGGGATTGCACTAAATCTGTAGATTGCTTTGGGTAGTATAGTCATTTTCACAATGTTGATTCTTCCAATCCAAGAACATGGTATATCTCTCCATCTGTTTGTATCATCTTTAATTTCTTTCATCAGGGTCTTATCGTTTTCTGCATACAGGTCTTTTGTCTCCTTAGGTAGATTTATTCCTAGGTATTTTATTCTTTTTATTGCAATGGTAAAAGAGAGTGTTTCCTTAATTTCTCTTTCAAATATTTCATCATCAGTGTATAGGAATGCTAGAGATTTCTGTGCATTAATTTTGTATCCTGCTACTTTACCAAATTTGTTGATTCGCTCTAGTAGTTTTCTTGTGGCATCTTTAGGATTCTCTATGTATAGTATCATGTCATCTGCAAACAGTGACACTTTACTTCTTCTTTTTGATATGGATTCCTTTTATTTCTTTTTCTTCTCTAATTGCTGTGGCTAAAACTTCCAAAACTATGTTGAATAATAGTGGTGAGAGTGGGCAACCTTGTCTTGTTCCTGATCTTAGTGGAAGTGCTTTCAGTTTTTCACCATTGAGAATGATGTTGGCTGTGGGTTTGTCATATATGCCCTTTATTATGTTGAGGTAGGTTCTCTATGCCTACTTTCTGGAGAGTTTTTATCATAAACGGGTGTTGAATTTTGTCAGGTGCTTTTTCTGCATCTATTGAGATGATCATATGGTTTTTCTCCTTCAATTTGTTAATATGGTGTATCACATTGATTGATTTGCATATATTGAAGAATCCTTGCATCCTGGGATAAACCCCACTTGGTCATGGTGTATGATCCTTTTAATGTGCTGTTGGATTCTGTTTGCTAGTATTTTGTAGAGGATTTTTGCATCTATGTTCATCAGTGATATTGGCCTGTAGTTTTGTTTCTTTGTGACATCTTGTCTGGTTTTGGTATCAGGGTGATGGTGGCCTCGTAGAATGAGTTTGGGGTGTTCCTCCCTCTGCTTTATTTTGCAAGAGCTTGAGAAGGATAGGTGTTAGCTCTTCTCTAAACGTTTGATAGAATTCGCCTGTGAAGCCATCTGGTCCTGGGCTTTTGTTTGTTGGAAAATTTTTAATCACAGTTTCAGTTTCAGTGCTTGTGATTGGTCTGTTCATATTTTCTATTTTTTCCTGGTTCAGTCTCGGAAGGTTTTGCACTTGTAAGAATTTGTCCATTTCTTCCAGGTTGTCTGTTTTATTGGCATATATTTGCTTGTAGTAATCTCTCATGATCCTTTGTATTTCTGCAGTGTCAGTTGTTACTTCTCCTTTTTCATTTCTAATTCTATTGATTTGAGTCTTCTTCCTTTTTTTCTTTTTCTTTTTCTTTTTTCACAGATTTTGGGGATAGGAGTTTATTAATTTACTTATTTTATTTTTGCTGTGTTGGGTCTTTGTTTCTGTGCGAGGCCTTTCTCTTGTTGTGGCAAGTGGGGGCCGCTCTTCATAGTGGTGTGTGGGCCTCTCCCTATCGTGGCCTCTCTTGTTGCAGAGCACAGGCTCCAGACGCGCAGGCTCAGTAGTTGTGGCTCACCGGCCTAGTTGCTCCGCGGCATGAGGGATCCTCCCAGGCCAGGGTTCAAACACGTGTCCCCTGCATTAGCAGGCAAATTCTCAACCACTGCGCCACCCGGGAAGCCCCTTACTTTTTTTCTTGATGAGTCTGGCTAATGGTTTATCAATTTTGCGCATCTTCTCAAAGAACCAGCTTTTAGTTTTATTGATCTTTGCTGTTGTTTTGTTTCCTTTTCATTTATTTCTGATCTGACCTTTATGATTTCTTTCCTTCTGTTAACTTTTGGGTTTTTTTTTCCTTCTTTCTCTAATTGCTTTAGGTGTAAGGTTAGGTTGTTTATTTGAGATGTTTCTTGTTTCTTAAGGTAGGAATATATTGCTCTAAACTTCCCTCTTAGAACTGCTTTTGCTGCATCCCACAGATTTTGGGTCGTCGTATTTTCATTGTCATTTGTTTCTAGGTATTTTTTTATTTTCTCTTTGATTTCTTCAGTGATTTCTTGGTTATTAAGTACTTTATTGTTTAGCCTCCATGTGTTTGTGTTCTTTACAGATTTTTTCCTGTAATTGATATCTAGTCTCATAGCATTGTGGTTGGAAAAGATACTGGATACGATTTCAATTTTCGTAAATTTACCAAGTCTTGATTTGTGACCCAAGATATGATCTATCCTGGAGAATGTTCCATGTGCACATGAGAAGAATGTGTTTTCTGTTGTTTTTGGATGGAATGTCCTATAAATATCAATTAAGTCCATCTTCTTTAATGTAACATTTAAAGCTTGTGTTTCCTTATTTATTTTCATTTTGGATGATCGTTCCATTGGTGAAAGTGGGGTGTTAAAGTCCCAAAGTATGATTGTGTTACTGTTGATTTCCCCTTTTATGGCTGTTAGTATTTGCCTTATGTATTGAGGTGCTCCTATGTTGGGTGCATAAATATTTAGAATTGTTATATCTTCCTCTTAGATTGATCCCTTGATCATTATGTATTGTCCTTCTTTGTCTCTTGTAATAGTCTTTGTTTTAAAGTCTTATTTTGTCTGATATGAGAATTGCTACTACAGCTTTCTTTTGATTTCCATTTGCATGGACTATCTTTTTCCATCCCCTCAGTTTCAATCTGTATGTGTCCCTAGGTCTGAAATGGGTCTTTGTAGACAGCATATATACGGGTCTTGTTTTTGTATCCATTCAACCAGTCTATGTCTTTTGGTTGGAGCATTTAATCCATTTATATTTAAGATAATTATTGATATAAATGTTTCTTTTTTAAAATTTAAAAAAATTTTTTTTATTTTTTAACATCTTTATTGGGGTATAATTGCTTTACAATGGTGTGTTAGTTTCTGCTTTATAACAAAGTGAATCAGTTATGCATATACATATGTTCCCATATCTCTTCCCTCTTGCATCTCCCTCCCTCCCAACCTCCCTATCCCACCCCTCCAGGTGGTCACAAAGCACCGAGCCGATATCCCTGTGTCATGCGGCTGCTTCCCACTAGCTATCTACCTTACGTTTGTTAGTGTATATATGTCCATGCCTCTCTTTTGCCCTGTCACAGCTCACCCTTCCCCCTCCCCATATCCTCACGTCCATTCTCCAGTAGGTCTGTGTCTTTATTCCTGTCTTACCCCTAGGTTCTTCATGACGTTTTTTTTTTCTCTTAAATTCCATATGTATGTGTTAGCATACAGTATTTGTCTTTCTCTTTCTGACTTACTTCACTCTGTATGTCAGACTCTAGTGATATGAATGTTTCTAATACCATTTTCTTAATTGTTTTGGGTTTGTTATTTTAGGTCTTTTCCTTCTCTTGTGTATCCTGTCTAGAGAAGTTCCTTTAGCATTTGTTGTAAAGCTGGTTTGGTGGTGCTGAATTCTCTTAGCTTTTGCTTGTCTGTAAAGGTTTTAATTTCTATGTCAAATCTGAGTGAGATCCTTGCTGGGTAGAGTAACCTTGGTTGTAGGTTTTTCTCTTTCATCTCTTTAAATATGTCCTGCCACTCCCTTCTGGCTTGCAGAGTTTCTGCTGAAAGCTCAGCTGTTAACCTTATGGGGATTCCCTTGTGTGTTATTGTTGTTTTTTCCTTGCTGCTTTTAATATTTTTTCTTTGTATTTAATTTTTGTTAGTTTTATTAATATGTGTCTTGGCATGCGTCTCCTTCGATTTATCCTGTATGGGGGTCTCTGTGCTCCCTGGACTTCATTAACTATTTCCTTTCCTTTAATAGGGAAGTTTTCAACTATAATCTCCTCAAATATTTTCTCAGTCCCTTTCTTTTTCTATTCTTCTTCTGGGACCCCTATAATTCGAATGTTTGTGTGTTTATTGTTGACCCAGAGGTCTATGAGACTGTCCTCAATTCTTTTCAGTCTTTTTTCTTTATTCTGCTCTGCAGTAATTATTTCTCCTATTTTAATTTCCAGGACACTTGTCCGTTCTTCTGTTTCAGTTATTCAGCTATTGATCCCTTCTAGAGTATTTTTAATTTCATTTATTGTGTTGTTCAATACTGTTTGTTTGCTCTTTTGTTCTTCTGTGTCCTTGTTAAACGTTGCTTGTATGTTCTCCATTTTATTTCCAAGATTTTGGATCACCTTTACCATCATTATTCTGAATTCTCTTTCAGGTATACTGCCTATTTCCTCTTCATTTGTTAGGTCTGGTGGGTTTTTACCTTGCTCCTTCATCTGCTGTTTCTTTCTCTGTCTTCTCATTTTGCTTAAGTTACTGTGTTTGGGGTCTCCTTTTTGCAGGCTGCAGGTTCGTAGTTCACATTGCTTTTGGTGTCTGCCCCCAGTGGCTAAGTTTGACTCAATGGGTTGTGTAAGCTTCCTGGTGGAGGGTACTGGAGCCTGTGTTCTGGTGGATGAGGTTGGATCTTGTCTTTCTGGTGTGCAGGTCCACGTCTGGTGGTGTGTTTTGGAGTGTCTCTGGCCTTATTATGATTTTAGGCAGCCTCTCTGCTAATGGGTGGGGTTGTGTTCCTGTTTTGCTAGTTATTTGGCATAGGGTGTCCAGCATTGTAGCTTGCTGGTCATTGACTGGAGCTGGGTCTTGGCGTTGAGATGGAGATCTCTGGGAGATTTTTGCCATTTGATATTATGTGGAGCTGGGAGGTCTCTTGCGGACCAGTGTCCTGAAGTTGGCTCTCCCACCTCAGAGGCAGAGCCCTGACTCCTGGGTGGAGCACCAAGTGCCTTTCATCCACACGGCTCAGAATAAAAGGGAGTAAAAAAAAGAAGGAAAAGAAGATAAAATGAAGTTATTAAAATAAAAAATTATTTAAAAATTTTTTAAAGTAATAAAAAAACAAAAAAATAAAAAAGAAAGAAGAGAGGAACCAAACCAAAAAAGAAATCCACCAATGATAACGAGTGCTAAAAACGATACAAAAAAAAAAAAAAAGGAAAAAAATGGACAGAGAGAATCCTAGGACAAATGGTAAAAGCAAAACTATACAGACAAAATCACACACAGAAGCATACACATACACACTCACAAAAAGAGAAAAAGGGAAAATATATATATCGTTGCTCCCAAAGTCTACCTCCTCAATTTGGGATGATTTGTTGTCTATACAGGTATTCCATAGATGCAGCGTACATCAAGTTGATGGTGGAGTATTTTAATCCACTGCTCCTGAGGCTGCTGGGAGAAATTTCCCTTTCTCTTCTGTGTTCGCACAGCTCCTGGGGTTCAGCTTTGGATTTGGCCCCGCCTCTGTATGTAGGTTGCCTGTGGGTGTCTGTTCCCGCCCAGACAGGATGGGGTTAAAGGAGCAGCTGATTCGGGGGCTCTGGCTCACTCAGGCTGGGGGAGGGAGGGCTACAGAATGTGGGGTGAGCCTGCGGCAGCAGAGGCCAGCGTGACATTGCACCAGCCTGATGCACGCCATGTTTTCTCTCGGGGAAGTTGTCCCTGGAACGTGGGACCCTGGCAGTGGTGGGCTGCACAGGCTCCCGAGAGGGGAGGTGTGGACAGTGACCTGTGCTTGCGCACGGGCTTCTTGGTGGCTGCAGTAGCAGCCTTAGCGTCTCATGCCTGTCTCTGGGGTCCGCGCTGATAGCCGCGGCTCGCGCCCATCTGTGGAGCTCCTTTAAGCAGCGCTCTTAATGCCCTCTCCTCGTGCACCAGGAAACAATGAGGCAAGAAAAAGTCTCTTGCCTCTTCGGCAGATCCAGACTTTCTCCTGGACTCCCTCCCAGCTAGCTGTGGCGCACTAGCACCCTTCAGGCTGTGTTCACGCCACCAACTCCAGTCCTCTCCCTGTGATCCGACCGAAGCCCGAGCCTCAGTTCCCAGCCCCCGCCCGCCCCGGCGGGTGAGCAGACAAGCGTCTCGGGCTGGTGAGTGCTGGTCAGCACCGATTGTCTGTTCGGGAATCCCTGTGCTTTGCCCTCCGCACCCCTGTTGCTGCGCTCTCCTCTGCGGCTCCGAAGCTTCCCCCCTCTGCCACCCACAGTCTCCACCGGCGAAGGGGCTTCCTAGTGTGTGGAAACCTTTCCTCCTTCACAGCTCCCTCCCACTGGTGCAGGTCCCATCCCTTTTCTTTTCTCTCTGCTTTTTCTTTTTTCTTTTGCCCTACACAGCTACGTGGGGAGTTTCTTGCCTTTTGGGAGGTCTGAGGTTTTCTCTCAGCATTCAGTAGGTGTTCTGTAGGAGTTGTTTGACATGCAGATGTATTTCTGATGTACTTGTGAGAGGGAAGGTGATCTCCATGTCTTACTCTTCCACCATCTTGAAGCTCCTCTCTTGTTTCTTAAGGTAGGATTGTATTGCTATAAACTCACAAATCAAGCCTTGGTAAATTTAAGAAAATTGAAATCACATCAAGTATGTTTTCTGATCACAACGCTATGAGACTAGATATCAATTACAGGAAAACATCTGTAAAGAATACAAACACATGGAGGGTAAACAGTACACAACTTAATAACCAAGAGATAGCTGAAGAAATCAAAGAGGAAAGCAAAAAACACCTAGAAACAAATGGCAATGAAAACATGATGACCCAAAACCTATGGGATGCAGCAAAGGCAGTTCTAAGAGGGAAGTTTATTGTAATGCTGTTTTTAAAGTGAATTATTTTGTGAAAATGTGTGAAAGTAATTTGAAGAAGCAAAAAGTGTTATACAAAAGTTAAACTTAGCCATAATATTGTTTTCTAGGAGATACTCTTATCAGTAGTCTAGATTGTTTGTATGTTTATCTCTATCCAGCATTAGAATAACTTTGAAAACACTCAATATTTTCATTACACAAATATAATATAATATAATATATATCATGCATATAACATTATCAAAGAAATCTGAAAATCCCTTCATAAACTTTGCAATTTGTTATCAGATAAAGATACTTTTTACAGTATTTTTTCTCTTTCTAAGATCACTCAGCAAAATTCAAATTTGGCACTTGGGTTATATAGGCGAATATACTTGAGAAGAGAGGAAATTGGATCAATTACTTATATCACTAACTTTGTGGTGCAGACTTCTAATAAGTTCAGTGAAGGATAAGAAACAATTTCAGCCATCTGATCAAATTTGAAAGTCATAAATTTTAAGTCAAATTGAAAGATATATTTGAGTGACAGGGAATGAAATGTACATCTTAGAAGTCTGATATTGAAACTCTAGACATAAAGTCCGACTTTGGGTATCTTTAATCCCATTTTTAATAACACCTTGAAGTATAGCAATTTCTGGGGTGTCTAGTATAAAATATCAAACATCTCCATTAACAAATGCTCTGTAAACACAACTCAGACATATATACTGCTCAGACTACCCTAGAATTTTCAAAAATATATAAATAATAATTTATTCTCAATAATAAATAAATCTCTTAAAGGAGTTTCCTTTAAGAAGAAGTACTAAAAACTTTAAACTTCAGTGTGATGATTACTTAATGGAAAATTCACTAGAAATCATTCTGTAGATAATAGAAATATTTGATCCTCAATGTCCAGACTAATGCTATTCAATAGAAATATAATGTAAGTCAAATTCATAATTTAAATTTTTTCTCATAGAAACACTTAAATCTAAAATAGAAACAGATGAAATTTATGTTAATCGTAAACTTTACTTAAGCAATTATATCTAAACCATCATTTTAACATGTACTCAATACAAAAAATTGACAATGAGATATTTCACATTATTATTATTTCTTTTGGTCCTAAGGTTTTGAATCTAATGTGTATTTTATATCGAAAACACAGCTTAACTTGGACTGGCCACATTTCACATACTCAATAGCTACATGTGACTAGTGATTTCTGTGTTAGAGCTTCTCTAGATGGAATGAGAAAATGTAAGTGATATCTATACAAATAGTGATTGCTGTGTTCTCATCTCTGACCATAAAGAGTACAGGTGCAGTCATCTGATTCTTGGCTGAGGTAATTTCTAGCCCTTAAACATCCATACCATGTAGAGAAAAGTTTTCAAGGAGATCTTTCTATCTCAGCTTTTGCGAAACACACACGTGCTAGGTTTATGTTCACTACTCCTTAAATTTCCAGCGTTTTATAAAATGTTAACGTTTTAGCCAATCTTTAAATTAGGAAAGCAGAAATAAAAGCAAAGGGAACCATTTAATAGTAAGAATTTAGGGCTTACCTTAGCATTGAAAATGCAGGGTATTATAGCCAGAACACTGCCTTTGGGAAATCTGGAAGTTTAGGTCAGTTGTGAAGGTCATGGCCAATTATCCCAGCTACCCACATAAACTAATGGAACTTCTATTATCTGGAGCAATGCCACTTTTCCTAACAGGGAAATTATGCACTGGACCTTAAAGCCTCACCTGAAATGTGATACGTGTCACTTTTGGCAGAGTACATTCACCATAGCAAGTCACACATCCAAGCTTAACTCAAGAGGGATGTGATATGCAATTCTAACATGTACAGAAAAGAGGAGAAGTATATTTATGAACAGTCCTAAAAATTACCTCAGGACATGGTAGAAGCCATATTAAATGAGATAGTGACAGCCAATTTTAATAATTTGATGAAAGGCACATATGTTGGATTAAAAAGGTACACTTAATTCCTAGATGGTTAATAAGAATTAATTCCATACCTAAATGCACAGTGGTAAAATAGATCGATGAGAAATGTTAGAAGGAACATTAGACAAAAGACAAATTGATATAACTAGACTGGCAGAAGATTTCTATAAATTTTCCAGAAAATACTAGTATGTTATATTTAAAGGAATTCAAAGGAAAGGGTTGCAGTATGCAATTATGAACACAGGTTATGGTAAACATGCTGGTAATTTGTAAATTTAATTAATTGGCTAGTTATTAGGCATACTTACTTGTGCATGATTAACCTTGCTTCTCTACAGTGCCTTCTTTGTAATATGTCAACTTGACTAGACTGAACTCTATTTCCTTGAATTCCCTTCCCTTCACATTTCTAGTTAGCCTGGGTGATAAGAGACATTTTTCATGAGATTCAGAGATCAGTAGTGAAGCAACAGCCATCTTGTTTTTAATGCATGGAAGTTTGGGGAAGGTGTTTGTTGTACCTCACACATCTTTGCTTATCTGCTGCCTTACTTCATTGGGGTAGAAAAGCTTTGGGCCAGCAACTGATCCACCTCTTTCAGCTTCTCTGTCTTCTGGAGCAGGTGTGTATTTATCACTGTAAAGACAGTTTCCAACATCTCCTTTAGGATGTCTGGTTAATAAGGTTGGAGATGGTAGGATGAACATAAATTTCCAGTCTTTCCTCATAGATTCCAGTCTTCTTGTGCTCGTGGGTCCTAGCTTATTCTCATGAGATTAAGCTTGTCTCTATTCTCTCCTTCTTAATATCTTGATTTTTTGCTCTTTGGACTTCAACATTCAGTATCAGACACAAAGGTAACAGCAGTAAAGAGATTATTTAACCAGCAGCCACAACTGCATAATGTCAAATCCTTGCAATATATCTCTCACTGCATATATTGGAGTGGTTATGCTTCTTCCATAGAACTCTAATACAAACTTTGGTATTGATAGTGTTTCTGACAGAATAGAATCTAATGCAAGTACCAACAAAAGGCAAAATTCTTAGTGACAGGGCATTTGTTACCATAGAGAATGTCAGTAAGTAGAAGGATTATACTGATATCTCATAAGAGCACTGGAGAACATGTGGAGAGAAAATGCTAAGCTCAAGCCTTTACATTAGTTCTCAACTCAAGTTCTACATAAGGAACCTAGAACCTTCTGTGATTACTCTAAAAGTAATTTTACCTTTTGTAGACACAAGGCTGTGCTTTCTGAACATCATATCCAAAATCTATCCTTCAGGTGACTGAATTACAATACAAATTATACACCTAAGCATACAATGTATCTCAGGAAGGGATGAGATCTTAAAAATTAGAATGTGACCAAATGGGCAGATTTCAACGAAACTGGAAAACCTGAACTGTTAAATTCTACAGAATTTTCTTTGTCAGCAGAAGTAGCCTTTCCGTCTCCTCCTTATGGAGGATATTTCCTACTTGCCCGAAGAACCTGTTTCTCCAATGGTGATTTCATTACAATAGATTGCTAATCCTTTCCAGTATCTATCTCTACCACATTTTCCTGCTTCTAAATCTTTAACTAGATTGAATTCCCAGCATGCCTTAAAGAGTGAGATACAAGATGTGACCCATGAGAAGATGTGCTACATAACAAGAGAATTGCATCACTTTGCCAATTTATAGTGACAGAATTCTGTGGTTGCTAAGGATGTGGGGTCAGAGTATAAATAATACATAAGTTGAATCAGCACACATTTATTGATATAGCATCATAAGCAGAAAGTCTGAATTCATGGCTAGGCTTGAGAAGCTGGTAATGGCTCTAGTAGTTTGCTTGGTTGGGTGACTGAATTATCAACCCAAGAGTTTCCTACAGTAAATTAAAATGTCAGAAGATATTTAGAAAGGTATCCAAAGGCTTAGGGTTGTTGGAATACTTGAGTAGATTTATCATGCAAGACCTGCTCTACTTTTCCCTTTACTATATCCTCTGGGAAAGTCCAGAGAGCATTTACTTCATCAAAGCTGCAAGAAATTCATGAGGGGAGCCCCAGCACCCTTGAATATGTGTGGTGGCTTTTCTCTGTAGGCCAAAGTGAAATCTGCTTCCATCATACTGGGATCCCTATATTCAATGGAAATTTTAGAATCCTGGGGTAGCAGGGTCCACACTAATCACCAGGGAAAATATGGGATTACTTACCATAAAGGAGAGTGAAGCTGAGAGGCTGAATATACAAATGGACAATGGTCAAATCATATATATATATATATAAATAGACCTATGACCCATAACCTGAAGTTGTGCAGCAATCTACCCAGGAAACCAACCCGTTATATACAATAAACAAACCAGGGACCAACATGATGTAAATCATAATTGCAGATTTCTGTCTGTAGTAACAATCCAGGAGGGTAAACAATAACTTCTGCAGCAATTGGCCCCCAAATGGTGGGGACTTTATTAAAGACTGACAGCTTCCCTAATTTTTGGCCCTGCTTCCAACTTAGCACCAACCAGAGAAAGTCAAGTACATACTCCTAACCAATCACATAGAATACTCTACTTCTAATTAGCCCACCTCCAACCCTTGCCAACGGTCTCCAATCAGAGCATACACAAAACCTGCCCTTTTTTTCCCACTATAAAGCTTTCCCACTCCCCTGCCTACCTTTGAGTCCCTGCCAAAATATAATCGATGATGGGTGGCTCTCTTGCTCTAGCAAGCACTCAATAAATAGACACTGCCTTTGTCATTTGGTTGGTGTTCCTTTATTTCCACAAAGCAAAGCAGTTTAAAATAATTTGACTCTCACAGACCTTTGGCTTTGGCTAGTTGATAATGGTGTCCCGAGAACTGAGCAGCCTGCTACAGTCCAAATTGATCTGTTTAAAAGAAAAGCTCTAGACCTAGTGAATTCTGACTTGAGTCACCAGATAAGAGAGTCATAGTTCCAATAAATTCTCAAACTAGAGTTAGTTCAAGACCCAGAATTCCTTGAATAAAGAGGAAGACATTATCCCTTAAAAAAGAATCCTGCAATACTGACACATATTTATACTATTAATCCCTCTTCCAGTCTTTCCCCAGGGGACCTATGGCCCTTTATTGGTGATTCTTTTTATTGGAATAAATGAAATATGTATTTTGTTTATTTAGTTACCAATTATACATCCAGTTATGATAGAGTGCATTTTCTTATTTGTGTTGGGCGTATGCTAGGTTCAGAAAAGGATTTGATTTTAAGACTCATGAGAATTTTGATATTTGTATCTTAACTCCTTCCCATTTATATTTTAAAATAGGATATAGATCAATAGTGCTAAAATGCAAATTAGATTTTAAGTCATATAGTAATATATAAAATTAACTTAAAACTTAGAAGTGAAAATAAATATTCTTTGCTTTATTTTTTGAAGTAAGTGTCAATTCACGTGGTTTCCTGTGTGAATTAAGACTTCTTTGTATTTTTTGAGACTCTCTGACCTCAGGTAAGGCCTCAGTCCCTCTTAAGAATTTTTCACCTGATTAAGGTAGGCCCACTCAGGACAGTCTTCCTTTTTATGATCTCAGAATGAACTGATTTGGAATCTTGATTATGTCTTCAAAATGCCTTCATTTTTACCATATTTTATTGGCTAGAAGAAGATTGCAGGTTCAGTTTTCACTCAGGGGGAAATATTACATAAGCTTATAGAACTGAATGGAGTCACCTTAGGGTTTATGCACTACGGTGTGATATACCAGAACCTCAAAGGAAGTGTCAATGGAAAGGAAGGGAAAAGAAGTGAAAAAATGGAGGAAGAAAGAAGAAAGAAAGGTAAAAAGACAAGTATGAAAAAAAGGAATTCTGGTAATGAATACTTCACTATAAAATTTAATTCATTTTTGGCCTCCTTTATAAAAACTGCCCAGATTTGGAACTGACCCTCCCTATGTCTGTGTTCTTACTTTTCAGTTGTATTAGTCAGGGTTCTCCAGAGAAACTGAACCAATAG
>NW_020837954.1:16456529-16527033 GCF_003676395.1 Aethalodelphis obliquidens
ATTTATATAATTTATATATTTATATAATTTATATTTATATAAATTTATATTTATATAAATGATTCATTATAAGGAATGGGCTTATGCAAGTATAGAAGCTGAGGAATCCCATAATATGCCATCTGCAGGCTGGAGACCCAGGAAAGCCAGTCCTAGGCTGAAAGGCTGAGAACCAAGAACTTTGATGATGTATGTTCCAGTCTGAGGACAGAAGATGACCCATATCCCAGCTTAAGTTGTCAGGCAGAGAGAGAATTTTCCCTTACCTTTCCTTTGTTCACTTTAGGCTTCCCACAGATTTGATGAGGCCCACACCCCACACTGAGGAGGGCAATCTGATTTACTCAGTCTGTTGATTCAAATGTTAATCTCATCCAGAAACACCCTCACAGACACACCAAAATGATATTTAACCAAATATCTGGGCATTCTCTGTCTCAGTCAGGTTGACAAATTTAATCATCACATCCATATATTCAATGCTTGTAACTCAGTATCACTCTCTTGTACTCATTTGCTTTCAAATTTATTGCCCCTAACAATCTGGGGAGCTCCTCAAAATTAGGGTCACATTCTAATTCACATTTATCTTCATATTCCCAAAGATGTGTGCAAATTATGCAGAAGAAGCACTTGATTAACTGTACTTGAAGAAAACAGGAATAAAGAGTGCAAGTTATGTTCCAGGGGTAGAGCCAGGGACTTTCACTTGCTACCATATCACTCATCGACCTTAATAATTAACAGAAAGGAGTTACAGTTACTTACACAAGAAGAAAATAACTTCTGGTATTGGTAAGAACAAACTCAACCTCTTGAATATATTATGATGTCAAAATGAATAGAAGTCAATCATGGCAACTGCTTAACTTGCTATTTAGCATAGTTAATTAAATACATGGTTTTTTGGGGGGAGCAGGCTATATGAGTTTGCTTTTTATTTTCCCTGTTACTTTGGAGAAGTTGCTTTCTCAGTTACTTATCTATTCATTGACAGTAATAATAATTACTATTTCTGGGGGTGATATGAGGATTAAATGAGTTGAAAACAGTGATTTTGATTAGCGAAATGAAAGGTGTGTTGATTGATGAAAAAAATTACACTTGCATCTTGAGTAGAGGAAAACAAAGACCCCAAAACTATCAAAATCAAAGTAGATTTAGATAGCTAAAACAATGCAGATTTAGAACACAGAAAAATAAAGGTTTGCAGAAAACAGAGTCTACTCCGTATATTTCTTTCTTTACTTATAGTTAATATAGAAAATAGCTTATATCTCTAAGTTACTAGCAAAAATGAATTAAATAATTATAAATAACTTTGAAAAATGTTAAATGCCATCTACAGTCAAGTCTCATCCTTGACTTGAAGAGATAGGCAATTTTTAAATTTATAGTAACTTAGAAGCCTCCATTCAAAGGATCTAGCTTCCAGAATCAGATACCCTAATTCTATGCACCTTCTTTAGGATGGTGAGAGCCATGTCCCAGGAACATAACATACCATATGATTGCAAGGGGTAATTAATACGAACCCAAGCCAGGAACGAACTGTTACAAAGATAATTAGAATGAAATCAATAGTTTGCTATTTGTCTTCCTAAGTTTCTAATTTTCTTTCAATTTATCATGAACATGGACCAGTCACTGTTTCAAGGCAGAGCTGGACCGACCAGAAGAGATAAAGTTCCTGAACCAAATTTACAGTCCAGATATTTAAGAATTGAAGAGCTGGAAATGTAGTATTTCATAAATTAAAATTTTAGCACTGCATTTTTTCTGCATTTTTCCCAGTGAAGAATAGGATGAACTTTTTCACTAGAAATTGTAACTTTAGGTTATCAATGAATAGTATTTCTTAGCTGCACAGCTCAACCAACAGTGGTAGAGTATGCAACAATATTAATGGACAAAATTAATAAAATGTAGCACATCACATATTCAATACTTCATTTTATACTATAAGCATTAGTGAATATATTGCACTTCTTGGTGAAAGAAGTCAGAGCATGTGGTAGGTGCTTGGCATATTATTTCATTTACAACTCAAACCCTAAAAATTAGGTGTCATTGCCATTTTACAGAGGCATAAACTGAAGTTGAGAGAAGTTAAATAACACATAGAAAGTTTTAAAATCAGGAACAAATACATACCTAAAATATCTCAAACAGATCATTTGTAGCTTACTGTTAATGGTATTTGTGATTTTTTAATCTTTTATTTTACAACTTTGGTTTGATGTTATAGTCATTCAAGTTGAAATGGAAGAAGAGTCATCTATCTATCGTGACTATCACCGCTTTGTTATCCACAGTTCAGTACATGTCCAATTGCACTGAAAACCATTCAAAGGCTTTTCTTTTCTCTCTTTCTAAGTCATTACTACTTAGATGGTCTTTCTTCATTAGGATGAATAAGAGCACAGATTTTCAATTCCTTGGAGAGATTCAAAGCTATCTATCCCTATTAACTTTTTATTATTATTCAGAATCTCCTTTGTACCATCTGGTAAATTTCAAAGGCCAAAAATGTTCACTGCAGACATGTTTTCTGATTCAGAGATAAAATTTATACCTGGAAGCATAATAAAAGAGGTGGAATCTGGAAGAGCTAGGGAAGTTTCGATGCACTAATTCATTCAACTTCAGGATCAAGACTTTGTATTTCATTTTTGGTTTTCTTAGTAGACCATCTAATTTACAAAGACAGTTTCTACATACACAGTTCTCATTTGTTTTTTGGATTGGTTTCTAATACTTTTCTGTTCCTTTCTATGAATTGAATCTTCTTTTAACATTCCTTTCACAGTTCTTTTCTTGATGTCCAAACTTCCTCTTTTTCAGTCTTTTGACTTTTTTCTTTCATTGTGCCCATCATCTTCTCTTTTCACTGCAGCTGTTAAGTTAAAAAAAATCGGAAAGCCATTGATGTCACTATCTTTCTCCTGTCACTTTCATCAGAAAAAATGGAGTTCCAATGTGCAGCATCCAGTTGCTTAGCAACAATATGTTCAGCATCCCTGTCAGCATGAAGAGTCTGAAGCTGTGTCTGCTAATGTGGCTGCATTACAGAAAAGAGCATAGTTTGAGTGGAAATAGGAAAAAATATGCCCTGAAAATTCAACAATCTCAGGATATAATGAATGCAGAAAAGGATGAGCATTTTTCAGTGGGAGCTTTCTTTTTACCACATGACACATCAATTGCAGAAAAGTTTATTCTCTATAGCATCACTTCAGGAATTGTGCATTCAAAAATGCCAACATGACTGTGTTCTGCACCAAGTTACTGCTCTACCCGATTACCTTATTTTCCTATGCATGTATTTACAATTCCAGGAACAAATTGCTTTACTGTGAATATTTTTGGCACAAGCTACAGTAAAATGTTTTTCATTATATCTTTTCCAAGTTTGTTATCATTCTTTGTTTTAATGAATAAGAACTGATGGCTTTACTATGAAAGTTTGTGAATGCATTTCTAATTTTTTTTGTGACTTTATTTTAATCACATATTATCTTTTTTTGTGGTAATAGAGACATGTATTTTTCCATGTTTGGTATCTTTATAGATGTCTAATTTTTATATAAAACATGTTGATTGCTGTATATTTATGTTGTTCATTGTTATTTGTTTGAAAGTGGTCAGATGATAGAAAGACTGACAACTGAGATTCATAATCAGTATTATTAAATGTAAAGATATCCTTTAAATTAGAAGATAAAAAGCTATTTAAAAGTGCCTTATATATTGCTAACTTATTTTAAAAATACATTTTATTGTATACTACTTAGGAATTATGTTTTTTATTGGTTTAGAAAACTAATGATAAACTTATTTAAAGGTTGTTATATGAATTTAATACATTTTAATATAATGTGATATAAACAGAAGTTGCAGAAACTGTTATCTTGAGTTCCAATTTTTGCTTTGATCTTTATCTGCTTTGTAGCCTGGAACATGTTTTTTAATCTAAGACTAAGATTTTACATCTTTAAATAAGATTAATACTTTCTAGTATCAGTTCTACTAAAGATATTAAAGTGAGATAATCAATGTAAAACACTAAACATGTCTGACTAAGCATATTCAAAAAATATTCAGTAATTTAAAGCTTTTGTTACTTAGAAATTTTCATAAAATAGACCGCCTAGACCAGATGTGTTTTTTTCCAGATACTTTTTGCCTTTTTATATAAATACATTTTTTAGCCATTAAGATGTGCTGAGACATATTATTGACATTAAATGTTTTAAGTGTATAGGATCCAAAGAAGTTGACGAGATATGAATAATTAAAAATAGTAGTAGTAACCAGGAATATTGAGTGGGTAGACATTAATATTTATTAATATTTTTGAATGAAAGTATAAATAGTAGACTGGACAATGTGATCATAAAATTATTTACTTCCATAATTATGGCTTTTTTTTCCTTTTTGCTAGGAAATTTTTCCATTTAAAAAGTAAAAATTAACTTCATGTTCAAAATGGCAGGAAATTCTCTAAAGATCACAAATAGCAAGGAAATATTTTAAATGGTTTAAGCTCTTAAGAATGTAACAGAGGGCCACACCATCAGCACACACTTCCATTGAAAAAGATTCATAAGGTGGAAATAAGACTGAATCTTTAGTTGAGAGTAAAAAATGGGTGTTATATGTCAGAAAGAAATCAGTTGTATATGGGCCCCATTGACAGTACTCAGAACTTTGAGAGGATGAACAGGCAATATGGAATGTGGAATTGAGATGGAAGATTAAGAATAGAGAATCAGTTGGAAGTTAATATGTAAAATAACGGACTGTTATATTCCTAGTACCTTAGAAGTACACTTTGCAGTCAGGGAAAAAATAATAGCCTCTTACAAAAACCTCAGCATTTTGACATTAAGAGTTTCCAATGCAATGGCCATTTTTTGACCAATTACCCCAAAGTGAAGATCTCTAGACAGCCCTACAAAATCCCATTTGCAACCATATTTGTTGACTCATTCTTAAGTAATGTAGAATCACAAGGTATTTGAGGAAAACTTGGAATACAGAACATATAGTCCAAAATAAACAAAATAAAATCTTCAGAGAAATATAAAAACCCTAAGATATTCTTAATGATATTAATAAGAATATTGTATCTGTAACAAGTAAAGAATCTAAAAAATAATTAAACACATCTTGTAAATTAAACTTCTGGTAAAATGTATGGTTTAAGTTGCTGAACTATTTTCAAAGAGAACAGAAAGAAAAAAACATATACAGTACCAAGATAGGAAACATGAAAATGCAATCTAAAAAAATCCAACTTTTGATGGGCAGGATTTTTTTTTTTTTACATCTTTATTGGAGTATAATTGCTTTACAATGTTGTGTTACTTTCGCTGTATAACAAAGTGAATCAGCTATATGTATACATATATCCCCAAATCCCCTCCCTGTTGTGCCTCCCACCCACCCTCCTTATCACACCCCTCTAAGTGGTCACAAAGCACTGAGCTGATCTCCCTGTGCTGTGCAGCTACTTCCCACAAGCTATCTGTTTTACATTTTGGAGTGTATAGATGTCCATGCCACTCTCTCACTTCATCCCAGCTTAACCTTCCCCCTCCCTGTGTCCTCAAGTAAATTCTCTATGTCTGCATCTTTAGTCTTCTTCTGCCCCTACGTTCTTCAGAACCATTTTATTTTAGACTCCATATACTTGTGTTAGCATATGGTATTTGTTTTTCTCTTTCTGAATTACTTCACTCTGTATGACAGACTCTAGGCCCATACACCTCACTACAAATAAATCAATTTCGTTTCCTTTTATGGCCGAGTAATATTCCATTGTATATATGTGCCACATCTTCTTTATCCATTCATCTGTAGATGGATACTTAGGTTGCTTCCATGTCCTGGCTATTGTAAATAGTGCTGCAATGAGCATTGTGGTACAGGTCTCTTTTGGAATTATGGTTTTCTCAGGGTATATGCCCAGTAGTGGGATTGCAGGGTAATATGGTAGTTCTATTTTTAGATTTTTAAGGAACCTCCATACTGTTCTCCATACTGGCTATATCAATTTTCATTCCCCCAACAGTGCAAGAGGGTTCCCTTTTCTCCACACCCTTTCCAGCATTTATTGTTTGTAGATTTTTTGATGATGGCCATTCTGACCAGTGTGAGATGATATCTCATTGTAGTTTTGATTTGCATTTCTCTCATCATTAGTGATGTTGAGCATCCTTTCATGTGTTTGTTGGCAATCTGTATATCTTCTTTGGAGAAATTTCTATTTAGGTCTTCCACCCATTTTTGGATTCGGTTGTTTGTTTTATTGATATTGAGCTGCATGTGCTCCTTGTATATTTTGGAGTTTAATCCTTTGTCAGTTGCTTTTTTGCAAATATTTTCTCCCCTTCTGAGGGTTGTCTTTTTGTCTTCTTTATGGTTTCCTTTACTGTGCAAAAGCTATTAAGTTTCATTAGGTCCCACTTGTTTATTTTTGTTTTTATTTCCATTTCTCTAGGAGGTGGGTCAAAAAAGGATTTTGCTGTGATTTATGTCATAGACTGTTCTGCCTATGTTTTCCTCTAAGAGTTTTATAGTGTCTAGCTTTACATTTAGCTCTTTAATCCATTGTGATTTTATTTTTATGTATGGTGTTAGGAAGTGTTCTAATTTCATTCTTTTACATGTAGCTGTCCAGTTTCCCCAGCACCACTTACTGAAGAGGCTGCCTTTTCTCCCTTGTATATTCTTGCCTCCTTTATCAAAGATAAGGTGACCATATGTACGTGAGTTTATCTCTGGGCTTTCTCTCCTGTTCCATTGATCTATATTTCTGCTTTTGTGTCAGTACTATATTGTCTTGATTACTGTAGTAATCAAGTAGATTACTTGATAACTTTGTAGTAGAATCTGAAGTCCGGGAGCCTGATTCCTCCACCTCCGTTTTTCTTTCTCAAGATTGCTTTGTCTATTTGGGGTCTTTTGTGTTTCCATACAAATTGTGAAATTTTTTGTTCTAGTTCTGTGAAAAATGCCATTGGTAGTTTGATAGGGATTGCATTGAATCTGTAGATTGCTTTGAGTAGTATAGTCATTTTCACAGTGTTGATTCTTCTAATCCAAGTACATGGTATATCTCTCCATCTATTTCTATCATCTTTAATTTCTTTCATCGGGGTCTTATAGTTTTCTGCATACAGGTCTTTTGTCTCCTTAGGTAGGATTATTCCTAGGTATTTTATTCCTTTTTTTTGCAGAGGTAAATGGGAGTTTTCCTTAATTTCTCTTTCATAATTTTCATTGTTAGTATCTAGGAATGCAAGAGATTTCTGTGCATTAATTCTGTATCCTGCTACTTTACCAAATTCATTGATTAGCTCTAGTACTTTTCTGGTAGCATCTTTAGGGTTCTCTATGTATAGTATCATGTCATCTGCAAACAGTGACAGTTTTCTTCTTCTTTTCCAATTTGTATTCCTTTTATTTCTTTTTCTTCTCTGATTGCTATGGCTAAAACTTCCAAAACTATGTTGAATAACAGTGGTGAGAGTGGGCAATCTTGTCTTGCTCCTGATTTTAGAGGAAATGGTTTCAGTTTTTCACCATGGAGAATGATGTGGTCTGTGGTTTTGTCACAAATGGCTCTTATTATGTTGAGGAAAGTTCCTTCTATGCCTAATTTCTGGAGAGTTTTTATCATAAATGTGTGTTGAATTTTGTCAAAAGCTTTTTCTGCACCTGTTGAGATTATCCTAGGGTTTTTATCTTTCAGTTTGTTAATATGATGTATCACATTGATTGATTTGCATATATTGAAGAATTCTTGCTCTACTGGGAAAGACCCCACTTGATCATGATGTATGATATTTTTAATGTGCTGTTGGATTCTGATCGCTAGTATTTTGTTGAGGATTCTTGCATCTATGTTTATCAGTGATATTGGACTGTACTTTCTTTTTATTGTTACATCTTTGTCTGGTTTTGGTGTCAGGTTGAGGGTGGCCTCGTAGAATGAGTTTGGGTATGTTCCTCCCTCTGGTAAAGTTTGGAAGAGTTTGAGAAAAATGCGTGTTAGCTTTTCTCTAAATGTTTGATAGAATTCACCTGGGGAGCCATCTGGTCCTCGGCTTTTGTTTGTTGGAAGATTTTTAATCACAGTTTCAATTTCAGTGCTTATGATTGGTCTGTTCATATTTTCTACTTCTTCTTTGTTCAGTCTTGGAAGGTTTTGCACTTGTAAGAATTTGTCCATTTCTTCCAGGTTGTCCATTGTATTGGCATATAGTTGCTTGTAGTAATCTCACATGATCCTTTGTATTTCTGCCATGTCATTTGTAACTACTCCTTTTTCATTTCTAATTCTGTTGATTTGAGTCTTCTTTTTTTTCTTGATGACTCTGGCTAATGGTTTATCAGTTTTGTTTATATTCTCAAAGAACAAGCTTTCAGTTTTATTGATTTTTGCTATTGTTTCCTTCATTTATTTCTGACCTGACTTTTATGATTTCTTTCCTTCTACTAACTTTGGGGTTTTTTTGTTCTTGCTTCTCTAATTGCTTTGGGTGTAAGGTTAGGTTTATTTATTTGAGGTTTTTCTTGTTTCTTGAGGTAGGATTGTATTGCTGTAAACTTCCCTTTTAGAGCTGCTTTTGCTGCGTTCCATAGGTTTTGGGTCATTGTGTTTTCATTATCATTTGTTTCTAGGTATTTTTTGATTTCCTCTTTGATTTCTTCAATGAGCTCTTGGTTATTTAGTAGCATATTGTTTACCCTCCATGTGTTTGTATTTTTTACAGATACAAATTGTTTCTGTAATTGATACCTAGTGTCATAGCGCTGTTTGGAAAAGATACTTGACACAATTTCAATTTTCTTAAATTTACCAAGGCTTGATTTGTGACCCAAGATATGATCTATCCTGGAGAATGTTCCATGAGCACTTGAGAAGAAAGTGTATTCAGTTATTTTTGGATGGAATGTCTTATAAATATCAATTAAGTCCATCTGGTCTAATGTGTCATTAAAAACTTGTGTTTCCTCATTTATTTTCATTTTGGATGATCGGTCCATTGGTGAAAGTGGGGTGTGAAGTCCCCTACTATGATTGTGTTACTGTCGATTTCCCCTTTTATGGCTGTTAGCATTTGCCTCATATATTGGGGTGCTCCTGTGTTGGGTGCATAAATTTTTACAATTGCTATATCTTCTTCTTCAATTGATCCTTTGATCATTATGTAGTGTCCTTCTTTGTCTCCTGTAATAATCTCTATTTTAAAGTCTATTTTTTTTGATATGAGTATTGCTTCTCCAGCATTCTTTTGATTTTCATTTGCATGGAATATCTTTTTCCATGCCCTCACTTTCAGTCTGTGTGTGTCCCTAGGTCTGAAGTGGGTGACTTTTAGACAGCATATATACTGGTCTTGTTTTTTTTACACATTCAGTCAGGTGTCTTTTGGTTAGAGCATTTAATCCATTTACATTTAAGGTAATTATCAATATGTATGTTCCTATTACCATTTTCTTAATTGTTTTGGGTTTGTTTTCATAGGTCTTTTCCTTCTCTTTTGTTTCCTGCCTATTGAATTTCTTTTAACATTTGTTGTAAAGCTGGTTTGGTGGTGCTGAATTCTCTTAACTTTTGCTTGTCTGTAAAGGTTTTAATTTTTCTGTTGAATCTGAATGAGATCCTCTCTGGGTAGAGTAATCTTGGTTGTAGGTTTTTCCCTTTCATCACTTTAAATGTGTCCTGCCACTCCCTTCTGGCTTGCAGAGTTTCTTATGAAAGATCAGCTGTTAACCTTATGGGGATTCCCTTGTATGTTATTTGTTGCTTTTCCCTTGTTGCTTTTAATATTTTTTCTTTGAGTTTAATTTTTGATAGTTTGATTAATATGTGTCTTGGTGTGTTTCTCCTTGGATTTATCATGTATGAGACTGTCTGTGCTTCCTGGACTTGATTGACTATTTTCTTTCCCATGTTAGGGCAGTTTTCTACTATAATCTCTTCAAATATTTTCTCAGACCCTTCCTTTTTCTCTTCTTCTGGGACCCCTATAATCAAATGTTCATGTGTTTAATGTTGTCCCAGAAGTCTCTGAGATGGTCCTCAATTCTTTTCATTCATTTTTCTTTATTCTGCTCTGTGGCAGTTATTTCCAGTTCTATCTTCCAGGTTACTTATCCATTCTTCTGCCTCAGTTATTCTGCTATTGATTCCTTCTGTTTTTAATTTCTTTTATTGTGTTGTTCATTATTGTTTGTTTGCTCTTTAATTTTTCTAGATCCTTGTTAAGCATTTCTTGTATTTTCTCCTATTCTCCTGTATTCTCTTTCCAAATTTTTGGATCATCTTTACTATTATTACACTGAATTCTTTTTCAGGTAGACTGCCTATTTCCTCTTCATTTATTTGGTCTGGTGGGTTTTTACCTTGCTCCTTCATCTTCTGCATATTTCTCTGTCTTCTCACTTTGTTTAACTTACTGTGTTTGGGTTCTCCTTTTGGCAGGCTGCAGGTTCATAGTTCCTGTTATTTTTGATATATGCCCCCTGTGGGTGAGGTTTGTGCAATGGCTTGTGTTAGCTTCTTTGTGGGCTGGACTGGTGCCTGTGTTTTGGTGTGTGGGGCTGGATCTTGTCCTACTGGTGGGCAGGGCTCTGTCTGGTGGTGTGTTTTTGGGTGTCTGTGAACTTAGTATGACTTTAGGCAGCCTCTCTGATAATGGGTGGGGTTCTTTTCACGTCTTGCTAGTTGTTTGGTTTGGGGTATCTATCACTGGAGCTTGCTGGCTGTTGGATTGAGCTGGGTCTTAGTGTTGAGATGGAGATCTCTGGGAGACCTGTCACTGATTAATATTACATGGGGCCAGGAAGTTTCTGGTGGTCCAGTGTCCTGGACTCAGCTCTCCCACTTTGCAGGCTCAGACCCAACACCTGGCCCTAGCATGAAGGCCCTGCTAGCCACATGGCTCAGAAGAACAGGAAAAAAAAAAAAAAAAAACAAATGAACAGATAGAACTGCAAAACAAATGGTAAAAGGAAACCTAAACAGGCAAAATCACACAAAGAAACACACACACACTCACAAAAAGAGAAAAAAGAGGAAAAGAGCAATCAAACCTATAAACAAATCCACCAATGATAACAAGCACTAATATCTGAACTAAGATCAACGTAAAGCCAAAAACAGACATAGAAAGCAAACTACAAGTCTACAGTTGCTTCCAAAGTCCACCGCTTCAATTTTGGGAACATTCATTGTCTATTCAGTTATTTCACAGATGCAGGGTTTATCAAGTTCATCGCAGGTATTTAATCTACTGCTCCTGAGGCAGCACAGAGAAATTTCCCTTTCTCTTCTTTGTTCACAGAGCTCCTGGGGTTCAGCTTTGGTTTTGTCCTCGCCTCTGCATGTAGGCCACCCTCAGGCATCCTTGCCCTGACAGTAGGGGGTTAAAGCAGTGGTTGATTAGGGCTCCGTTGCTTATTCAAGCCAGGGAAGGGGAGGGATTAGGTACTCATAATTGGAATGCAGGGTGAGCCTGTGGTGGCAGAGACCAGTGTGATGTTGCAACATCCTGAGGCACACCATGTGTTCTCCCGGGGAAGTTGTCCCTGGATCATGGGACCCTGGGAGTGGTGTGCTGCACAGGATCCCAGATGGGTGTGGGTAGTGACTTGCACTTGCACACAGGATTCTTGGTGGCAGTGGCAGCAGTGTTAGTGGTCCATGCCCACCTCTGGGGTTCAAGATGATAGCCGTGGCTCATGCTGCTCTCTGGATCTCGCTTAGGTGGTCCTCTGCTGTCTGTGGGCATGTGGAGCACATGGAGCAGGAATTCCCCTCTCACCTGGAAACAATGATCTCTTGCCTCCATCAGGTCCACACATTTTCCCGGACTCCCTCCCAGCTAGCTATGGCACACTAGCCCCCTTCAGGCTGTCTTCACACAGCCCATCCCAGTCCTCTCCCTAGGATCTGACCTCCGAAGACTGAGCCTCAGCTCCCAGCCCCCACACACCCCAGCAGGTGAGCAGACAAGCATCTCAGGCTGGTGAGTGCTAGTTGGCACTGATTCTCTGTGAGGGAATCTCTCCACTTTGCCCTCTGCACCCATGTTGTTGTGCTCTCCTCTGTGGCTCTGAAGCTTCCCCCCTTCCCCCCATCCCCACCAGTGAAGGGGCTTTCTAGTGTGTGGAAACTTTTCCTCCTTCACAGCTCCCTCCCAGAGGTGCAGGTCCCAGCCCTATTCTTTTGTCTCTGTTTTTTCTTTTTTCTTTTGCCCTACCCATGATGTGGGAATTTTCTTACCTTTTGGGAAGTCTGGGATCTTCTGCCAGCATTTAGTAGGTGTTCTATAGGATTTTTCCTGCATGTAGATGTATTTTTGATGTATTTGTGGGGAGGAAGGTGATCTCCATGTCTTACTCCTCTGCCATCTTGAAGGTCTCCTCCAACTGGCAGGATTTTTATGTGGAAATAAACAAAAATATGGAAAGAATGAATTTTTTTTAAAGTAAAAACAATTCCTAGAGCTGAAGGATGAAAGTATTAGTTTATCTAATGAACTCAGTAAATGCCTAGCCCTACAAATTAAATAATATCTGTGTATTGAAAATTTATATTATAGTAATATAAAATTTCAGAACATCAATGGTCAGCATATTAAAAGTTTCTAGAAAGTAAAAAGTATAATCTGAAAAATAATGACCTTCAGAAACTTGCATAGAATGTGGCAATAGATTCAATAGACTTAAGGAAATTTATTTTAGGTGTAGGATAATATACCCAGCTAATATATTAATCAAGAGTAGGGAAAAATGAACCATATTTTCAGACATGCAAGGGCTCAGAAATTTCACTCCCCACACACTCTTTATTAGGAATCTTCTTAAGGATATTCTTCTGTAAAATCTAAGTATAACCAAGAAAGAAGAAGGTATAAAATATGGGGGAAAAATCCATAAGAGATGTTTAGTAGTCATGAAGAGTAATTGCTTCATATAGAAACAAATATTTAGGAGCACCATGATGGAAGGATAAAGAAACAAAGAGGAGTCCAGAGATTTTTATATCATCCATAACAGTATGAGTTTACCTAAAAAGGTGATAAAAAGGTTAATTTTAATTTTTATAGAAAAGAATGGGAATCTAAAACTTCAGGAAACACAAAATGTTATATTAGAAAAAATGAAATCATAGCACATTACTTGTTTGTGCAACAAATAATATTAAAAACTAATTGTGACATAAAAACATTTAAAGTGTACTGTGAACACTTAATAGCAACCCATAGACAAGCAATGCTATTAAGTGTTAACTAACATTATACAAGTGAATAGAAATGATAGAAAGCTTGACAATGTAAAAGTAGAAGTAGAAATAACTGAATAAGCAGTTAAGAAGAAAAGCTGCAAATAAAACAAAAGAAAAATAGTAACTTTACATAATAAAGTAAGAAGTCCATATATGTTTTCAAGAAGTGATGGAAAAAGAAATAAATCTTTAACATTTTGTAATTACAGATAAAACACATGGAACAATTAAGAGTCATGTTATAACAATTATGTGACAGTGGAAGAAAGAGATGGTTTGTGATAAATCCTCAGATATTGTACTAGGGAATAAATAGGGTATGCCTAAATGGATAAATCAAAAAATAGTGATTTAAACATATGTTTTAGAGCTATATATGAAATAAATTACTCTTCAAGAAATCAAATATTTTCTTAATTTACAAACTAGGTAATGTAGGGGCCAAGGCACACTTGTTTTCATTATTAGCCCATCTACAGTATTATTTTTTCATCAAGTGTATACATTATTTAAAAAATTTGTATCATATATTAATATAAACTAGTATATATCCAGACAAAATTGTGTATTTTTGTGTTTTTTTATATTCAATGATAGAATTAGAGGCCCTTCAAAAAAAAAAAGAACAAATTTTACGTTTCTTTTTACATCTGGTGAATAATTTTTAAAGAGTTTAGTTGTTATCTATAAGATCTAAGGTTATTTAAATAAGAAGTTTCAACATAAACGCATCAAAAACTTGATAAAAGATAGTAAAAAGAGGGCTTCCCTGGTGGCGCAGTGGTTGAGAGTCCGCCTGCCGATGCAGGGGACGCGGGTTGTGCTCAGGTCTGGGAGGATCCCACATGCCGTGGAGCGGCTGGGCCCGTGAGCCATGGCCGCTGGGCCTGCGCGTCCGGAGCCTGTGTTCTGCAACGGGAGAGGCCACAACAGTGAGAGGTCCGCGTACAGCAAAAAAAAAAAAAAAAAAAGATAGTAAGAAAAACTACAGGGCACACATACTTAAGTAGTAAATAACTAAACTCTTTCTCTCTCTTTGATCACAAAAAATCAAGGATATCTGTTCTTACCATTTTTATTAAATAATTTAATGTAAATCTTTGTGCAATAAAGTAATAAAAGGATATCAAAAACATAAAATTTAAAAGGGAGATTATTTAAAATTAGATTATGGTGTTGATTGCACAACTGTGTGAATATTCTAATAACCTTTGAATTGTGCACTTTAAATAGATAATCTTTATGGTATTAAATTATATCTCAATGAAGCTATTAAGGAAAAGAAGTAAAGCTACTTTATTCATAGATTATATGATTCTGTAAGTAGAAAATCCTATTGATTCTACTGAACACACTAGGTCTTACATATCAATTTAGGAAGGTGACAGGACACACAGTACTGAAGTACAAAAAAATCATTGTATTTCTACATAGCATCAATGAACAGTTGGAAAATAATTTTAATATACCATTTATAATACCGTCAAGACAATACCTAGTACATAGGAATAAATCTAAACCAAATTATGCAGTATTACTCTAGAAAATGACAAAATATTACTGAGAAATGTTAAAGTGGAAGTAACTAAATAAATGTACCATTTTCTCTTTTCATGAATTGAAATAAATGATATTATTATCAATTTTCTCTAAGCTGAATTATGTGTTCAGCACAAAACAGTCTTAATACAAGTGGCTTTTTAAAAAATATAAATTGACAAGCAGATACTAAAATTTATATGAAAAAGCAAAGTTTCTAGAATAATCAAATTTTTTTTGAGAAAAAGAAGAGCAAAGTTGAAATACTTATACTACCCAATTTCAAACTTAGTTTCATCATAAGACAGAGTGGCATAAAATACAAATAATGTAAAGGAACAAAACTGATATTCCATGTACACACAAAAACACACCTGTTTAATTAATTTTTTATGACAGACAAGTCAATGAAAAATGTAAAGTAATATCATTTCAACAAATGGTTTTGTAATAACAGGGTAAATGTATGGAAGATAAAAGAACCCTTGCCCACCTGACTCCATACACGAAATTATTAATTGATCATAAATTTAAATGTAAGTGTTAGAGCCTCAAAATTTCTAAAAAAAAAAAAACCATAAGAGGATTGCTTTGTGCAAATGGGATTAAAAATATTTTTAATATAGGACTCAAGAAGCAATAACCTTAAAAAGAAAAATAAGTAGATTGGACTTTATAAAAATCAAAACCTCTGCTCCTCAAAAGATATTATTTAAAAATATAGATAAGACAGAAGAGATTATTTGCAGTATATGTCTGTGAAAGAATATTTATACCACTGCACCACCAGGGAAGCCCATCCTTTTCCCTTTTTAAGCAATGGATTTTTCTGTTCAGATGAGCTAAGGAGTTCCACTGTCTATCCATGGTACACAAATTACTTTGTGTATATCTGAGAGATACCACAGCTCCAAGTTGCATATCTCTCCAAGTTGTATATATCTCTCTCATAGTGCTCACCTCCTATTTGTCCTCTTTTAGAGGTCTCCTGTGAGCCTTGTACTATTTTTTGTCCCATTACAGATACTTGAGTGAATAAAAAACACACTTTCTTTGGTCAGTTATAGCAGGAAAATGGAAATATGTTGTGTATAACCAAGAATAGAGGGAAGTCATAATTTATTAGCCACAGTGTTGACAATCTTGGACACCAAGTACAAAACATAAAACCATATCTTTCTTTCCTAAGGATAAATGTGATGTGAGCAAAGAATGTGCGAGGAATTAAGAATGATTTATAAGTTAAATATTACCTGATATTTATCTGATATTTACTGCTTGTAAATGATTAAAAGTACCTCTTGGTTACTTCTCTTTGATTTAAAAGCTTATTTTATGATATGGTTGGGTGTTGGTAATGTTGAATAGAGCAATACCAGAGTAACATAATTGCCATTCCATAGAGGATTCTTTAACATGATCTGTGACAGTTGTTTTCTAAAGGTTATGTCATTGGAGGACAATCATTCCTACTGACATTTTGGCAGAGAAAGAACTATAAAGTCCCCCCCCCCCCACAATATTATCTGCTAGGGTCTGTGATATTAGAATATTTGCTGTTTACACTTACTCCTGTGAACGTGACCTGTATCTCTGAGTAGCACAGTTTGTGTTTCAGCTGAAATCCTAGAAGTACAATTTGAACTAAAGGGCCTTAGTAAAGGGCCTTCCTGATCATGAGAGGCATTTTGTGTCAAAATTGGAGAGCCACCTTCCAGAAACATCAAATAACCATTATTTGAAGGGAGCCATTGCTTGTTATATGAATATTCAAAAAATAAACAAACTCTGGAGAAGAGAAAGTAATCCCGTTTTGAAGCATAATGACTGTGACCCTGGAGCCAGACAGGCTAGGTTCATAGCCCAACCCATCACTTTAAAACTGTGCTTCTCTGGTGAGTTTACTTAATTGTTTGTTGACTCATTTTTGTTATTGATTAAATTATAACGACAGTACATCTACATCATAGGGTTATAGTGAGCACTAACTTAATGAAAAATACTTTAAGTCATACCTGGCATTAAATAAATTCACAGTCAATATTATATATTATTACTATGATAATAAACTGGTATCACATTTCTAAGGACATGCATATAAGGCATGAAAGTAAGAGACCTTTCAGTTTCCTTGTTGAGAGACAGTTCTCCATGTTCTTTATGCATGTTTTGTATCAGTTTTTGTTCTGGAATATTTATTCAAGGATATTTATATAACAAACAATTCTTGGAAGATATAGTGCCTTTTTTGGAGAAGAAGAGCAGATTTGTTTCCTGAGTAGGATAATAAAGATAATGTCTCCCTCTCAGGGAAACCTTGGGCAGGTTGGCTAGTAGTTCCCTTAAAAGATTGGGGTTTCCCTAAACTCAGAGTTCATTAGCTATAACATAAACCCACTCTGTGTGCAGCATCTGCCTGGACTGCCCATCTCATCTCCCCAGTATGACTTTAGGGGAACAGTGGAACATATGAGAAAAATGAAGCTCATTCTGCTTGCTGTACTGTGAATGATAAAGCCTTTGGCAGCTGATCCAGGAGTCTTGCCTATTTTGCCAGCTTCTATGAAACTGTGGCAGGCTAAGTTGCCAGCTTACAACCAGAATAAATATATCAGATCCTTCACAGTTCTTGACACTCATTACCTCAAGTTTGGCAGCAGTGAGGGTGTCTTCAACCTTTAAAAAGTGTGACAGTCAGTAAACATACAGATTTTCTTTGACTTATGATGCAGTTACAACCCAATAAATCCTTTGTAAATCAAAAATATCATTAGAAAATACATTTAATACACCTAACCTGCTGAATATCATAGCTTAGCCTCACCTGCCTTAAACGTGCTCAGAACACTTACATTAGCCTACACTTGGGCAAAACCATCTAACACAAAGCTTATTTTATAATAAAGTGCTGAGTATCTCATGTAATTTATTGAATACCGTACTGAAAGTGAAAAACAGAATGGTTGAATAGGTACAGAATGGTTGTAAGTGTATTGGTTGTTTATTTTTATGATTATGGGGCTGACTGGGAGCGAGGCTCACTGCCCAGCACCAGGTAAGAGTCCGTACCACATATTGCTAGCCTGGGAGAAGATCAAAATTCGAAATTCAAAGCAGAGTTTATACTGAGTGTGTTTGCTTTCTTATCTTGTAAAGTTGTTCAATCCTAAATTGAACAATCATAAGTCAGAGACCGTGTGTAGTAGAATATATTAATACTCAGCAAACATTAACTTTCTCCTCCACCTTCCATGGAAGGAGTGTACTTTCCTACTGAAAGTTTATCCCACATGTTTATCCATGTGACTTACTTTGTGTGAACAAAGGCTTTGTATGTGCTCATGTGGGTTAGTTTGACCTCTTGCGATCCTGTCTTCCACCGTGAGAAGGGCATGCCAAGCTAGCTACTGGTCCCAGAATGTGGCAAGGAATGAAATTGACTTGAACCCAATATTTGGCATAGAGTGAAGTCCAGCTGCTCTCATTCAGTATCAGCTAAATCCATTTAAGACCAGGTGAACAACAGCTGGTAAATAAGCCTGCAAGAGAAAAATAATGTTTGTGTGGAAGTCACTACTATATGTGATCATCCTGAAAAGGATGCAATTAGCCTTAAGCAATAGATATTGATCCCAGAAAACACTGGATAGCTCTAATTTTTCAAAAATGTTGTCACCTCAAACTACAATTATTTTTACATGCAAGATCCAAATTTCCTCTAAGGGAAGAGTATGTAATTGGAATATAATATTTCTTTGCTTATGATAATCACAGTGAAGGCCTTAGCACTGTTGTAGCCTTTTCAGAGATGCAAATTACTACGTATTTTTACTGCCAGAATGAGAAAATGAGAGGATTTTAGGGATGGCTTTTATACATTTTTTCATACGTCAGACTTTTCATAAACCTTCTCAGAACTCAGATTTAGGCTATCACAATTAAATATTTGCTACATATAGCTATTAAAATGCACGCATTGTATCTAAATAATTAGCCCATTTCTTTAGATAGAGGATACTTTTATTTGGAAAAGACAATTTAATATTTTCTACAAATACAACAATTTTATCAAACTTTTACACAAGTGAAACTATTTATATAAATATATATTATTTTATACATATTATGCATATTATACACAGCTATGCACACCCACACGCACACACAATAAAATTGTATATTCCTAACTAATAATTGTTGGAGATTGTCTTTTCATTTTATTGATGGTTTCCTTTGCTTTGCAAAAGCTTTTAAGTTTAATTAGTTCTCATTTGTTTATTTTTGCTATTGTTTCCTTTGTCTTAGGAGACAGATCCATAAAAATATTGCTACTATTTATGGCAAAGAGCATTCTGCCTATGTTTTCTTCTAGGAGTTTTATGGTTTCCGGTCTTACGTTTAGGTCTTTAGTCCATTTTGAGTTTATTTTTGTATATGGTGTGAGAAAATGTTCTAATTTCATTCTTTTATATGTACCTGTCCAGTTTTCCCCACACCATTTATTAAAGAGACTGTATTTTCCCCATGTATCTTGCTTCCTTTGTCATAGATTAATTGCTCATTTAAGTGCATGGTTTTATTTCTGAGCTCTCTATTCTGTTCCATTGATCTGTGTGTCTGTGTGCAATACCATACTGTTTTGATTACTGTAGCTTTATAGTATAGTCTGAAGTCAGGCAATATGATACCACCAGCTTTGTTGTTTTTTCTCAAGATTACTTTGGCAATTTGGGGTCTTTTGTGGTTTCATATAAATTTTAGGGTTATTTGAAATCCTAAAATTTAGGATTGTGAAAAATGCCCTTGGTATTGTGAAATTTGGTATTGCGAAAAATGCCCTTGGTATTTTGACAGGGATTGCATTAAATCTGTAGATAGCTTTGGGTAGTATGGTCATTTTAAATTCTTCCAATCCAAGAGTATGGAATATATTTCCATTTCTTTATATCATCTTCAATTGCCTTCATCAGTGTTTATAGTTTTCATAGTATAGGATTTGCAAATGATATGACAGATAAGGTGTTAATATTCAAAATACATAAACTGCTCATACAACTCAATATCAAGCAAACAAACAAACAGATTAAAAAAATAGGCAGAAGACCTGAAGAGAGATTTTTTTCAAAGAAGTCATACAGATGGCCAACAGGGACATGAAAAGATGTTCAACATCACTAATCATCAGGGAAATGTAAATCAAAAACACAATGAGATATCACCTCACACCTATCATAATGGTTGTCACCAAAAAGACAAAAACAACAATGTTGGTGAGGATGTGGAGAAAAGGGAACCCTAGTACACTATTGTTAGAATGTAAATTGGTGCAGCCACTATGGAAAATAGTATGGAGTTGCCTCAAAAAACTAAAAGTAGAACTACAGTATGATCCAGTGATTCCACTCCTGGGTATATACAGCATTAGAAGAAAATGAAAACACTAATTTGAAGAGATACATGCACCCTAATGCTCATAGCAGCATTAATTACAATAGCCAAGATATGGAAGCAACCTAAGTGTTCATCAGCAGATGAATGGATAAAGAAGATGCCGTACAATGGAATGTTACTCAGCCATAGAAAGGAATGAAGATGTGGGATATATATATATATATATATATATATATATATATATACACACATACACATACGGGTATATATATAGATATATATATACACACACACACACACACACACGGGTATATATATAGATTATATATATATAAAATATTATTCAGCCATAAAAAAGAATGAATTTTTTTCCAGTTGAAACAACATGGATGGACCTGGAGGGTATTATGCTTAGTGAAATAAATCAGACAGAGAAAGACAAACACTGTGTTATCACTTATATATGGAATCTAATAAAATGAAACAAACAAATGAATGTTACAAAATAGAAACAGACTTACTGATATAGAGGACAAGCTAGTGGTTACCAGTGGGAAGAAGAAAGCAGGGAGGGGCAAAATGGGGGTATGGGATTAGGAGATACAAATTACTGTGTATAAAATAAATAAGCTATAAGGAAATATTGTACAGCACAGGGAATATAAACAGTATTTTATAATAACTTTAAATGGAGTGTAACCCATAAAAATATTGAATCAGTGTGTTGTACACCTGAAACTAATATAATGTTGTAAATCAATCATACTTCAATAAGAAAAGTAATTACTGGAGATAATGACTAATATTAGCATAGTTTGGGCCAGAGGACACAGGAATATCTGAATCTGACCTGATGAGCAATCCTGCTTCTTGAGGCCTATGAGGGGATGGTATTCTGCAAGAAAATGGTGAGCAGAGCAACAACTTGGTCTTTGACCCCAAATCAAAGTGTGGGAAGCAGCCGCATAGCACAGGGAGATCAGCTCGGTGCTTTGTGACCGCCTGGAGGGGTGGGATAGGGAGGGTGGGAGGGAGGGAGACGCAAGCGGGAAGAGATATGGGAACATATGTATATATATAACTGATTCATTTTGTTGTGAAGCTGAAACTAACATACCATTGTAAAGCAATTATACTCCAATAAAGATGTTAAAAAAAAAAAAAAAAGTGTACAACATGTTACCTCTCACCAAACTCCTTTTTTTTTCTTTTAATTGAAGTATAGTCGATTTACAATGCTGTGCCAGTCTCTGCTGCACAGCAAAGTGATTCAGTTATACACATAGAGACATTCTTTTTTAATATTCTTTTCCATTATGGTTTATCACAGGATATTGAATACAGTGCCCTGTGCTATACATTAGGATCTTGTTGTTTATCCATTCTAAATGTAATAGTTTGCATCTACCAACCCCAAACTCCCAGTCTATCCCTCTCCCTCCTCCCCTCCCCCTTGGCAACCACAAGTCTGTTCTCTATGTCTATGAGTCTGTTTCTGTTTTGTAGATAGGTTCAATTTGCCATATTTTAGATTCCACGTATAAGTGATATCATACGGTATTTGTCTTTCTCTTTCTAATTTACTTCATTTAGCATGATAATCTCTAGTTACATCCTTATTGCTGCAATTCAAACTCCTCTTAAAACTCACTTTTATCTAACTATAAATTCACTGGGCTTTGGATAAACTTCTTTTCTCCAGAGGTAGAAAAACAAAATCTAATTCTTTTATTTTTTCCCACTACTAATACTTCTTTATATTAGTTCCTAAGCCCTGATTGAGAAGAGAAGAAACTAAGGAAATGTGTGCTAGTACAAAAACACTATGACCTCTACAAGTGCACAGTCTCAGTGGTGCAAAGATGGAGTATCCATCTCTGTTTGTGGTCGGGGCATATTGTCCTGGTCCTAGATAAGACTAGCATTGTTTCTGGATGAATAGCCACCAGAGGTAATGCTGGAGATACTTTTTACTTTTCCCAAAGTGGCTCTGATCTCTAGAAGCAATGATATTTTTGCAATCTGAGATAGCCAAGGAAAATGATCCTTAGACCAAAAAAAAAAAAGAAAAGAAGTAATCCGTTATGGCTCATGATAAGATTCTGACTATTATCTCGCAACTCATAGTGTTATCCATGGATCAGTAGCATTGGCAACACCTTTTCTTTTTTTAAGAGTACAGATTCTCAGGCCCCACCCCAGACCTAGTAAACCAAAATCTGGATTTAAACAAAATTTTCAAGTGATTTAAATACACACTGAAGCTTGAAAAGCACTGGTATACCAGATTTTCTGCCAGTGTAGAAACAATGCCTATGATGTGGGACTTTCCTACAACAAATGCTGATAAACTAAGTTCTGAGGTACTCAACACTGTTCAGTAGAACTTTCTGTGATGATACAGAAGTTCGTTATTTGTGCTTTCCATTATGTTAACCATTGAAAACATGTAGCTTATCAAACACTTGATATATGGATAGTATGATGTCCATAGAAATTTTTATATTATTTTGATTATGCATTTAAATTTAGATAGCCACACGTTGCTGGTGACTACCATGTCACTCTCGGAGGGTCTAGACGATGCTGCTCTTTGCAACTGTTAACGATAGACCTTTCTTTCTGCATTCAGGACACTGCAAACAAAGTTTGGGGTTAAGAGTATGGACACAGGGATTTAGACTGAGTTCAAATACATCTCAATCATTTACCAGCTATGTGACATTGGGTAATTTCTTTATCCTAATATCCTTTATTTTTTCACCTGCAAAATGAAAAAGTGGTAATTAGTTATGATTATTATAAGGTTAAATGAATTAATAACCTAAACCTATTAGAGCAGTGTTAGGGAAATAGTAGTGCTAAATATGTGTTTATTAAATTAATAAATACCCACCAGGTCTACTTGAGGCAGAACCTGAAACATTAAAAGAGTGAGTTCTAACCATTTTTCTAAATCCAAGCACCATATTTCCTTCAGAAAAGTCTGGTAAATACAGTTAATAGAAACATTAATAGAGAAGGAAATAATGTTGTGAGAGAAGGCATATGAATTTAGATTTGAGAATAGTTTGAAAAGTTTCTCCAAAAGATATTCTGTCGTCTGGATCGAGAATTATTGCCCTAGGAGCCTCTTTAAGTTCTCAACCCCTTGGGTATATTAATATTAGTTGCCTGATTAAACTATGTCAGATATAAGAGAAGGAACCTGTAATTATGGCAACCACAACCCCTAGATCCTGCCTGTAATCAGCTTTCTTTATCTCAAAGTTGTGTGCACTTAGGAAAAATGCCCAGAAAAAGAAAAAAACTTAAATATTGGTTGCGTATTAGGCCCAGAACTCTGAAGCAAGGTTTTAACTTGTCTATACTTGACTAGATAGCCTTCTGTGGCCTATCTAGCATGTCTCATGCTGTTTTTGGCTTGGTATGATAGAGTGTACAAAGCTAGGAATACATTTTGTCCAAAGTAGGAGGAAGCTCTGGGACCATTTACTTCACTGGAATGAAGAAACAGTGTGTGTGTGTGTGTATGTGTGTGTGTGTGTGTGTGGCGGGGGGATCAGGCAGCAGGACATGGCATCCTGTGGTGCTGGGCAGTGGAACACCTGAAGGTAGCCTGGACAGAATCTGGGTCAGCAAGAATGTCGTGCTTTATATTGGTGTCCATTTTTTTCTGTGCAGCTTCTTCATCTTTTGGGTGTATGAAAGATTTTCTCAGCTTAGTGATATTTTGGACTTGGTGCCTCATTCTCTTCTATTTAGTTCAGGAACAAGTTGTGTACAAATACTTAGCAGAGAAAGCAGTGAAGTGGTCACAGCCAGTTGACCATAAAAGAGAACGTCTCCTTGATTACATTGTATTTTGAGAATAACACCGTATCTGCCAAATTAGTTTATTACATTGCCTGTGATTATATCTCTTGTGCCATTGAAAGGGTTTTTTTGTTTTGTTTTGTTTCATTTAATTGACATTTTTCTAGGTGAGGCCCCCAACTCAGGCTGTGTTAGAGCTCCTACATATGTAACTGTATGGCTGGGCTTGGTTGGGTACTCCTTGCAGACGTACCCCATCATATATAATTTGGGGTCATGGTTCATGGACTACATAAACAGATGCTCAGAAGTTTCTTTTGGATTGTGTTGATTTAGATATTTTTGTTTTACCTCTTTAAAGAAGAGCACTTTCTGCTGGGTATTATTTTAATTATACAGGACTAAGTAAGATTTTTAAACTCCAGTCTTTCCTGGTGAAGGGAAGAAAAATCAAGGTGCCTTTTTATAACTAATTTTCTCCTTTGTTATCTCTTCAAATACTGAAATATTGAACTTTAATTTTCAGTAGAGAATTGGTCCCAATTTTACATTTCATTGAAAGCAACATTTATTGTGGAAGAAGCAAGGATCAACAAAGATTCTTACTTTTAAGGAGATTGCACTTAATTTTGCAGTTAATCAGTGGACACAAAGATTCATTTAAATACAGTATCATGAATTTCAGTGATTCTCTAGTAACAGTTTTCTGCTTTTCCTTCCAGTTTAAGTTCAATTGTTTAGATACCAGTAAAAAGAGCAGGTTTTTCTCATATGTTGAGTGTCTGCTGAATTAGTTTAAAATTTCAGTTAATACGTATGGAAATTGATCTTCTTGAAAAAAATAATTGAAATAACTTGTCTATTGCTAGTTAAAAATTGACAATCTTGAAAATTACATCTGCGTGGGTAATTTTGAATTTTGTAAAACAGTATGCTCATGGGATCAGAAGAAAGTTTTTTGTTTGTTTGTTTCTAGTTCCTCATTTTACAGGTGAATTTAGCTGGAGACAGTTAACTTCAGCCTTAAAGTATTTTTTTCCAATTAGTTTTGAGTTTTAATGAAATGTGATCATTCGTTGCTTAGTCTTGTATAAGCTGTATAAGCTATTTTACTCATATTTTGAATATTTTTCCATGTCAATACATCTTCTACTACTTCTTTCTTATTTTAGGTATATTCTATCAAGGATGAAAGACAACTTTTTCAAATTGTTTTGGGATAGTTAGATTGTTTCCAGATTTCTTACTATAATAATGCTTTGTTAAGCATTCTTGAAACTAGATCTCTACTTATATACATCAGTATTTTCTAAAGTTGAAATTGCTGGATCAGGGCATATTCATTTGTTTAAGATCTGTGATAAATGCTGTAAAATTGTTCTCTAGAAACTTTTCTTGGGTTTTAAAATTTATTATCCTTAAGAGGTGATTGTGAAATACTGAGTTCTATACATGGAAATAAATTTGTAGGGATTTGAACATTTAGTGATTTTTTTTCCAAGGTGGAAATCACTGTAGTCTTATTTGAAATTTTATCCACACAGAAAATTTTAATCTTTAAAAACAAGGTGACTTTTACTATATGTTTTATGTTTTTCATTTTGGTGCACACCTCTCATTTGTAGCAATCAGAGAAGAAACAAATCTATAGCAGCTTACAACAGTAGAGGAAGCAGTTTCTTGGAACTCAGGCTTTGTTCCGATGATTTTGGCTATTCTTTTCATTCTACCAACCATCTTCAAAAAAACAAAAACTAAAGCACAAAACAGAAAAAATGTAACCATCTGGGTTTAATTTTCTCATCAGTATCACCATTCCTGCTTTCACTACCATAGTCATCATCATCACCACCACTAGTAACTCAGGTTTAGCAGATGCATCTACTTAAATTTTAAATCACGTCTTCAGTAATTAAAACAAAGCATTTACAAAATAAAATTTTTTGTCAGATGGTTAATTTATTTACGTGGTAAGGGGGAAAGTAGATAGAAAAAGATTAATATACTATAAAAGTGCTGTCCATGGTAATGGTAGACATCTTCTGAATTACTGGACAATGGCTAGCTACAGATAAAAACAGTGTGGTAGGAAATTCTTGATCCAACTGATTCATTTAGTTTAATTTATTTCTTGAACAGCCATACATACTTACCCATGGCTTCATAATTTACTATTATTTTCTCTCTTATCTCTTATTAATAACTAAAATACACATATGAAGCAAAAACCAAGAATTTTTTAAAATAGTGTTGCAGTTCTAGCTAATATCAGCCTTCTTTTAGAACATAAACTTCAACTAAGACTCAAAGATATTTACATTTTCTTCTTTTTACTTTGAGGTAATGGTTTTGTTTAGAGTTTGCTTCATGATAGCCTACTAAATCCAATGGAAAGTATATCAAGTTACATCTATTTTGTAAATTTTTTTTCTGTTCTACATTCTTATGGATTAGCCTGAAATTTAAATTCTGACCAATCTTTTTATCCCCCCACGCCAGTTTTTACAACATTTCCACTGTGCCTACACCAAATGGGGGTTAAATAAGAACTATATTATGTTTGGTGTTGATCATTCATATTCAGATAATGTTTGTTACACAGTTCCTTTTTAATATCCTAGAAGAACAAACACTTAAAAGTATGCGGTCTTAGGTGTTAGGTTAATTGTATTACTGTATATTTTGAAACAGAAACTTGGTGGCAACACAGTTCTTAAGTGCTTAAATACAGTAAATTGTTTCAATGACTAAAACATTTACCTTTATTTATTAGTTTGATCATTAACATATATGTTACATAATTATTCTTTTTATACATGGTACACCTGTAAGAATGCCTTATTTCATTTCCTCTGATGGCTTTTTTATTTGGGGCTGCTTTTGAATTATGCAGTTTCTTGATCTAGTGGTTTTATTTTTTCTAATTCACAAAGGAAAATTAACTTCTTACACTTCCGTGGTGGTGCAGTGGTTAAGGATCTGCCTGCTAATGCAGGGGACACGGGTTCGAGCCCCGGTCCAGGAAGATCCCACATGCCGCGGAGCAACTAAGCCCGTGCACCACAACTACTGAGCCTGAGCTCTAGAGCCCGCAAGCTACAACCACTGAAGCCCGCGCGTCTAGAGCCCGTGCTGTGCAGCAAGAGAAGCCACAGCAATGAGAAGCCGTGCACTGCAGCAAAGAGTAACTCCCGTTCTCAGCAACTAGAGAAAACCCGTGTGCAGCAGCGAAGGCCCAGTGCAGCCAAAAGTTAAATTAATTAATAAATAAATTTATTAAAAAACACAAAAAACTGCTATGTTTGCATAGTTCCGGAAAAAGTCAACAGCTCTTTGCTGCTTGCTTTATAGTAATGCCCTTGCTTCCTTGATTCTAGCACATAGTTGATCTAAAGTACCCTGATAGTATTACCTTCAGCTGAAGATTGTCATTTACTTTAGCTGTGAGAGAAATTCTTGTATGTTTTTATTGTGAGAGGTATTACCATCCCCAAAGCCTATTTTTACTACATAATTTGGATTCTTTATTTTTCTATCACAGCACTAACAAATGTAATCATTTAAATATAAACAAAATGTATCAATATAATATTCTTACATCAAAAAATGACATTTTATCCAACTATTACACAAATCTATAAAAGACATAATGTCTTTGATGCTGGGTTTCTCACTGAAGACCCAAAAGTTCCTGAAGAGAATTTTTCTTTCTTTTTTAATGAAAGGAAACCAAGTTGATAAGTAAAACTTTTTCTTCCAGGATGTAATCTTGACCATTGATCTTACTCCAAAGATATCCTTATTAAATTGTGTGATAGGCAAAACATCTGCTTTAAGAAATTACAGTTTTTAGCTTGTAGTTCTTTGCTTTAAGAAGGAAAGGTACTAAAGTCACTTAATGAAAGTTCAGTACAAACTATGCCTTTACCAATTTTGAAGGATAGTGGAAAGCAAAAGTGGAGAAAATAAGACAAGTTAGGAATCAGGGCATGTGAAAGCAATTGAACAAAAGAAATTAGAGGCTCTGATTTTGAAGAGTGAAAGTTAAGAAATCCAGATAAGAGAAATAACTTAGGTATATGAAGTAATTCAAGAGCATCAAATATAATATGACCATATATTAATATAACATGAAAAGTGGGACTTTTTTTTTTTTTTTTTTTGCGGTACGCGGGCCTCTCACTGTTGTGGCCTCTCCCGTTGCAGAGCAGAGGCTCCGGACGCGCAGGCTCAGCGGCCATGGCTCACGGGCCCAGCCCCTCCGCGGCACGTGGGATCTTCCCAGACTGGGGCACGAACCCGTGTCCCCTGCATCAGCAGGCGGACTCTCAACCACTGCGCCACCAGGGAAGCCCCGGGAAAATTTTTTAATCCTAAATCTCAGTTCTCAAATGATCTGTGTTCTTTTTTTTTTTTCCCTTCTTCTAACATTGGGAGAAACTGTAACTTCATATTACTAGAATTTCTTAATCCATTTTTAGTATGATTAATTCCTCAACTTTCCCTTTCCCGATCTACCCAAAATTTCAAACCATATAGTAGACATCCAATAAATTCTCACTGGCCATAAATAAATGAATGACAACATGTTTTTGTAACAAAAGAGGAACTACTAATAGTAAGTGAGGAATTTGGCATTCATTTGGTAATTCTTTGTATTTTAAAATATTTCATAATGAATATGATGAGTGCTATGATGTCAGGTGCCATGCTATAGCATCTCTAAAACTTTAGGAAAGGTCCAACGCTTGTGGAATAGACTCTATAGATATTTTTCTTTAGTAACTCTTAAGGGCTTTTGACATATTGAATACTGAATTAAATTGAACATATTTAATATATGTTGCAAGTATTTTCTAATTTGTGTTTACTACTAATTTTAAATATTTGGGGGGCATAAATAAGCTTTAAATTTTATGTAAGTACATTTATCAGCCTTTGTTTTATAAAAATTCCTTATCTTACACATAAAAGTATGTGACAAATCCTAAATTAGAAAAACAGTTATGTATATTTTTTTCTTTTTGTTTTTTTAAATAATTATACCTTCAAACAATTTAGAGGTTTTTTTTGTTGTTTTTTTGTTTGTTTGTTTTTTATGACTGAGGAAGGCATCTATGGTAGAGAGTATTTGGTATCGCTCAGTTAAATTGTAGCTTTCTTCCTCAGTAAGAGAACCCTGAATTTATATGAGGATGGCAAAGCTTTCAGCTAAACACATATGCAAGACTTTCTTGCAGCTAAGTACAGTCATGTAAATAAATTTATGCGTGAGATATGATTAAAAATATTCTGTTGGACTTCTGGGATAGCTTCATAAATGGAGTTCAATCAGGTAGAAAGTACAATCTTATTACTGTTTTCAACTCTAATTTATTACAACACAGATCATTCTAGGCTTTTATTTTTTGCATTGCTTGTCACTCCAAAAGTATGAAACTTGCCTTCCTCCATCTTCTATCCACTTATTAATGGTTCAGTTTCAATATGCATGTATAATGGTTTCAGAATTATTAATCATTATACTGTGGAAAACAACTTTATCAACTAGAACACAGTGCTTATATCCAGTTCCCTTTGCCTTTAGTGTTACATTCTTCACTCAGTTCCAAATTTATTTTGGTCAGCACCTTTTTCTTTTACCTCCTTCAGTGAGGTTATTTCATTCTCTGTAAAACTACTTACATTCTTTGTCACAGACTTTATTTCCTCCTGGGAACCTCATATCTCTTAAATGATTTTTATTTAATTTGCATATATTAAGCTTCACTTTCTGTGTTGTAAAGTTCAGCTGATTTTGAAAAAGCCATAGTGTCATGCATCCACCATTATATATCAGCAGAATAGTTTCATTGCCTTAAAAATTCCCTTTGAGTGCACATATTCAATTGTTTTCATGTACCATAAAACTATCTGTCATCTGTAGATTTCTAACTAAAGTCAGAATTTCAACATATCACTGGGGGATAAGGATAAAGTCAAAATCAAAAGGAAAAAGTCATTTAAGCATTGATAGCTAGTCTGGTAACTTAGTCTGGTAGCTGGTCCCCAGCCATCCATGCCCTCCAGTATTCATGTTCATATGTGATATTTATGAAAACCATTCAAACCTACGGCACAATTGACTCAAAACCTGTCAACTCTTAAGGAGAAGAAACGTCTCTTAATCTAATGTAGGCTACAGAGCAAGCTTATTATCTAGAGAATCAATGGTGCTTGGCATGTCTGTAGCTAGTGAGAAAGTACATAGAACCTGAGGCAAGTCCTAATAAGACAAGTATAGTGGAGATTCCAGTCCTTTTAGGCAAGTAAATGCATTATTTTTGAGAAATAATTTTGACATGATATATGGCTCTGAGAGAGAGAGTAAATGGCATACAAGGACAACAAATGACTACCCAACATGAACAAAACCACTGTACTGTGGACATTCCCTTTAATAAGCAGCAAATCCACTCCTGCACTCTAATACGGTAATATCTTCCAGGAGAACTAACTAACCAATTGGTTAAATGTTGGTTACACTGGACACTTTTCATTATGGAAAGATCATATATCTGTCTCCACTGGAATAGACATTTAGATTTTCATTTTCTTTATCTGCAAACATGCCTACATCATCAGCAGTGCCATTCTTGGATTTTCTGAATATTTTGATCATTATTGCTTCTCATATAATCTTCTGTACAAAGTATTTTCCAGTTAAATGTGAAGATAATTGATTAAGACCCATAGCTTTTATGTTCCCTCAGTCTCCCAGCAATGGCTATATAGAAGGCTATAATGACCTATTAAATCTCATTACAGCAATGGTCCAGAGAAAAGATCTTGAAAGTTTGAGGTGCTATTCTAATGATTGCAAAATATTCTCTGAAACATTCACCAGTATATACTGCTTTTCATACCATGGAAAATATATACTCCAAGTTCCAATAAAAAAAGGGAAAAATAAACTTTGCTCATACTCAACATTTCTGACAATCTTCTTTATTACTCTGGGATCTGCTTCTTGGAGCATTGAAAATCCAAAAATGGAATACTTCTATCAGGAGATAATCCAGATGGATTGGAAGTTGTGGCCACCACTCAGCTCTGCTTCCTTGTAGCACAGCCAAAAATAGGGAGAAATAATGTTGGATTGAATGATGAATTTTGTCAAAGAGAATGGCCACCATAAAAATTAGGTAAAATAAAAACATACCTTTTATTTTGAAACCCATGGAAGATGCTAGGAACATTTTAGAACGTCTCTGATTCTCCAACCTTTCTGGCGATCCTGGAGTCACTCTTTAAAAATTTTTTAAAATGAATTAATTTTTTACTCTTAATTTTGGAATTGATCAGATCTCCAATACATCAGTGTAGTGAAGATTTATTAAAGCAGCACAAAGCATAAAGGAAAAGATAGATCAATTTAACTAGATTATAATTAAGAATTTCAGACAAAAATGTTCATAAACAACAAAAAGGCAACTACTTGCCTTTTACAGAGCATACATTGATTCACATTATGTCTTCAATAAACCATGAGCATCTTGACGTTAGGAATTATATTTGATGGTGCTAAATAAATATAATTAATCTTAAAAAAAAGACTGAACTTGATTATTATTACCAGAGAAAGAATTACTTTAAAAGTGTGTACTTTAGAAAATAACATATATGTGAAAGGTTTTCTCTATTTATCTCAAAAATATATATTTAAATTACTCAACAATTGAAACAAATTGTACCATAATGCATTGTGTATGGCCATTACATTGACTGTAGAATTAAATGTTATCACAGGCAATAGTGTTGTTTATGTTTATGTATCAGTTTGGAAATAATATTTCAAATATTTTATAATGCTTAAATCTCTTCATTTCCATGTTTGTTTTTAATAAAGCCAAATACAAATCACCAAGTGTGATCAGCAAAATATGGTAGACAAAAAACAAACCCCATTTAAAAATAAAGACACAGGGCTTCCCTGGTGGCGCACAGGTTGAGAGTCCGCCTGCCGATGCAGGGGACACGGGTTTGTGCCCCGGTCCGGGAAGATCCCACATGCCGCGGAGCGGCTGGGCCCGTGAGCCATGGCCGCTGAGCCTGCGCGTCCGGAGCCTGTTGCTCCGCAATGGGAGAGGCCACAACAGTGAGAGGCCCGTGTACCGCAAAAAAACAAAAATAAAGACACAAACAATAACAACAAAGCCCTAAGCATGTAAAAATTAATAAAGTCATTCAAGATGCATCTGGGTTAAGTAGTCTCCAGATGGCAGTCTAGCACTACCTCAGCCAAAAACTCCAGCTGGAAACACTGGGTGTCTCTTATGTTCTTATTTTCTAGCAAAGGGAGCACAATATTTACCATGCTCCTTTTGGAAACTTAGTCAGTGAAAACTCAGTTTATTTAAATTGCTGTTGGTGGCTTTCATGAAATACACAAGAAATAATCCTATACCATTTAGTTTCATTCTTAATCAGTTTTATATTTTTTAAAAAGATAAGGGTGCATTTTAGAAAACAATATTTTCTGATAATATTACATTTCAATCTATATGACACCCAGTCAAAGTTTAAGGAATAGCTCTTCTTTTCATACTCAAAATGGCAATACTTCCACTAGATGCATATTCAGATAAGATCAACTATTTGTAATGATAAAATTGTTCTTTTCACATAAAATTTCAATAAAAACTAACCTTTAGTTCATTGTTAACAATGTATAAGAGAGAAATCTTATCCTAATATAACATTTCAGATATTTAAATTACAGGTTGTCACAAACACTTCATATTGTCTATTCTTCACTTTAAAAATACATATAAAAGGATTAATCTCCAAAATGTACAAGCAGCTTATGCAGCTCAATATAAAAAAAACACAAAGAAACAACACAATCCAAAAATGGGTGGAAGACCTAAAAAGACATTTCTCCAAAGTAGATATACAGATTGCCAACAAACACATGAAAAGATGCTCAGCATCCTAATTATTAGAAAAATGCAAATCAAAACTACAATGAGGTATCACCTCACACCAGTTAGAATAGACATTATCAGAAAATCTACAAACAATAAATGCTGGAGAGGGTGTGGAGAAAAGGGAACCTTCCTGCACTGTTGGTGGGAATGTAAATTGATACAACCACTATGGAGAACAGTATGGAGGTTCCTTAAAAAACTAAAAATAGAACTACCATATGACCTAGCAATCCCACTACTGGGCATATACCCTGAGAAAACCATAATTCAAAAAGATACTTGTACCACAATGTTGTTTGCTACACTACTTACAATAGGCAGGACATGGAAGCAACCTAAGTGTCCATCAACAGGTGAATGGATAAAGAAGATGTGGCACATATATATAATGGAATATTACTCAGCCATAAAAAGGAATGAAACTGAGTTATTTGTAATGAGGTGGATGGACCTAGAGTCTGTCATACAGAGTGAAGTAAGTCAGAAAGTGAAAAACAAATACCATATGCTAACACACATATATGGAATCTAAAAAAAACGGTACTGATGAACGTAGTGGCAGGGCAAGAATAAAGATGCAGAAGTAGAGAACGGTCTTGAGGACATAGCGGGGAAAGGGGAAGCTGGGATGAAGTGAGAGAGTAACATTGACATATACACACTATCAAATATAAAGTGGATGGCTAGTGGGAAGTTGCTGCATAGCACAGGGAGATCAGTTAGATGCTTTGTGACGTTCTAGAGGGGTGGGATAGGGAGGGTGGGAGGGAGTCTCAAGAGGGAGGGGATATGGGGATACATGTATACATATAGGTGATTCACTTTGTTGGACAGCAGAAAGTAACACAACATTTTAAAGCAATTATACTCCAATAAAGATATTTAAACATTTTTGCATAATACTTTGTATAGGACTTGAGCCATTCCATCTGACAACTTAATAAACTTCTTTGGCTTAGGAAAAAAAATACATATAAATATACAAAATTTTTTCTATGTTCTTTATCTGTAGTATTCGTCATATTGGACTGGCATAACAAATACCATAAATTGGGTAGCTTAAACAACAGAAATGAATTTTTTATCACAGTACTAGATGCTGGGAAGTTCAAGATCAAAGTGCAAGCCGATTTGGTTCCTGGTGAAATCTCTTTTCCTGGTTTGCATACACTGCCTTTTCTCTTTGTCCTCACATGGCAGAGATCTCTCTTCTTATTCTTTTAAGGCTACCAATTCTATTGGATTAGGTGTATACCCTTAGAACCTCATTTAACCTTAATAATCTCCTAAAGGCCTTATCTCTAAATACAGTTACATTGGGACTTATGGCTTCAACATATGAATTTTGAGGGACACAATTCAGTCCATAGAATCTATTAAAACCAAAATTAAATGGCTTCAATATTATAATAGAGCCATTTCCTTTTTGGCCATATTCACATAAGTGAAAACTTAGTAAAAAATCTGCTATTACTTATTTGGTGAATTCTCTGCTGATTTCCATTATAAAATGGAGAAATTATGATTCTCAGTATAATTGAAATCTAAAGTGAAAAATGAAATAGAAAAAGCAGTGTATACTGTACTAGGGAAAAAACAATATGCAGAACTTACCAAAAAAAAAAAATTAATGAAAAAATAAAGAAGACAAAATATCATTGGATATAGATATAATGGATAGTTTCTTTGAAGATTTTTTTTTCAAAACAAAAAGAGAATGGTTATAGCAATTGAATGGAAAAAAGATCAGAGGAATAGAGAATATTAGTTGGGGGTAAGTGTTTCAAAAAACAAAGCTGGTGACTGGGAATTGACTTTTAAAACCAGATAAAATTAGGGGAATTGAAGTAAAAGAAAATCAACGTATTAACTTGATACTAAATGCAGTGTGTGAATTCAGAAAATGTTGATTTTAAATCCAATCAAATACTTTATAAATATTATAATATAGTACATTAAATTACATAATTATACCCATTATTTCAAGGAGCATAATCACTATTTTCAAATTGTGTCAGGAACTACAAAAAAGGAAAATATACAAACTAAGGCATAGCAAATATTTTTATTTATTTATTTATTTTTAATTTATTTTATTTATTTATTTATTTTTGGCTGCATTGGGTCTTCATTGCTGTGCGCGGGCTTTCTCTAGCTGTGGCGAGCAGGGGCTACTCTTTGTTGCGGTGAGCGGGCTTCTCATTGGGTGGCTTCTCTTGTTGCGGAGCACGGGCTCCAGTAATTGTAGCACGCAGGCTCAGTAGTTGTGACTTGCAGGCTCTAGAGCACAGGCTCATTAGTTGTGGTGTACTGACTTAGTTGCTCCGTGGCATGTGGGATCTTCCCAGATCAGGGATCAAACCCGTGTCCCCTGCATTGGCAGGCAGGTTCCTAACCACTGTGCCACCAGCGAAGTCCCCATAGCAATTATTTTTAAGATGTCATGTTTTATTATAAGGGCTCTACATTTTCCTTAAAGGAATTAGTGAAGTACAAGTAAGAAGAATATATTATCAGAAAACAAAATTGACTAAAACTTAAAATGTACAGCTTCTACCAGAGGTGAAAAAAATATTTATTTAAATCTAAGCAGTTAAATGAAAGCCATAAATAGTAAGGCAGTATCAGAAAAACTTCAGTAATTTCATAACTTAGAGAATTTATATGAATATAGAACAGAAAGTAAAATTCCATAGCAAGAATAGAAAAATGGATGTGTTTTAATTATGAAATAAACTCCAAAGTTACACTAGAATTGCCTTTTATATTACTCTATAAATTCATGTGGCATATACATGTATTTGTATTTGTGACATATTAAAGAGTAGCTGGAGGCTGAAACTATTGAATATTGAGACACATTTAATCCCTTTAGTATCACTATCTCATTCATTATTCCTTGGGAAATATAATTTAATTATTCATTAAGTTTGTGTTATTTATAATAAGTAAATGAAAGTCTGGTACATTCTAAGGATCTCTTGATAGCTTTTTTTCCCCCTGAAAACCAAATGAAATCACATATAAGTCCTTTGAAATTTGATATCGTTATAATTTTAACTAGGAAATGTGTAGAAAATGATCTTCTACTATCTAGGGCAAAAGTTATTTTCTTAACCTCCTTTTATTAAGGAGATTACTCATGTAAAATATGGAGAAGACTATTTCCTATATCACTTAAGAAAGGATGATCTCTAAATGGCCCCATCATCATTAATAAAATAATATAGACAAAACAAAGAGAGCAACTTAAGAGGGTTTCTGTTACCATGTGTATCATTGGGGTCCCACCCAAAGCCAGGGGCACACTCAACAAAGGCAAACTAAAGAGAGATTTTAATAAAAGGACTATTATACCAAAGTGTAGACCCATTATAGGGGTGCTACAGAGAATAGATCAGTGCCATTGTGCTTTAGTGGAATTGTAACCAGCCTGGGGCTAGAAAGAATGAGAGGTGGGAGTGGTTCCTGGAAACCAAGAGAGAGTCATATACAGAGGGGCATTCAGAGAGAAGTGACCTTCAGTAAAGGGACACTGTTATACAGTGGCTACTCAGCAGGAAGAGAGCCAAAGGGAGGCATACCTAACCTCACTCTCCTCCTTTCCTTCAATCTCTTGACAAGTCCCCTAGTTAGCTGAGCTCTGTCAGAAGCCAGAGTGCAAGGGAGCCTTTTGATGAAGTTCACATGGGTCAGTCTCCTGGGATAGAGACTAGGGTGGAGAAGAGAGAATGTATATTTCTCCAGCGAAATAGAATCAATAGGATCTCTCTCTCTATAAAGTCAAATTTCTTTATAAAATTATTATCAGTCTTTTTGTACAAGTGCAAGTAAATTATATAAATGTTTTAGGTGAGTATATAGTTATTAATTTGTCCTTGGTTGGTAGTTTCCTCAGACTTGAATCTTAGTTTTCTAGATGATGCTGTATAATTTTGCTATTATAGATTTTTACCCAATAGCACAATAGCTTTGCCACAGCAGAAGCTTTTCATTACCATTAAAATTTTAGTTACCAAAATGTGATTTGAAATGGAATGTTTAATGAGTGTACAAAAAAGTGGCTTAATTATGAATACACTTGACATCAAATAAAGGTACAAAGAAAAGTATGTATCTGTGGAACACAGGCTGCCAGTAAAATCCAGATACCAGAATGAAACATGCTCTTAATCAGCATCCTCTAGAAAGCTGCCTGAGCCTGACCTAGAAAAGCTGCCTGATGGTAGATAGCTAGTGGGAAGCAGCCACATAGCACAGGGAGATCAGCTTGGTGGTTTGTGACTACTTAGAGGGGTGGGATAGGGAGGGTGGGAGGGAGGGAGACGCAAGAGGGAAGAGATATGGGGATATATGTATATGTATAGCTGATTTACTTTGTTATAAAGCAGAAACTAACACACCATTGTAAAGCAATTATACTCCAATAAAGATGTTAAAAAAAAAAAAAAAGCAATGACAGGAAGAAGCCCATATGCTGCAATGCATCCCTCAGGCTCAAAAGGCCTTTTGGATTTAGTTTAGTGCTTATGGCTGCCACAAAAGCCACAGCGTGACCTTCCCCTTAATCTTGCCTAGGATTTCAAAATAGCTTCCTCACTATGAGTGAAAGACAAAATAAAAATTTGAAAAAAGTTGAAACTCAAACTGCTGGCTGCCGTAGGAACAGCAAAAGCTTCTTCAGCTGTGCTTGTACACAGCAGTAGGAGGGATCACTGTTAGTGCAGGGGGACGCTACTTGTGGCATTAGGAGCAGTGTGTTGTCATTCGTCAGCCACCCTGTGGGATCATAGCGTAGGCCAAACACCAGCCCGTTGAGGATCCATCTCAGCAGGCACCTGTATCATCTCTGGGGAAATTGTCACTGCCATTACTTTCTTATAGATGGTATTAAGTGCATGATATGGAATATACTGATATACAATGAGCACATGTGTCCTCAGGGATATTACTCAAATTTCTGTCATAAGTTTGCTCTATAGCTTGCCTATCTATTATCTAAAAAGAGTGAATAAGGGACAAGTGGAGAAAATTATGTCAGAATTGCTTTATAACATTCTCAGCCTTTGAAGTTTTGGGAGCAACTCAATCTTCTACTCTCATGCTTAAAATCTAAATACAGCCAGTAAAGTGGATAATGGAGATTGAAGAGATCAATCAAGCTGTTTTATCTGGTTATGAATCATTAACATATTTTATGAGTTCTAAAATCTCAAATTCTTTGAGATCATTTAATAAAATATTATCTCTGTTATAAAATTAGTTCTGGGAGTAATTTTCCCCAGATATGTTTTTGGTTTTTGATCTTTGCTTTTTCCAGTTTTGTATAGGAATTGCCAACATTATGTTTGCATTCAGGATTTTCCAAGAACCTAAAAGTTTTTACCAGCCAAGTTATCCCCACTCTGAAGGATAATACTTGAAAATATTGCAGTTTCCTAATGGAAAGGAAGAAGCTATATAGTTAGAGTTTGAATTTAATGAATCTGAGCATCAGATCAGGAACTAAGCTTTTATCAAAGCTACGGAAAACAGTGACCTGACAGGGAGATTTTTTTCTGGAAAAGGAAGGATAATATTTGATCACACAGACAGATCTAATTGAACATTCTTCAGAATCACTCTCAAGTAAAACAGTTATTCATCAATGATAAGTGTAAGAGTTTTTGATATTGTCCTCATTGGTACATTATTTTTTCATTTTCTGATTGATATAAGTGAACATACTTGTAGTACATACTAAGTTATAATATGACTAATAATTTTAGTGATCTAAGGCTTTGATTCCTCCTTCATGCACAGCTAGTGAATATGTCAAGGAAGGATGGTTTCAGATGGCCAGGCATCCCCGTCTCCAGGACCCTCAGCTGGCAATGCAATGGGATGCCAATTCATGCCTACCCTTAATACAGTCACCTAAAAGCAGGCAGAGTTATGTTATAGAAATATAAGTATGGTTATATTGCTGACACCAGTGCCCATGACCTTTATACCTGATTGAAGTACCTCAATAAGTTTGCTATGCTCCCAGGACAAAAAGACAAATCATTAATATGGTGGATGGCTTTGCATGATCTGGCCACTTCCTGCCTTTTCTACCTGTTCCTCATACATCCAATCTCACTGTAAGTGCCTTTACATATTCTGTTTCCTCTTTCTAGAATGTTTTCTCTTCCTTTATCTAATGAATTTCTCCTCTTCTGGTTTTTGCTCTATTATAACTTCCTCATCTCCATCATTAGGTTAACATTTCTCAGATTATGCTTTTATATCACCAAATACAATATGATTACAAATAACAGTTACAATTTTACAATATTTTTTGCATGTAATTTAAGTGTACCTAACTAAGCAGAGATTTTTTTCCCTCTAGTTCCCTCATTACCTCAAGTTCAGGTATTCTGCTCAATACATTTTTTTTAATGAATAAAACTACATACTTACTTTTGTTGTTCTTTTGTTTCATAACAAGATGAATTATATCATCTTCATTAAAAAAGAATAATTTTAGACCCTGGAACCAACTATGAGTGTCTCTAAATTAAGCTGTATATGTACATGTTGAAGTTTTTTTTTTTCCTTGTGCTGGTATAAACAGTTTAGAATTTAAGATTTTTGAGGCTTGGTAGATCTGTTCTTGACACATTTGGAATATTAGTATCTAAATTGGGCTTTTCATTGCAAAAAGTCCTGGTAAGATTGTCTTCACTTGTCCTATAACTACATATGTAAATATATTATACATTGACAATTAAATCTTTTATTCTCTAATAGTGCTTATTTCACAGCAACTCATTCTTGTTTTTGTAGGCAATATACTCTAGACTCTTTCTAAGTAACTAAATTTATGTTCTAATTATATATGATTCCTTGTATTGTGTTTCTTTCATCTGCAGGGTTAGCGAATTATATATGATTCTTTGTATTGTGTTTCTTTCATCTGTAGGGTTAGCACTTTTATTTGATTGATTTATTTTTCAGTAATTTTCTTTCTATTTGTATCTAATGGTTTTCTCAAGTATGAGCTGAGTCTAAATTCACACTTACAAATTAAGAATGTATTATCAATTAGTACATAGGTAGCTGTCATAGATTATATTTACATTTATGACCTGACATTTTTAAAAAGAAGAGACTTTTATTTTCTGGTTATAGAGTACTTTAATGGTCTTTATATCTGAATAGAACTACTTTTTCTCCCGCATTCCATATTTTCATTATTAATGACCAAAGTTATCTCTAGCTTTTATCTTCTTTATGCTTTACCTCCAATAAAAAACTGAATATTATCCAAAGACAAATATTAATTTTGTTTAGAAAAACTCAGAGTATAGTTGACAGATGCTGTGGTGCATGGGTAAACTGGTAAAATAATGGTATGTATAGGCAACTCATAAATTTAATATTATCTTGCCAACAGATTTATAGCCCACTCCCTCTCTTTTGCCTATTCTAAATTTAGATCCTCTCAGAGCTTACACAGGAATAAATGCTCTCAAATTCACCATAACCTTCTTTAGTGTATTTATGGAGTTGTGGTTTCTGCTGTTATAAATTATCTTTAAATACCATCTTTTTTGTTTTCCACAAAGTAAATTTTGAATGTACACTTACTACAATGGACTTTTGAGAGAAGTGAATGGAAAACACTCCATTCTTTCAAAACTAGGAATCTCTCTTCTCACATATGAATGTTAAAAAAATTTTAAATTTAAAAATTTAAGAAATTTTTAAACATGTATTGTTTCCTTGTGGTGAGATTTCCAGATTAATCTCTTAATAACTTTCATTTATGACATATAGCAGTGTTAATTATATTTATCATGTTGTACATTATACCCCAGTACTTATTTATACTATAACTGGAAGTTTGTACCTTTTGACTACATTCTTCCAATTCCTCTGCCACCTACCCCCCTACCTCTGGGGAGCACACATCTGATCTCTTTTCCATGTGTTTCTTTGTTTGTGTTGGTTTCCTTTTGAAGAATAAACGACCTACATTAGTTCCTATTACACAGCATAGTGATTCAGTATTTCTATACATTTCAAAATGATCACCATGATAAGTCTAGTTACATCCATCACCATATAAATATATTACATAATTATTGACTATATTCCCCCCACACTGTATATTTCATACCCGTGACGCATTTATTTTGCAACTGGAAATTGGTAGGTTTTAATGTCCCTCACCTATATCTCTCCTCCCCCCATCTCCCTACTCTCTGGCAACCACCTATTTGTTCTCTGTATCTATGACTCTGTTTCTAATTTGTCATGTTTGTATATATATACCACATCTTTATCTATTCATCTATTGATGGGCATTTAGATTTCTTCCAAATCTTGGCTATTGTGAATAATGCTGCAATGAACATAGGGATGCATATATCTTTTCTAATTAGTGTTTTTGTTTTCTTTGGATAAACACCCAGAAGTGGAATTGCTAGATCATATGGTAATTCTATTTTTAATTTTTTGAGGAATCCCCATACTGTCTTCCACAGTGGCTGAACCAATTTACATTCCCACCAATAGTGCCCAAGTGTTCCCTTTTCACCACATCCTCATCAATACTTGTTACCTCTTATCTTTTTAAAAATAGCCACTCTGACAGGTGTAAGGTGATATATCTCATTATTGTTTTGATTGGTATTTCCCTCATGATTAGTGATATTGTGCATCTTTTCATGTGCCTCTTGCCCAGCTATATGTCTTCTTTGGAAAAATGTCTATTCATATCCTCTGCCTATTTGTTTAATAAGGTAGTTTGTGTTTTTGAAGTTGAGTTGTACAAGTTTTTGTATACTTTTGGCTATTAACCTGATATAGGATATATCATTTGCAAACTTATTCTCCCATTCAGTAGGCAGGCTTTTTTGTTTTGTTGATAGTTTCCATCACTAAGCAAAGCCTTTTTATTTTGATACAATCCCATTTGTTTATTTTTGCTTTTGTTTCCCTTGACTTTGAAGTCAGATCCAAAATATTTTTGCTAAGACTGATTTCAAAGAGTGTACTTCCAATGTTTTCTTCTAGAAGTTTTATGGTTTTGCAACTTTCATTTAAGTTTTTAATCGATCTTGATTGTATTTTTATATATGGTGTGAGAAAGTAGTCCAGTTTGATTCTTTTGCATGTAGCTGTCTAGTTTTCCCAACACCATTTATTGAAGAAGCTATCTTTTTTCCATTGTATATTCCTGCCTCCTTTGTCATACATTATTTGCCCATATAAGTGTTCCATTGATCTATGTGTCTCTATTTCTGGGCTCTCTGTTCTGTTCCATTGATCTGTGTGTCTGTTTTTGTGCCAGTACTATTTTGATTACTGTAGTTTTGTAGTGTTAGAAGTCAGGGAGCTTGATATCACCAGCTTTGTTCTTCTTCCTCAAGATTGATTTGGGGTCTTTTGTGTTTCCAGACAAGTTTTAGAATTATTTGTTCTAGTTCTGTTAAAAATGCCATTGGTATTCTGATAAGGAGTACATTGAATATGTATTGATAGATGGCCTTGGGTAGTATGGGCATTTTAACAATATTAATTCTTCCAGTCCATGGGCACAGTATATCTTTGCATCTGTATGTGTTGCCTTCAATTTCTTTCATCAGTGTCTTATAGTTTTCTGAGTATGGGTCTTTTACATCCTTAGTTAGGTTTATTCCTAGGTATTTTATTCTTTTTCATGTGGTTGTAAATGGGATTGTTTTCTTAATTTCTTCCTGATAGTTTGTTGTTAGAGTTTAGATTTCTGTATATTATTTTTTATCCTGCAAGTTTAGCAAATTTATCGATGAGATCTAGTAGTTTTTTGTGGCATCTTTAGGATTTTCTGAGTTCTGCTGAGTTCTAATAGATTTTTTGGTGGCTTTTTTTTTTTTTAGGACTTTCTCTATATAGAATCATGCCATCTACAAACAGTGATAGTTTTACTTCTTCCTTTCCAATTTGGATTCCTTTTATGTATTATCCTTGTCTGATTGCTATGGCTAGGGCTTCCAATGCTATGTTGAATAAAAGTGGTGAGAGTGGGCTTCTTTGCCTTGTTCCTGATCTTGGAGGAAATACTTTCCACTTTTCACTGTTTAGTATGATGTTAGCTATGGGCTTGTCATATATGGCCCTTTATTATGTTGAGATACACTCAGTCTGACTTTGTTGAGAGTTTTTAACATAAAAAATGGATGATGAATTTTGTCAAAAGCTTTTTTTACATCTATTGAGATGATCATATGATTTTTATTATTCAGTTTGTTATGTGGTGTATCATAACAGTTTGTTATGTGGATATTGAACCATCCTTGAATCCCTGGGATAAATTGCACTTGATCATGTTTGGTCCTTTTATTATATTGTTGAAATTGGTTTGCTGATATTTCTTGAGTATGTTTACATCTATGTTCATCAGTGATATTGACCTGCAATTTTCTTTTTTGGTGGTGTCTTTGTTTGTTTTGGGTATCATGCTGATGTGGGCCTTGTAGAATGAGTTCAGAAGCATTTCTGAAATTTTTTGGAATAGTTTGAGAAAGATAGGTATGTTCTCTAAGTATTTAGCAGAATTCATCTGTGAAACCAACTAGTCCTGGACTTTTGTTTGTTGGGAGTTTTTGTTTTTTTATTACTGACTCAATATCATTACTGATAATTGGTCTGTTCATATTTGCTATTTCTTCCTGATTCAGTCTTGGGGATTGTACGTTTCTCGGAATTTTTCCATTTTTTCCAGGTTGTCCATTTTATTGGCATATAATTGTTCATAGTAATCTCTTATGATCCTTTGTATTTCTGTGGTGTGAGTTTTAAGTTCTCCTTCTTCATTTCTGATTTTATTGATTTGGACTCTTATTTGTGATGAGTCTGGCTAAAGGTTTATCAATTTTGTTATCTTTTCAAAGAAGCAGCTTTTAGTTTCATTGATCTTTTCTATGGTTTTTTTGGTCTCTGTTTTACTGATTTCTGCTCTGATCTTCATGATTTCTTTCCTCTACTAACTGGATTTTGTTTGTTCTTCTTTTTCTGGTTTCTTTAGGTGTAAGCTTAGTTGGTTTATTTGAGATTTTTCTTGTTTCTTGAGGTAGGCATGTATCACCATAAGCTTCCCTATTAGAAATCCTTTTGCTTATCTCATAGATTTTGGATTGTATTTTCATTTTCATTTGTCTCAAGGTATTTTTTGATTTCCTCTTTGATTCCTTCATTGGTTGATTAGTAGTATATTATTTAGCCTCCACATGTATGTGTTTTTGTAGGGTTTTTTTTTTCCACGTAGTTGACTTCTAGTATCATAGCATTGTGGTCTGAAAAGATACTTCATATGATTTCAGTCTTCTTAAATTTACTGAGACTTGTTTTATATACTAGCATGTGATCTATCCTGGAGAATTTTCCATGTGCAGTTGTAAAAAATGTGTATTCTGCTGCTTTTCAATGAAATGTTCTATGTAGATTTATTAAGTCCATTTGGGCTAATGTGTCATTTAAGGCCAGTGTTTCTTTATTGATTTTCTGTTTGAATGATCTCTCCATTGATATAAATAGGATGTTAAAGTTCACTACTATTATTGTGTTACTGTCAACTTTTTCCCTTACATCTGCTAATATTTGCTTTATGTATTTAGGTACTCCTATATTGGGAGCATATATATGTACAATTGTTATTTCTTCTTGGATTGATCCCTTCATCATTACCTAATGTCCTTCTTTGTCTCTTGTTTAAGTTTTGTTTTAAAGTCTATTTTGTCTAAGTATTGCTAAATCTGCTGTTTTTTCGGGGGGGGCATGGAATAACTTTTTCTATCCCCTCACTTTCAGTCTGTGTATGTCTTTAGATCTGATGTGAGTCTCTTGTGTACAGCATATATATGGGTCTTCTTTTTGTATCCATTCAGCCACTCTGTCTTTTTACTGGCACATTTAGTCCATTTGTATTTAAAGGAATTATTGACACGTATGTACTTATTGCCATTTTGTTACTTGTTTGGGAGTTGTTTTTGTAGTTCTTTTTTGTTGCTTTGCTCTTCTTTTGCTCTCTTCCCTTGTGATTTGATGACTGTCTTTAATGTTATGTTTGTATTCCTTTATCTTTTCTCCATATATATTTATTATATTTTTGGTTTGTTGTTACCATGAGGTTTAACACTTTAAAACAAAAATAGACTAGCTGCTGGTTGGTGGGCCCAGGTCATGAGGTGGCTGGCTGCATAGCTGCAGAGGGTCCTGGGGTTCGTGCTGCCCCACTGATAGGTAAACTTGGGTCCCAGTGTAGCTGGTTGTGGAGCTGAGGGATCCTAGATCTGGGTGGGGCAAGTTCCTGACATGGCTGGCTGTGGGGTCTGGGGTGTTCCAAAGCTGATGTTGGCCTGCTGGTGAGTGGGACCAGATCCTAGGGTGCATGGCTGCAGGGCCCAAGGTCTCTCAGACCTGATGTTTGCCTAGTGGTGGATGGGGCCAGGGCCTAGGGGGCTTGGGACTGGATTCAGCCTGTTAGTGGGTAGGTCCAGTGCTCAGGGAGTCTGCAGGTTAGTGCCTGCTGGCAGGCAAAGCCAGGTCCTGTGGTCTCTGGCTGCAGAGCTCTTGGTTCCCCAAAGTTGGTATTGGCCCGCTGGTATGCGGGACTGTGTCACTACAGATGGCTTATGCACTATTTAATAAAATAATTAAGGAAGGATGCTCAAACACTTTGATATGATTTGAGAGTTAAAAATGTAACAGAATAATATAGCTCTATCTTAAACTATAAATACCGATTTTACTCTTCAGAGCCAGTGATAAAGTTTTATTGATTGTTTTTTTTGCATTTTACCAAATCCATTTCTCCTTTAGTCCTATAGCCATTTCACTACCTTATATAGTATTATGTACTGCATTTGCAATTGCAGTGCCTTCTTAACTGACCTCTTGCTTATATACTTTTAGTCCTCTAGTGCTGGCAGTATAGCATTGCCATGAGATAACCGTACTAAATAAAATTCAAATTACTCTGTCTTGTATTCAAGAACATGGTTGGTAAAATCTAGATATATATGTCTAGATTATATATATATATAACTTTGTATATATGTAAAATCTTCCTACAGATTTTCTAGCTTTAACAAAACAGGTTATCTATCGTAGTTACTCATTAAATACATTTGAGTGACCCATCATCCTGTTATTTCACATCTTCTTTTTTTTTAATTTCATATCTTAAGATGTAAGTTCATTGTGTTTCTTTGACAAGAAGCACCCTCACAATATCCCTTCCTTGATCCCCACACCTGTCATATACATGCGCCTACATTTCTTGGCAGAATTTTTGACTTCTTCTTAGTCCCATTCAGATCATTTCCCCTTGATCAACTCTGGATAAAGTGGATTATCTTTATTCTAAATCCTTGTTTGCATCTTAATCATTGCCCTAACCCACATATCTTTATGCTACTTTTTATTTCCATATGCTTCTTTCTACTCTACTAGGTCAAGGTCCATGAAACAAGATAATGACAGAAACTTTCACTTCCTCAAACCTACATGCTAATTATGTGACCCACTAAAGGAGACAGTATTAAAACATGTAAAAGAAGCAAAGGCAGAACTATGAAATATAAGTTGAGTGGGGTGAGGCCTTGTAATTAGTAAACTTCTTGGGTGAGGATAGTGGCTTTATAGATTCTTTTGTATGTCTTAAGAGTTCATGAATATGAAAGGCACTCAGATTATCATTAATACAGAGGTACATATAATTACTGTTCTCCACCCATCCTGATGTACATTTCTACCAATATCACATTCTTTGTTTCATTTATAAATGATTTATATATAATAATAGTAACAAACAACTAACTAGTGGGATAGATAGGCCATAGTTTAGCATCACAAATTTGTAAAATGACTTCTCAAAGTTCCTAGTAGTCAAATATCCAGGGAGGTATTCAGTCATCTTTATGGAAATGCCTCTCATCAGTGTAGTATGATATGAAAATGAATACATCTGCTATAAAATGAATGCAAGTACATATAAACAGAATGAGTGAATGAAGGTGTATTTAGGGGAGAAACCTAGAGGAAGCATCATCAAGAAGTGTGAAGAATAGGAGTGAATCAAAAAATATAACCTAAACTTATTTTCAGATTTAGAATATTGGCTTTTATTGTTTGTTTGATTGCTTGTTTTAGGAATCATGTTGCTGCAGGCCTCTATCATATATGTTAATTAAAAATTTTTTTTGGCATCATAATGTTGTACTTATAGCTGTCAGGACTCAATACAGCTGAACGGCATCAAGTTTTCTAAGAGGCCAATTTCACTTCAAGGTGGAGGAACCATTGTGGAAGGCTAGAAACAGGAAGCTATAACAATTTGGGAAGTTGCATATTTGTATCACGAAAATCGCCTAATCACTCATAAAACAATGTTTGTTAAACAGAATTAAAATACAAGTTTAAGATTTCAAAATTTTGTAAAAGGTTTCTGAAAATCAGTGACGCTTATAGTTTATGAGTTCTGACAATACTCTATCATGTCTCTATGCAGTTATCCATTATTCATTAGCATATGTGAGAAATATGAGAATCATTACAGGAAAAAGGATTATAATCTAATCTGGATTATAAGATTCTATATTAGTAATCCATTTATATACAAACTATTATTTTAAAAACTTGTGCTCATTACTTTCATCATGAAGAGCTATAAGAAAGCTTACTAAATTATTCCACAGTTTCATTATTACATTGCAATTTTTCAGGCAAATTAAAATTGCTTTCATATAGAAGATTAGAAAATAGGACAACTTAAAATGAACACAGAGCCCCATTCTGTAGAGAATCTGGGGACTATCGACAGTCATAAAGAATAAGGAAAAGACTCAGTTTTGCTTTGAATATTAGCTCTGTCTCACACTGGATGAGTGATGTATGCCTTGACAACAAAACAAATAGAATTTTGCTCTGAATAATCTTCCCATTAAATTCAAGAAAATGGTGTAAATCCAGTCTATGAGAAGATACTGTTTTGCCACATAGTGGATGGAAATATTTTCTTTGAGTACATACCATGGCTGTGGATTCCACTTTACTATTGTAGTAACTTGAATATGAACAATCCACTTAGATTTAAACTCCCCCCCCTTTTATGCCTAATGGAATTCTAATCAGTTGTCAAACCAAGATTTTCTTACTTCCAAAAATGTAGGTCAAAGTGAACAGGGAAGACATTGTGTTTTAATTAATGTATTTTTAAGAAAGTAGTTCTATGATTGGCCTAGCATCATTAATACATAACTTAGTCCATCACTCAGTTATTACCAGCCAGCCAGCAAATGAAGGAATTCATCTGTTTCCACTCATTAAATAAAATTTATTTCTAAATACCATTTTAAATGTGAAGAGATGTAACTGGAATAAAATAGGTATTAGAATCTCATTTTAAGAATTGAATTAAACTTCCTACAAATTACTTTAATTAAATTACAGCGTCATTTTGTGTTGTATCACTTTGCCTCATTAAAAAGATGAATACATGAAGAAGCCCAATACTTGTCCACAGAATTAACAGATTTCCCGTGTGTCACGTATTCACAATGTCCCTTAGTGTTGGATTTGCATTTAGAAGTGGAAGCCAAGATGTGAACAATCACACGTAGGCAGAGAGCTCTCCATAGTCACAGACATCTGAAGAGGTGCCTGTGTATCACCCATTTTGGCAAGTACATGAACTACCTTATGCTGAAGTACAGCATAACTACCTTTAATTTTCAATGGCAGTACAGTACATGCATGAATGGTGTGTATAACTGAAACCTCTCTTTTACTGAGAGATAAAATATTTTAGATAATTCAACAGGTGCATTAGTCAGACACTGCACTCTTTCCAGCCTTTCAGGTCAACAAAGTCACCAATTAACTACCCTTTTAATGCTGCAATGTAAATAACTTCAGAAGTATTTTTTTTTTTTGATATTGAGCTGAATGAGCTGTTTGTATATTTTGGAGATTAATCCTTTGTCCGCTGATTAATTTGCAAATATTTTCTCCCATTAACAGCTCATGCAGCTCAATATCAAAAAACAACAACCCAATCAAAAAATGGGCAGAAGACCTAAATAGACATTTCTCCAGAGACATACAGATGGCCAAGAGGCACATGAAAAGATGTTCAACATCACTAATTATTAGAGAAATGCAAATCAAAACTGCAATGAGGTATCACCTCACACCAGTCAGCATGTCTATCATCAAAAAATCTACAAACAATAAATGCTGGAGAGGGTGTGGAGACAAGGGAACCCTCTTGCACTGTTGATGGGAATGTAAATTGATACAGCCACTATGTACAACAGTATGGAGGTTCCTTAAAAAATAAAAAATAGAGCTACCATATGATCCAGCAATCCCACTCCTGGGCATATACCCAGAGAAAACCATAATTCAAAAAGACACATACACCCCAATGTTCATTGCAGCACTATTTACAATAGCCAGCTCATGGAAGCAACCTAAATGTCCATTTACAGAGGAATGGATAAAGAAGATGTGGTACATATATACAATGGAATATTATTCAACCATAAAAAGGAATGAAATTGGGTCATTTGTAGAGACGTGGATGGACCTAGAGACTGTCATAGAGTGAAGTAAGTCAGAAAGAGAAAAACAAATACCATATAGTAATACATATATGTGGAATCTAGAAAACAACCACTCTTAAAATAGAAAATGTAGATTCTTTCTTATGAATTGTGTCCCTGGAACCAATGTTGAAACTAAAAGAGAGTAGTTGCATAATTCATAATTAGACCTAGGACAGCCTCTACTTTGCATTGTGGGCCATTGAAATCATAGCAGGGATATAACAGAATATAAGTTGTTATGCAATTCAAATCCTGTTAAAGAATGGAATGATGAATTATGGGAGATTCAGGGATGTAATATACTTATTAGATGCAATAATAACAATTCATTTAACTCAATTTTCTTCTAGTTCTGAGACAAAAATAATCATTTTCCCACCTAGAATTTGAAATCAAATTTCAGAAAATCTTAGTGTAATAGCCAGTCATCTCAAGTAATTTCAAGTTTTATAATGAAGGCTGACTAAGATAAAAGAGGTTTTGGAAGGAATTTTATTTTGGCTTCATTCTTGAAAGCCTCAAGTCTGTGTGGGTAAGGACTATAGGATGCCCCACTGAATGTTAAATGTCTGCTTTGCACCTCTGTATCAAAGAGTTAATGTGACTTACTCAAATCTGTGGCAGCCAGCTTGAATTTTACCAATGAAATATTATCCCTCAGACTATCCTTCTAGTAATTGTAAGGGATCAAAGATAAATACACATGTAAAGATAAATAAATACCTCCAGTGAAACACTGTGGAATGTCTACTATATTAAAAATCACTACAACAGTGGAGTTCACTGAGCCTTAGAAATATTTAAGAAAACTAGCTATAAAATGTTATTTATGAATAAAAACTATATCACTCCCAATCCCATGTAAATAAATTTACATCCTAATTTCCCTCCTAATTCAATATAAATAAATATGATTTTTATCCAAATTAAACTTTTATTAAATATGATCTTTATTCCCATTACTTGAGTAAAATCTAAATAGATGATTAACTTTAGAAACCAAGAAATAATTGCCAAATATCTTTCAAAAGCCACAAAAAATGAGAAGAATTTTAAACAACTTCATAAGACTGAATCAATTAAAATAACACAGATCCATGTTACTTGTTTTATTTAGAACACTCTGATCTATTTGTAAGAGCAGGAGGATTGGTTGTATAGATTAATCACCAATGAGAGTAACATTTGCTACTTTCAAAAAACTAAGTCAGTACATATACATCCTCCAAAACTCAAGGGACCATATGTCTTGATTTGCTCAGGACACTTCTAGCTTATGAGATATTCTAAAGTAATTTTCATCATTCTCAGAAATGTTCTGGTTTGGGTGATGAATTATATGGTCACCTTATTTACAATTCCTAATGGAGGTAATGTGTTCCTCTTTTTTGTCTATTACACACATTAGGAATTGCTGGCAGTTGTAACAAATATGAATCAAGGAAACGCCATTAAGTAAATGAAATCATTCGTATGCCTTTATGTAGATTTTTGCCTAATTAATGATTTTCTGAGGAAAAATATTTTCTATTATCAACAACACATTCATTATTATTTTACAGTAAATACTTTTTTAATCCACATACTCCTAATACACAGAAGAAGTAGAGTAACTTTAGGGTTAAATTCCATAGAGGCAGGCAGGAGCCCCAGAAAATCTGGGTTAGAGGTTTCGGATCACTGTTAAACATGTTTCATCCTGGGGTGTTTAAATGAACCTTGCAATTCTCAAGCCCTCATTTGAATTTCTACATGCCCATATATCCTAAGTTCAGAGTTATTTATTTGAGATTGCTTATGGCAGAAGTCCAGAGTCATATAGCTGTTGATTTTCCTCTTGTCAAATCTGAGGAGATGGCTGTAGCTTGTATTTGCATTTCTCCTGAAGTCTGCCACCACATCTCCACAGGAAATAGAGTTAATGACTAAGGATTTGGCACATTTCCTAAAAACCAGTGAGAAAATGACAGTGCCCAAATTACTCATGGAGGATAATTCTGATGTGACTACCTTTCATACCGCATCAGTAGATCTAAATATAGTTTAAACCTTTCTATTTAAGTATGACAAATAGTTAAACTCTGATTTGCAATTGAGGTGCAACTCAAGGAAAAAGCATGAGGCAGTACTTAACTTGATCATAAACTATCATAAAATGCTGAGTCACACATTGTTCCTTTTAATATTTCTCAAAAATGTTCTCCATGTGTTTGTACTCTAATTGTGAATTTTGCCAGCCTAGAGATAGATAGTTGCCAACTTCTCACATTAGGGAGAGGCCTAGATGGTTCAAGGAATGTTTGATGAAATCTCAGAATGAAAGTGATAAGCATTCAAAATAATAAAAAATAATGTTAATATTAGATCAGAAGTGGGTCAAAACACAAAAAAGCAGGAGTGAAATTAAGCAGACAGGTGAATCACAGAATCAAGGAGATCAGAAAATATTAAGAGAAAGACAAATTGCAAAATATGGTTTAAAAAAGGTCAGTAATTAGGATGACTTTAGGCTTATTGGGCATATTTACAACCTCTAAGGGGAGGGAGGGTTGGTAATGAATGAGTTAGTGTCAGATGTTCATTTAATACCAATTTGGGTACAGTTCATAATTCCTCCATGACTTAGAGAAGTTAATCTCTTATATGTACACAATTAATGACTTACAGTCTTTGAGCTTTCGCCTTTTTGTTTAACTTCTCAATGATATTTTAAAAACTCTTTGGAATGGATGAAATAAAAGATGCTAAGAGTAGATGTAGGATATGATAAGTAAAGGAGTAATAATAGTTTCAGGGTTTAGATGAAGAAAATGTGGGAAAAGGACTTTTGTAGAAAAAGGGGTAACATGCTTTGGGCAAAGTTTTATTTTACGTGTCATGAAGTTATCCAATTATAAATATCCTAAGTTACAAAAAATACAAGAATTCCTGGTGCAAGAAAAGTACATTGTACATTAAAAATGTACAGTATAGAGTATGCTTCCAAGATGCTATTCCGTTACCTGTCATATAGTTTTAGAAAAATTTGAGTGACTAATGAGAATTTTAAAAGTCATAAACTGTCAGAATTCATCAGTCTCTCTGCATTTGTTTAAAAGTATACAATTTGTCGTTTTCTCCATACAGTATTGACAAGCTGTAGAAAATAATTGGAAATGTAAATAAACTTTATTCTGCATTGAGATGCTTTGGTTTTCAACAGTTTAAAGTGTTCCTCTGTATGGTGGTATATCTATGCACAGCCTTCTTTGATTTTACTTGCTTTGGCTTTGCTGGATATTTTAGATTTGTAGGTTGATATTTTACATCAATGGAGGGAAATTTTTTGCCATATTTCTTTACAGATTTTTGTGTCCTATTCTCTTTCTTCTGTTCTGCCAGAATTCTAATTATTACAAACATTAAATTGCTTGATATTATCCTACAGGTTATTGAGTTTTTATTCATTTTTTAAACTTTGTATGTTGAAGTAATATTAGACTTATAAACATGTTGTCAAAATAGTATAGGCAATTCCTATATGCTCTTCTTCCAGCTTCTCATTATAGTACAAAACCATAATGCAATGATCAAATTCAAGTAATTAAGATTAGTATAATACTATTAACTAAACTACAGACATTATGAGAATTTCACCAGCTTTTTTCCTCCTTAATGCCATTTTTTGTTTGTTTGTTTTAGAATCCAGTCCAGGATCCCACATTGCATTTAATTGTTTTGTCTCCTTAACGTTTGACAGTTCCCCATTCTTTCCTGTCTTTCATATCCTTCACACTTTTGAAGAATTCTGGTCTGTTATCTTATAAATTGTCTCTCAGTTTGGATTTGTTGATGTTTTCTAATGATATGGTTGAAGTTATGTATTTGGGGTAAGAATATCACATGAATTTGTTATATCCTGTCAGTGCATCATACCAGGCGTTCCCTGATGTTGATATGTATTTTACTAGTGATGTTAATCTTGACAACTTGGTTAAGGTGGTATCTGCTGGGTTTCTCCATTATAAAGCACTATTTTTTCCTTTTGTAATCAATAAATACCTTGAGGAAGATCCTTTGAGACTGTTAATATCCTGTTTCTCTCCAAGGTTTTGCCCACTGATTTTACTGGTGAATCATGCCTGCATCAGTTATTTCTGTGGTGTTTGTTTAATGGTGATTGTGTGTTTCTCTCACCTCTTTCACATTTATTAATTGGAATTCTTGTGTACTTAAGAGCTGTTTCTCTCTTTCTCTCACTCTCTCTCATACATGCGCACACACATAACAACAGTGTGGATACATACAGGTTTGTAAATCAGTATGGACTCATTAATTTTTATTGTATTATATGGATATAATTCAAACCTGCTTTTTTGTTGTTGTTGGTCCTCAAATTGTTCCCACTTTGGCTATTGAGAGCTCTGTTTGTTTGGCTGTTTTGTCTTTTAACATGTCCCCATTCGTTTTTGAGATCTTGATTATTATCTGGCATTAGAAGGTGTTCCAGACTCATATTTCCCCCTCTTCCAGCCCTAGGTTCAAACTCTCCTTAAAGGAATCCTGTTCCTTTAATTGGAAAATGGTATTTAGAAACCTAGCTCTTGGCCCTAGGTGTGCTTATTACTACTGAGATGTCAATGAATCTAGAAGCCTACTCTCAGTGGGCAAAACTATGAAATATATGCAGCTATGCTAACCCACTTATGCACATACACATGTAATTATTTCTCTAACTGTATGTATATATATGTGTATATGTATATATATGTGTGTGTGTATGTATAAATAAAACCATGAGTTTCTATTAATGTCTCTGACTCCAATCCAATACCACAAGATTCATTCTTGTCTTCCCTTTCCCTTATTTGTAACTTCTTTCTTTAACATGAAAACCTGACTCTCAATATCTACCTTATCTTTACTTATTTGTTTAATACTAGTATACATATAAAGTGTTTACAGAGTAGCCAACCATATCTGTATGCAAAACAGACTTATTAACTAGAGTACAGTATTTATAGTTATTTTTGGTTTAACTTTAGATTATTTTGCCCACCTTGTTTGGTATGGTTATGTTCTTCATTTGCAATGTAAATAGGTCTGTTTGTTACTGCTTGTATTCCATCTTGGGTTCCTCTAAATCTTGGTTGCTTCTATATTTATAGTTATGTATGTATGTAGGTATATTTGTATGTATATATGTAAAATATTACTATGGTTTTAAGTGTCAAAGCTATACAAAAAGTCAGGACCAAGGCTAGAGTGAAGTATGTCAGGCACCTAGAAGGCAAAGCGTAAGGACCCCAGGCACCTTGCCTACTTACCTGGTTACTTCCAGCCCTACAAAAAGGTATAGTTCAAGAAATATTGCTCTCTCTTTATCCATCTTTTTTTCCACCACGTTCACATCCACTCTCTATAGGTAAATAATTTCTTAATTTTATGGTTTATTCTTTCTGAATTCCTTTTGCACAAGTGAGCATGTATCCTTATTTCTTACATGAAGAGAAGCATATCATTAATATTACTTTATGCTTTGACTGTTTCTTTCAATAGTATGTCCTAAAAATAACTCCAAATCAGTTCCTAGATATCTTTGTTTAATAGCTGCATAGTGTAGGCGTAACATAATATATTCAACCACTCTTCTAAGTATGGACAGTTATAATTTTTCCAACATTTGGCTATTACAAACAATGTTGAAATGGATAACCTTATGCATATATATTTTCACATTGTTAGATGTCTATATTTAAGTAGATACCTAGATGATATATTACTAGATCAGAAGGTTAACGTATACATAGTTTTTTAGATATTATCAAATTCTCCACATTTTATACTAATTTGCATACCCACAAACAATATTTGAGTGCATGTCTTCCCACAGCCTTACACAGAATGTGTTGTTATATATTCTTTACTAATTAGACACACGGGGAATGGAATTTACTGTTGTTTTATTTACATTTATCCAGTTAAGGGTGATTTTGAATATTTCTTCATATATTTGAGGACCATTTTTACACCTTTTTTTCATAATGTCTCTTCATGTGTTTTTCACATTTTCTATTAGTGTTTTTCATCCTTTCTGCATTTTTAAGAATACTCGAAATATTAGGAAAATTAGCCCTTTGTAGTATAGTTTGTAAATATTTTCTCCCACTTCATCAGAAGTTTTTAACATTTTTGTGGTGTTTTCTTGTTTTTTAATAGTGTTTTTTTTAAATCATGAATGTTTGATTTTGTCAAAGATCTTTTCAGCATTTGTAGAGAAAATTATAGGATTTTCTTCAGATCTATTAATGTAAATCTATTAATATAAAATGAATAAAGATATGAAATGCTTAAACTCAGAGGTTTGTATTTTCAAATATTACCTATTTTTACTAACAAACATATTCTGTAATTAGCCATCTAATTACCACATTAGAGTTGCAAATGAAATAAATTAAATTGGATAAATACATAGAGAAAAACTGACACAAAAGCAAATAATATCTCAGACTTTAGTGAAAGGAAATGGTATTTTTCAAAAGATGAAAAATGCATAATTAAATATGCTGTTTCAACTATCAACATATCATATGCTTATTATCAACTTTAGCAAGTAAGTGAATGAAAAAAATTGATAAGAACAATATAATCTCTTAACTCAGAAGTAACATTTCTATTTTACCATAGTATCTGTGTCCAAACTGCCAATAAAATTAGAACCTTAAGTGCATTTATATCGTAAGTTTTTAAACCTTATGGTGATTTGTGCTAAGTGCAACAATTTAGTGTATTATGTATATGTAAAGCAGATAAAATAAGTAGAAAAAATGGAAACAGGTTTCCTAGAGAAAGGGGATTTGTTCAATTCTCCAACTTTACTTTTTACATTAACATGTGGTTTTTATTTATTTAATTTTTATTGTGATATATTTGATAATTATGAATTTTATATTTAAGATGTACAATTTGATTATTTCATATGCATATACTTTGTGAACAAAATCACCACATTCAAGCTAATTAATATACCTATTACTGTAGATCATTATTACTTTTTCTGTGTATGATGAGAACACAGAAAATCTCAAGTGTATAATAAAGTATTGTTAACTACAGTCACATTGTTTTATATTAGACCTCAAAACTTATTCATCTTGCATAAGTGAAACTTGGTATCGCCTAACAAACATCTCCCCTATTTCTCCCTCCCCCAACCCCTTCTAACCATGATTCTACTTTATGCTTCTGTGAGTTCAACAATTTTAGATTCCACATATAAGTGAGATCTGTGGTTTTTTTTTTTCTTAATTAATTAATTTATTTATTTTTGGCTGTGTTGGGTCTTTGTTTCTGTGTGAGGGCTTTCTCCAGTTGCGGCGAGCGGGGGCCACTCTTCATCGCGGTGCCTGGGCTTCTCACTGTTGCGGCCTCTTGTTGCGGAGCACAGGCTCCAGACGTGCAGGCTCAGTAGTTGTGGCTCATGGGCCTAGTTGCTCCATGGCATGTGGGATCTTCCCAGACCAGGGCTCAAACCCGTGTCCCCTGCATTGGCAGGCAGATTCCCAACCACTGCACCACCAGGGAAGCCCTGTGGTTTTTAAAATATGTGGTTTCAGAGGTTTGGAAATGCCTAAGCCTGTTATAGTAGTATAGATACAGGTAATTTGGAAAATTATTGCTTCATTAGGATGCAAAAAGTGTGCTAGTGTTCAAGAATCTTAGGGAAAATTTTCTTGAATACTGCAGTTCCAAGAATGATATAATTTAATATAAAAATAACTTTATAGTATTATTAAGTATATACACATTTGAAATAATTTAGCAGAAAGATATTAAAAACAAAACATAAAACGTCAGAGGATGAATTTGGAGAAGAAATTAGAAAAGTAATTAAAGGGAAGGGAATTACATAAATTTAATTTTCTAACCTTGGAGATAGAAGTCTCTGAATTATTCAGTCTTTCCTCAAGGCTCCCAGCTTGGTGTTTTTTGTTTTTTACTTTGTCATTATCATCACATCATATCACAGGTACCCACTATCTGTGTGGCTAATCACTTTTTAAAAATTGTGGTAAAATATACATAACATAAAATGTACCATTTTAATCATTTTAAGTGTATAGTTTTGTGGCATTAAGTACATTCACATTCTTTTGCAACCAGCACCACCATCTATCTCCAGAACATGTTCTGTTTCAGCAACTGAAACTCTGTACCCATTAAACGTTACCTCCTCATTCCCTTCTTCAATTATTTTTTTAAATGAATTTTTCTGAGAATCAAACTTTGGATATTTACCTTAGATATGAAAGACGACCCTATTCAATACAGCCACTTTAACTTAGAATGTTGGCATGACCTGGGCAAAATTAAAGAAATAATGTCAGTTTATATAATGCATATGGTTCTATTACTTATAGTAATAGTAGTAAGGCATTATACATATATATACACACAAACAGATACACATATATGTACATCTAAACACACACACTAAAATGATCTGGCAGCTGCATTAATATTCCATATTTTTCAACAATAAGACTTTTTTTTTTTTTTTCCGGTACGCGGGCCTCTCACTGTTGTGGCCTCTTCCGTTGCAGAGCACAGGCTCCGGACGCGCAGGCTCAGCGGCCATGGCTCACCGGCCCAGCCACTCCGCAGCATGTGGGATCCTCCCGGACCGGGGCACGAACCCGTGTCCCCTGCATTGGCCGGTGGACTCTCAGCCACTGCGCCACCAGGGAAGCCCCCACCAATAAGACTTTTTATCGGAAACCTCTTGACTCAGAAATGACATTCAAACTTATTGAACACTGAAAATAATATCTTCCTAGATTTTAAAAGTTTTCACAATTTTCTAGGTGTTCTTTTATTAATTGACTCTTTTCATAAATAACAAATTTATCTGTCTTTAATGCATATTGTTTTAGGCTTTCCTTTTACTATCCCATCTATTAAAGGGACATTTATGGCTTCGGCAGTTTATTAAAATTACATAGTTGGCTGGAGTTCATAATCATCTGAAAATTTACTTCTGCATTTTGCTTTTTTTTGAGTACTTAATTACTGAGTAAATATGCATTTTAACTGGTAGAGATGATACTCTATTTTTAATTAATTGATAATTGTTTCTGAGTACATTTATTGCTGCCTTTCTTTCATTTTTCCCCAAAATTAGAGACTACTAAATTAGAGATAAGTATTTTGGGGTGGGCAGCTCCTCTATTACAATCTCAATATGTAACTGCAAACATTACATATTTCTGTATTTAATAATATTGTTAATTTGGTGATATTCACCTGCACATTTGCAAAATCTAGATATATCAGTAAATATATAATTTTCCTAAATATTCTCCATGTCTGTAGTTGGTACATAATAAAAAGCTTCCAAAAGGGCTTCCCTGGGCTTCCCTGGTGGCGCAGTGGTTGAGAGTCCGCCTGCCGATGCAGGGGACATGGGAAGATCGCACATGCCGCGAAGCGGCTAGGCCCGTGAGCCACGGCCGCCGCTGAGCCTGCTCGTCCGGAGCCCGTGCTCCGCAATAGGAGAGGTCACAACAGTGAGAGGCCCGTGTACCGCAAGGAAAAAAAAAAAACTTCTGAAAAACCAAGTGATTGAAAAAAGAACAACATTTAAAAGCTCACTGTTAAATTGTCTTCACATAGATTTCCTTCACAGGACGCTAATCAAAGCATTTTCTGTTATTGTTAAACAGATGGCAACCTATATTGTATTACCTAAAAATATTCCTTCCTTTGTAAATTTATGTACCATAATTCATAATATAGAAGTAACATCAAACTAGGGCTTTTTAATTAATCAAAATATTAAGTACTTAATGAAGGATAATGATAATAGTGCATCAAACCTTACAATAGCTGGTTAGTATGTTTTTAAGTGAATTTTGTCCATAGGCTGGCAGCTCAGAGCTTTCATGGAACTTGTGAGAACAGGAGCAACAATTAAGTAGGATCACCTCTTGGTAGCATAGTAATAACTAACACAAGAATCTGCTACCAACCTAACCCCTCCTCCAACACAAAGGAAAAGATATTCAGTGTTCAATTTTCTTTTTTTTCTCGGATTTAAATCACTAATTTTCCCCCCAATTAGACCTTTTTAGGAACAAGGAGATTATTGCCCATAAAGAGGTACTTTGTTTTTATACTGCTGTGTCAGAGCTACTTGTTGAAAAGGCTATATATATCTTTCCTACATTGAATTTCTTGTATACTTTTGCAAAATCAGTTGGACATATTTGCGTGCATCTCTTTCTGGGTTTTTTTAATCTGTTTCTGCTTTGTTGATCTGTATGTCTTTCCCTGGGCCAAAATTGTCTATCTTGACCACTGTACTGAACAGTAGGGTTTAATAGCAGAGGGAGTGATTATTCCCACTTTATTTGTTTATTTTTATTATTGTTTTAGCTATTCTAGGGACAGTCCTTTCCATATAAATTTTAGAATTAGCTTGTCTATATCTACAAAAACTTTGCTGGAATTTCTATTAGTTGCATTAACTCTGTAAATCGATTTGAAGAGAACTGACATTTTTACTGTGTTGAGTGCATAAATAATCTATTTATTTGTCTTTTATGATTTTTTTAAAAGAATTTTGTAATTTTCAACATACAGATTCATAAATGTTCTGTTAAGTTTATATCTCAGTATTTCATTTTCTTTGGAGTAATTATGTGTGTTTGTGTTTTAAAATTGGTTTTCCACCTGTTCATTGTTAGTATATAGAATTGAAATTGAATTTTGTATGTTGATATTGTGCTGACTTACTGCTAACTTACTAGTTCTAGGAGTATTTTTGTAAATTTCTTGGTATATCTTATATATGCAATCATATAATCTGCAAAAAAGAACAGTTTTACTTCTTCCTTTCCTTTTTTTTGTGGGGTTCACTCCAGAGCTACAGCCAGGTCAAGTGCCTGCTTTATTCAGATGGGAAATGCCTGAATTGGCCTCAGTCTCAAACTTTACACATTGTGAAGGCAACTGGGAGTGAGGCAGGAATCTAGAAAAATCATGCATGGATCCAGACAATGGAGAAAGACCATGCCAAGGCTGGCCCAGATTTGTTCATGTGACATCAGTGGCAGGAGTCACTTCTATCACTGGTTAATGGGCCAGCCCAGATTACAGAGGTGGAGAAATAATCTCATCCAATATTTGAAGATCAGTCAATGTAATTCACCACATCAATAGGCTAAAGAAGAAAAATTATTTGATAATATCAATTGATGCAGAAAAAAATTTGACAAAATCCAATAGCCTTCATGATATAAACTCTCAGCAAGTTAGGAATAAAGGAGAACTACCTCAACTTGATAAAGAGCATGTACCAAAAATCATACAACTAACATCACACTTAATGATAAAACACAGAAGGTTTTCCCTGTAATGTCAGGAACAAGGCAAGGAAGTCTGCTTCTATCACTCTTATTCAACATAGTACCTAAGATTTTAGCCACTGTAATTAGGCATAAAAATGAAATAAAATCATATAGATTATACAGATTGGAAATGAACCTGGACTAGAGACATCATAACACCTGTGGCTCTCCTAAAAAAAGCCGGATCACAGATGATCTAGCAGCTGTTTGAGGATACATAAGTGAACCTAACCACACTAAAAGAATTGCCCACTGACCTGCAGATTACTGAGCTAATAAATGCTTATTGTTTTAAACCACTGAGTTAGGGGTAGATTATTATGCAGCAAAATTTATTAATATAAACAGCCTTGTAAAAACGTAGTATCAGAAAATTTATTCTCCAAAATAAACTGAATTTTAGAAAAAGTTTTAGGTATTCAAAGAAAAAAAAGACAAAGATTCACTGCTTACCCAAGATGATCTTATGTTAAGAAGTGTAAGATGCATAAAAACTTGGTTTACACAAATATTTGCTCTTCTTTTGTAGTGCCATTAGAAGAATCATTTAAATTATTAAATATTAAAACCCCTTATAAAAAGCAAATTAAATTCCTCGATTAATTAGCAAAGTGAAAATGTATATAGGTGATTTAAATGAAGTAGTATGCATGTTCAGATGCACCACATTCTCAGGTACTAAAAACAAATTCATTGTCATCATGAAACCATTATGATGAATGTTAAAAAGCCAGAAAGACAAGCGAGGAGATTAAGGGAGATGAAGGCATGAATATTGTAAAAAAAAAAAAAAAAGTCACAGAAAGGGACTGAGAAAATTATGAACCCCTATTGGACATTAAACAGATAAAAGAAAAAAATCGACAATGTTTGAAACAAGCTTGTTTGTTTTTAAACAACCACTAATTGCATACTAATCTCTACATTCTGAAGAATATTCACAAAACCTCATTGAAGTATCACAGCCACTCGTTAAGATATTATTTCATCCCCATTTACAAATTAAGATGCTGACAATTTAAAAGATGTTTCAATTGCTTAAAATTCCATAATATTCTCAAAGCATAACTGGAACTAGAAAGAATTGGAGTGTTTCTCCTCTATAAGCCATGTAGTTTATGCTGTGCCCAATTCCTTGCCTTTGTACTTAAAATGGTTTTTTTGAAACATTTTTGTGAAATGAGCCAAAACCAACCATAGAACACATAAAATAAACAAACCAAATTTCCATTGGAAACTTATCAGTGTAGATTGATGTGATTAAAATTGTAGAAATAAATACATGAACAACTCTAGCAAGAAATCAGCCAATGCTTATTTTTATCTTTATTTTATTGAGTGTTAATTTTATGTTAAAAACATTCTTACCTAATTGCATAGAGGAGACCATGTTTAATTGATTTCATATAAAAATAATCACTGTAAACACATAACGTGACACTATGTATAAAATATACACTAGGTGGGAATAATATATTAAGTTTAGAAAATAGAAATTTAGGGTTCAGTCAAGGGAGTTATAGTTTATTGTTAGCTGGGTAGACCACAGCTTGGATGTAGTGTTTACTACTGTATATGGCTAATAGCTTTTAAAAATAGCCCTTTTATAAAAATGTATTAAAATACCTAATGTATATCAGCCAATGTGTCATTATCTAGGTGTGCAAACCAAAAAGTGATAGTGTCCTTGTAACTTTCTCTTTCATATAAACAGAAGTTCCTCCAGAGCAGGGACTTCTTTTTCATTTTCACATCCCCAGATTTCTATTTGGTAATGTGGTTCATAGAAATCATGCACAATGTGTGGGTTAAACAAAACTGTGGTTGTAAAACCATCAATGAATTAAAATATAAGTGCTGTATTTCATTATATATAGTTACATATTGTTGTTATAGATACCATGACATTTAAGAAAAGGACTGAGTTCATAGGAAAAGTTGATGTTGGAACAATGAGTAAAATTTTTTAATTAACTTTTCACTGTGAGTTTTTTTAATGCAAAAAGTACTGGCTATTCCTTTTTTCTGGGATATTTTTCTCCCAGGTCAATGGCCTCATGCCTTCATCACCTTTGAGTTTTTGCTCAAATGTCACCTCCCAATGAGCCCTAACCTGACCACTCAAAGTAAAACTGTGAAATTTTTTATCCTTTTTCCCTGTTCTACTCAGTGTTTGTTCCATAACGATTGTTGCCTTCTAAAATACTACATAATTTGCATATCACTATGTTCTTTTGTTCATGATTTGTCTTCCCCCTCTAGAATATACTGTACACTAGGGCAGGGATATTTATCTGATTTATTCTTTGATGTTTCCTAAGCATCTTAACTGTGTCAGACTCATTTATCTAATGAATGAATAAGTGCATGACATTTAACATTTTCAAATACATCAATCCAGTAACATTATTTTGCTTGTGACACTCATGGAGTGAAAACAGTAATATGTGCCTTCTTTTGCCTTATTTCTTATATATTTCTTCATATTTTTTAGTTAAAAAGTAGTGTTTGTTGTAAGAATGAGACAAAAAGAAAATATCAATCACCTGCTCCTTCCTATTCCTCCAATCCTATCTATCCCTAATCAGCCAAATATTGCCAACCTAGTATATTTATTTTAGAAGTTTTCTCATGCTTTTACATATTTATAGGTATATACACATGTGTTTTCATTTGTTATGATTTTATCTTCATAATAATAAACATTCTACATGCATTCATTTGCAACTTTTGGACATAATTTAACAAAATACCATGAACAAAATTTCAATTGAGCAGAAACAGTGATAATTAATTCTTTTACTTAGCTATATATATATATATATATTTTTTTTTTTTTTTTTTTTTTTTTTGCCGTACGCGGGCCTCGCACTGTTGTGGCCTCTCCCGTTGCGGAGCACAGGCTCCGGACGCGCAGGCTCAGCGGCCATGGCTCACGGGCCCAGCCGCTCTGCGGCATGTGAGATCTTCCCGGACCGGGGCACGAGCCCGTGTCCCCTGCATCGGCAGGCGAACTCTCAACCACTGCGCCACCAGGGAAGCCCTTAGCTCTATATTTTTGAGAAGACAAATATATTATTTACATACAATTTCCCAATGGTCAGTTGTTCCTTTTTTCCCCACTGAAAATAGTGCCATACTGTAATATTTCTGCTGGTGTGAATTCCAAAATTGAGATTACGTGGTCATAGTGTATATGCATTTTTAGTTTTCATTATTACTTCCACTTGTTTTACAAGTGTTTTAGTTTTTTTTACTTAATTCACAGAACACGTTTGGATAAGTCCATTTGCCTTTTTATTCTTCAGCAGAACACACAAGTCGTCTAAAGCCAACATAGAATTTGAGATTTGAACATCATCATAAGTTTGGACACACTATTTTTAATGAAAACTACTGACCTGTCTCAGGTTCAGATGTAGATTTCTGGGGCTGTTATGAATTGGTACTATTTTCTCTTTAATTACTTTCTGTTATTCAAAAGCCTGATAATGTCTTAGGTGCAGCCATTGCTCAATAAGCTCCACTGAATTACTGAAAATTGATCACTTGTCCGTAGCAAGTGAGTTCCCATTAAAAACAGCCACTGCTTATCATGGCCAGCTGATTAGACTGTTTTGACTAAATGTATATTGGTATAAGTTTATAGGCTCTGAGTACCTTTTTTCATGTTGAAGTGCTACCCTAATCTATCAACTCTTTCAGTTCATCTTGCTTGAGTCCTTTATATAAAATTAAGAATGTAATATTTTAAGAAGGATGTAATTTTAGTTTCCTTTCACTGCTATATTTTCTTGAATTGAAAATACAATCTTGAAACTTTCATTGAGAAACCTCTTATTTAGCACAGGTGATCTCTGTTTCACTCTACTTCTGTTTCTGTTGTGGACATTATTTAGGCTTTGACAAGTTTTCTAAATGCGACAAGAAGAAAGGATAATGAACATCTAAGTAAGCAATTCTTTGGATTTTTTGAACCAGCAGAGTATTAGTGCTTTATAGTCTGTGTCTGGCGGAAATATGTCAATAACAACATATGACTGTTGTCAAAAAGTCAGCAATTTATTATACTTGTTGGCTAGTTGAGGTGGTGGGGAAGGAAAGGCAAAGAGCGGTAAACCAGTCTACTACCCAGATGTTATTTACCACTAAGAATAAAACCAACTAGAATCATGAATTTTCAGCCAAAGAGAAGTGAACTAGAGTAGGGATGCCATACAGAACAAAGTGGCTCTGGACAGAATCTACCACCAGTAAGTGTCTGAACTAAGCCAAATTATCATGATAATTTTCCTCATTGTGATTCTGAGGGCTCTGCAGATCATTATAATTCTAAGTTACCACAACTCAGTTATTACATTTAAAAAGTCATTTTCTAAAATAAACCTAGAGTAATTAAGCCTCTTTTAAAAGCAGGCATAATTATGATTTATACAGAAACATGAACTGAAACTTTTTTCAGGAGGTAAAATGTTAGAGTATGTGAACCTTTTGGAACCCAAAAGCTGCAGGTGCTTATTTGAAAAATGACATATCCATCATCTACCTGACAAGTACAGCTGAAATATCAAAGTTATAAACATTCTGCTTCTGTGTGCCAGCTGCTGTTTCCATGGAAACAACCTGAGTTGCAAAAGGAAGGTAAATGTCTTTAACTTAAAATTGTGAGGTTTCAAATATTTTACTAAATATGTATTTGGATATATCACTTTTTATTATAAAAATGTCCATTTTGTTAATTTTATTCATATATCTGTATATCTACATATATAAGCTCAAGTGCTATTAAACTAAATAACATTCTCTTTTATTTTAACTTAATCTTGTATGATATAAATATAGTTATAATTTATAAAATGAATTATACTTATCACAAATATTACTCATTATTTAAATATTATAGTGTTCAAAATCTTAAAAACATAGGGAACACAAGGACATATGTCATATATTTTTTTTTCATGTAATCTACAAATAACTAAAAACAAAGGGGAAATTATTTAATAGTCTAAAAATAAGCTAACTTTAATTTGTATTGATTATCCAGATTACTTTTATCAAAAAAGAAACAAATTCATTATTGGATTTACGTTAATGGATTCTAATATTTTTATATTCTCCTATCTTGCTCTAACAATGCAACACACATTTTGGTATATGCAAAAAAAGTTATGCAATTTTTTCTGATGCAAAATAGTAGCTAAAGATGGAGAAATCTTGCTGTTTTCTTCATGTATATAATATTTAAAGTTGTGATATATTACATAGTCGATGAAAACCTTTCACCCTATTCATTATATATTTGTACACTTGGAATTCATAAACAATAGTAATTTTTGTACCTTCAAGAAAGATTAAAATGTAACTTTATGATACTTTCAGTATGTGAGAAAATGAGATTTCGTATAAACATTATGTTCTAGGAACTAAAATCATAGCACTGTCATATTACTAGAAGATATGCTTTGCCCTGTTATTAATAGAGCATTGTTAATTGTTGTTTCTACTATTTCAATTACTTGGGATATTATTTTTTAATAGTGATGACACTTATTTCAAGAGTTTTATAAAGCCTGATGGATTAACTTGCATTTCAAAGATACATAAACTTGGACTGGCTGAGCCATTGGGAGAATCTGCATCATCCTCAAATATTACTTAGCTAACCAATTTTTGTTGCAATTTAAGACTTCTATGATTTGATAAGACATTACATGTATTAGTCTCATAATTTTTATAAGGAATTGATTATATTGCCCTTTTCTTGGTAAGTTAAATGGGATATATATTGATCTTTGATTAAAGAATTTCAAGTTTCTTTTTTATTGAAATATAGTTGAATTACAATATAATGTTAGTTTCAGACGTACAGCAAGAGATTCAGCTTTTTTTTCAGGTTATATTCCTTTATAGGTTATTACAAGATATTGAATATAATTCCTTGTGCTAGTACACTTGAGTTTCTTTCTTTTTGGTTTTTGTGAACCTATTGTATATTTTTGACTTGTGGTTACCATGGAGTTCCAAGTATGTTGGCCCATAACTATATCTACTTTCTTTAAACTGATAGTCATTTAAGTTCAAACACATTCTAAAAGAGCTACATTTTAATACTCCCCGCCCACATATTTTGTGATTTTGATGTCCTATTTTATATCTTCATGCTTATTCTTTTACTGTTAATTTTAGTTATAATAGCTTTTACAATTTTTTGATTGTTTTTAAATGTATGTACTGGGTTGTTTAAGTGACGGGTCCTTTTATATGTTTGCCTTTCCAGCTGTGATTTTCCTTTCCTATAGATTCTTGCTTCTTTTATATTTATAGAAGGCCCTTCAATATTTCTGTTAAGATAGGTTTAGTGTTGCTGAATTCTTTTAGTTTTGGCTTGTCTGAGAAATTCTTTCTCTCTCCTTCCAATCTAAATGGTAATCTTGCTGGATAGAGTATCCTTGGTTGCAGGTTTTTCCCTTTCAGGACTTTGAATATATCATGCCACTTCCTTCTGGACTGCAAAGTTTCTGAAGAAAAATCAGCTGATGGCCTTGTGTGGGTTTCCTCGTAAATTACCCTTTGTTTTTCTCTTACTTACTTTAGAATCCTCTGTTTTTTAACTTTTGTTTTGGTGTGGGTCCATTTGGGTTCATGATGTTTGGGACTCTCTGTGCTTTCTATACCTGGATATCTGTTTCCTCCTTTAAGTTTGGGAAGTTTTCAGCTGTAATTTCTTCAGATACATTTCAATCCCCTTCTCTCTCTCTTATCCTTCTGGAATCCCTATTATTCATAGATTGACATGTTTTATATTATCCCATAGATCTCATATGTTGATTTCATTTTTTTTATTTCATTTGTCTGTTTGCTGTTCTGATTGGGTGACTTCCATTATTCTATCTTCCAGATCACTTATTTGTTCTTCTGTGTCATTTAGCCTGGTATTCATTGCTTTTAGATTGATTATTTTTCTCAGCAATTGAATTGTTTATTTTTGATTGGTTTATCTTTATAGTTTCTAGTTTTTTATTATAGTGCTATGCATTTATATTAGTAATCTTTCTTAATTAAGTTAGCATTTTTATTATCTCCTTTTAGAACTTGTAGTCTAGTAGACTGGTAAGCTCTGTTTCATTATTTTTTCTTTCAGAGGATTTCTCTTGTTCTTTTAGTTGGGAGTTGTTCCTCTACCTTTTCATTTTACTTAACCTTCTCTGTCTCTATTAATTTAGGAGAAACAGTTATCTACTGTGGTCTTGAAATGGTGTATTTATGTGGGAGTGTCCCGGGGTAGACTGTGTGTGTCCACTGTTTTTGGTGCAAGGGCTGGTTTCAGTTTGGATGCCAGCCATGTCTTTTCTCAGAGTGTGCTGCTCATTTTCCCCCTGATAGGAGATAAGGTTGGTGTTGTAGTATCTAGAGTCTATGATGGATATGAGGCAGGGCTTCCTCTCTGCTCCATGGTTGTTACAGCCCTGTCAGGGGAAGGGTCTGCTCCCCAGTTGGTGAAGTATAAATCCTGAGGGTCTGGTTCAATCAGGATCCGTTGCCCTTGAGTACATGCCCTGCCCCAAAGGCGGTGATTGCTGAAACAAGTGAGGCCTGTGCAGACACAGAGGAGCTATGCACCTTGTGTGTAAACACCTGTGGTTCTGCTTAGAAGCAGCCCAAGATCAAGTACCTTTCTCTGTTGTGTTCATCCCAGATCTAGTGCAAGGCTGTGGTATGGAGTAGGTTAGGGCTTTGGATTAGGGTGTTGTGGCTGCAGGGATTGCACTGGCTGTGCTGCTGCCTGAGATCTGGGCTGCCTCTGTGGCAGACTTTTCCCAGGACACCTGTCTACCCGAGATCTAGCACTAAGCTGTGGTGTGGAATGAGTAGAACCAGGGCACTGTCATTGGGAGACAAACCCTGGGTACTCCTGAGCACATTGACAATGACCTCACCACCCCACCAGGCCACACCCCAGGCTCTCCAGGCTGTCTCAGCATAGCTAGATGTGTTCTCTCCCAGGGCCTGTCTGCCCAAGATTCAGCACGTAGCCACTGCACAAGTTTGTTGTGCTGCCCCATATGCACGCTGGAGATGGCCCCATGACTACACTCACCACTCTGTGCACACACTGATAGTAGCCTCCAGGGTTCCACTTAGATCACACTCCAGGCACCCTGGTCTGTCTCTGTGCAGCTAGACTGAGTCTCTGCCCAGATATCATGCCAGGCTGTGGTGTGGAGTAACCGGGGCTAGGATGTTTGCACCTTCAGATTGGGAAGTGCAGTGAGGCAGGCAGTAGCCACCTGTGCAAGGCTCTCTCCTCCTTGATTGTCAGCAAGCTAGCTCTTCCAAAATAGAGTCTAGGCTTCACTAGACCTTCTATGTGTCTCAGTGGATTTTCCAGACAACAAAGGGACCCATCACTTCTCCTCAGGACCCCAGGACTGAGATGCCTAGATTGTGGTTTGACCTGTTCACTTCCCAGGGTGAGAGTCTGCCCTTGCAGATGTTTTCCTCCTTCTAGATCCCTCCAACACCATGCCTTTTTTTTCCTGTCCTACTTGGTTACATGGAGATCTTTCTTGCAGCTTTGGTTGTGTAGGAATTCTTCTGCCAGGTTCCAGTTAGTTTTCCACGTGAATTGTTCCACATGTAGTTATATTTTTTAATGTGTTTGTGGGGAGAGATGAGCTCTATGTCCTCCTACTCCACCATCTTGGTCCCCTTCCTAAACTCTCTGCTTTTAATCTGCTGCATTATGTTCAGTAAGTTTCTTGTCACTTCACCTCCTTGCACCTCAATTCCAAGCCTACAATTCTTTTAGCATCCTCCAGTATCCCAGGAGTGGCCCTGGCACCCAGCAACCACTATATAGACCATGTGCCTCTCTGGGGCAAAAGCTGCAAGGACCTTTGCACAGGCCCATGGGGCCAGGATCAAAACACTTCAAGTTTCTTAAATAACTCCATGCATTAATATTTTTAAAATATCAATTAAAAAATTTAAGAAAATTAAAATGCAGATAATACACATAAACACATATAAACATTTTCACCACATGGGGTGATTTTTAGTGACTGTGTTAAACGTACATTTTAAAATGGGATATTTAAAATAAGTAAAGATTATGAACTTCAGAGGTATAGTAATGAGTTTTCTTATTCTGTGCATAATCAATCATTCCACCTAATTCTGAAAGTGCTGGAAGTTAATGTTTCTATGTTAACCTTGATTCTATTCTTTAGTGCACCAGCAGGTTATAGGCAGGATCTCAGGCTGAGAAATGTGAATTTATTGCAGCCATAGCATTTACCTCAGCAGAAGACTTAGAAATTCAGTTGCATTCTACATGGGCTATTATTTTTTAAACCAACTTTGGTCTTATTAGGAATAAACATCATAAGACTTCTGCGTTTTTTTGACCTTTTCCATTCTTTAATTGACTAAGATGTATTTCTTCTTTTCTTTCCCTTTTTTTTTTTTTTTTTT
>NW_020837954.1:16527133-16677026 GCF_003676395.1 Aethalodelphis obliquidens
CCTTTCCCTTTACTTTTATGTATCTTTTTTCCTTCCCTCAATTCCCAGGTACAATTCTTTGACCCTACTCTTTGAAAAATTAAGATAGTGTCATCCATCTACAATGTGACTGTATTTCATATTACTGATAAAAATACTTTGGAAACCATAGTGTTGGTAGAAAATATAAATGGTGAGTTTTCATTATCATCCAGTGTTAATGTACCAAATGTTATGTAATAATATGATATGTGGCTCAATCAGTCACAAATGGTTTTTCTGCTGTCCCCTCTCCTTATCTAATATTACTCTATATCATAATACAGTAGAACTGGAATGGATAGAGTATAGATCCTGAGAGGTTAACCCCTTAACCATGATTACCTAGCTACTTAGTGATAGAGCTAAAACTCAAACTCAGTTTTATCTATTGCCCATCATTAATTACACATGATTTTGTACTGAAATCATTACAAGGTCAGTATATTCCAACACGCTGTGTTCTGCTCTTTTTGCCTTAGGACAATTTGATTACTTCCTTTTCCCTCTTACAGTCCTGGTGAGGCAAGTTTGTATATTATAGTAGAAAATGCACTAAATATTAACCAAAATTATTTAAGTTATGTCAATAAACATAAACTATAAACTAGAATCCACTTATATATGATTTTATAAAATTCATGTATTTTAATAATTCATGTATCATCTCATTTACTTAGCAAAATAACCTGCTAAGATTATTTTATAGAACAAACACTGAGGGTTCAAAAATTTCATTATTTTCTTAAGGATACAAAATAAGTGGAAGGAGTCATTTCTTCTGGATTCACATCTAACAGTCTTTCATTGTTGAAAATTTATTTGATTTGCTTCCTACTATGTTAAGTGAAAAATTTAAAAAATTAACCATGGCTGGCAATCATAAATAATCCAACAGAAGTTCTATAGCCTATATTTTAATAATTATCTAAGTTCAGATTATAACAACTTTATCTTAATTCTAACTTGATAATTCATTCCACCATGTACATTTTTTATGAAATTAGAGTTGTATGTAGGATTTTCATTTTAATATTAAAGACTAAAGAAAACCTTAAGAACTCAGCATAATCACATTTGAATATGAACTTAGGTTTGTTTCCTAATTATTTATTATTAATTATTACTAATAATTAATAATTATTTAACAAGGCAGAGACTCCATTCCAGACTGATGCAGCCAAGAACACAGAACTTTCTCTCTCTCTGGCTCTCAGTTGGACTCCATTTCTGTAGCAGAGGTGCCACTCAGAGAGAAGCTTGCCATTGTTACCATCCCCAGCTCCAGAGTCCTGGCTTACTGATTTTTCTGGCAAAAGACTGGCCTTAGAAGAGAGAGCTTTTAATCTTTTACAAAAGTAACTTTCAATTACTTCATAGTATGGAGAAGCTCAAGCCTAAGAGTGCTCTCAAGAACAGTGGAGAATGTGGTGAAAGGCAATTGGGAGGAAATTTAAGATACAGGCTAAACTGCAAATCATGTAGTTTGCGGGAAAGAATGGGGAATATGATAGTTGAGAGAAGCCCTCCTGGTCAGAGCAAATATCAGACACTAACTTCAGAAACTGTCCCTTCAAAGGAGCCATAATTTGATTGATTAGTTTATAAGGTAATCTATGCCAGAAGGTATTGTTGAACTAATAGAGCAATCAGCTGGCAACTAGTGGAGCTTAACAGCTGGGCATTGTCAGGGAAAGAGAGGAAAGAAGCCCTATCAAATCACATGGGGATATATGAATAAAAAAATATTGTTTACAAGAGGCACACTCAAAATTTGAAATAAAAGGATGGAAAAACAAAACAAACAAACAAAAAATCACTGTCAACCCAGTGTGACCTCTGGGCACACCTCAAGTTGTATCTCCCAGAGGAACAATATCATAGGCTTAACACTTTGTGTGTGGGGGAGTGGGGTAATAAATAGTTCACCAAAATAATTCATCATCACTAAACAAATAAACAAACAAATAACAATAAAAATCCCTGATGAGAATGAGAGACCAGTTCCCAGAGCTACCACAACGTATTATTTAAAGCGTCCAGTTTCCAACTACTGCAACAACAAAATATGATGCATACACAGAAAGAAGAAAGTATGACCCATACCCTGGATAAAAAGCAGGCAACAGAAAATGCCTGTAGATGTGAACGGATATCAGACATAACAGAAAAATAGTTTAAAGTAGCCATTATGTTAACAGAATAAGGGAAACTATGATTAAAGAAGTCAAGGAAGGTATGATGACAATGTCACATCAAATAGAGAATATCAATAAAAGATAGAAATTATAAAAGAGAACCAAGTGGAAATGATAGAGTGGAAAGGTAAAACAACTGAAATAAAAAATTCCATAGATGGGTTCAACAGTAGATTTGAATTCATAGAAGAAAGGAAAGGTGAACTTAAGACAGAGAAATAGAAACCATGCAAACCAAAGAACATGGAGAAAAAAGAATGAAGAAAAATGAAAAAGCTCAGAGAAATATGGGGCACTAGTAGGCACACCAGCATGTATATAATGAGGATGCTAGAAGGAATTGAGAGAGAAAGAAGAGGAAATAATGTTTGAAGAAATAATAGCTGAAAACTTCCCAAAGTTTTTGTAAAATAATAACTTACACATTCATGAAGCTAACAGATTCCAGCTAGGATAAATGCAAAAAACCCCACAAACAGACCCAGCATAATAAAAACGTTGAAAGTCAAAGACAAGGAAAATATCTTGAAAGCAGTAAGGAAAGAAAATCACACAATACTTACATGGAAATTCCAAAAGATTAATAGCTGACTTTTGAACAGAAGAGCAGAATGGAGGCCAAAAGGCAGTGGGATAACATATTCAGAGTGCTCAAAGAGAACAAAAACCTGTCAAACATGAATCCTATATCAAGTACAGCTACATTTGAAAAATGAAAGCATATTAAGGACTTTCCAAGGTATAGAAAAAATAAGAGAGTCTGTTATTGGAAAACCCATCTTACAAGAAATACTAAAGGAAGTTTTTGAGGCTGAGAGAAGTGATCTCAGGTGGTAATTCAAATCCACATTAGTAAAGAGTATTATATAACTATATAAATCAGTAAGAATATATATATTTTTGTCATTTTTCTCTTCATTTAAAAAGCCATTGTATAAAATTATACATATATTATAGATAATATATAATCCATATTTATAAATATTATTATATATTAGTCTTTGCATAATATATATATATTTTATATATATAATTTATTGTAGGGCCTATAATTTCTTTTAGGGCCTACATATAGAAATGTAATATATTTGCCAGTAACAGCACAAAAGAGGCACATGAGAGCAAGGGCTAAGGAAATGGTAAAAGTAATTATAACAATTTATTGTTGAGTTTGCACATTAATGTAATGTGCATGATAATAATACAACAATGAGATGGAAAAGGGAATAGATATATAGGTATAATATTTGTATATAATACTGGAATTAAGCTAGTACAAGTTGGAAGCTGAGTCAGTTAAGTTGAGATATATATGGTAAACTTTAGAGCAGCTAGTAAAAAAGAACTAAAAAATACGGTTAAAATTATGAAATAAATTAAAATTCTACATTAGAAAATATTTACTTGGTGCAAAAGAAAGCAGTAAGGGAAGAATAGAGGAACAAGAAGATATGAGACATACAGAAAGCTAAAAGGGAAATGGTAGATATATGTCTGAATATATCAGCAATAACACAAACATACAGAGTGAGAGTAAAAAAAAGAAAGACTAGGCTTCCCTGGTGGTGCAGTGGTTGAGAGTCCGCCTGCCGATGCAGGGAATGCGGGTTTGTGCCCCGGTCCGGGAAGATCCCACATGCCACGGAGCGGCTGGGCCTGTGAGACATGGCCGATGAGCCTGCGCTTCCGGAGCCTGTGCTCCGCAACGGGAGAGTCCACAACAGTGAGAGGCCTGCGTACCACAAAATAAAAAAAAAAAAAAAGAAAGACTTAAAAAGATATTTCAAACAAAAACCACAAGACAGCTGGAGTGGTTATGCTAAGATATACTTTAAAACAAGAAATGTTACTATTGATAAACAGGGACATTTTATAATGATAAAAGGGTCAATTCATCAGGAGGATATAGCAATTATAAACACAAAACAATTATAAGCACAAAAACACACCAAAAAGTGTGAAGGAAAGGGTGAAATAAATAAAGAAGAGTAGACAATTCAACAATAATATTTGGAGACTTCAATACTTCACTTTCATTAATGGATAGATTAGACTAAAGACCAGCAAGGAAATAGAAGACTTGAAAATGTTATAAACCAACTAGACCTACCAATCATCTTTAAAATATTCCACCCAACAAACAAATACACTTTCTTCTGTATGGTACATGAAACATTCCGCAGAAGAAACTGTATGCTAGGCCATGAAACAAACGTCAATAAATTTAAAAAGTTAGAAATAACGTGAAGTATTTTCTTTGACCACAATGGAATGAAATCAGAATCAATAGCGGGAAAAAAATCAAGAATCTCACCAATATGTGTTAATAAAACCACATGCTTCTTAATAACAGGTGGGTCAAAGAAGAAATCAAAAGGGAAATCAGAAATAACATTTGAGATGAATAGAAATGAAGACACAAAATTTACAAGAGGCAGCTAAAATAGGGAAATTTATAATTGTGCCTCTAGTAAAAAAATATAAATGATCTCAACTCAGTAACCCACCTAAAATGGGTAAAAAATTTGATAGATATTTCTCCATAGAAGATAAACAAATGTCCAATAAACATATGGAAATATACTCACCATCATTAATCATCAAGGAAATGCAAATCCACTGTGAGATACTACTTCATACCACTAGGATATAAATAATTTTAAAAAAAGATAGTATTGTTACAAGGAAGTGGAGAAATCAGAACCCTCATACTTTGCTGGTGGGAGTCTAAAATGGTACATCTGCTTTGGAAAACAATTTTTCAGATCAAACAAAATCTTGCACATGTATGTTAGTAGCAGTATTATTTATAATAGCCAGAAGGTGGAAACAACCCAAATGTCCATCAACTGATAAATGGATAAGCAAAATATTTCCTACAAGGAAATATTATTTAGACATAAAAAGGAATGAAATACTGATGCATAATAAAACATGGATAAATGTTGAAAAAATTATACTAAGTGAAAGAAGCCAATCACAAAAGGTCACATATTTATATAATTTCATTCATATAAAATATCCAGAGCAGGAATACACATATATAGTAGATTAGTGATTGCGTAGGGGTGATGGGGTGTGTGTGTATAAGGAATGAAAGCTGCAGGGTAAGGGGTTTCCTTCTGAGGTTATGAAAAAGTTTTAAGATTGACCGGTGATGGTTGCACCTACTGGTGAATGTACTAAATACCATTGAATTTTACACTTTAAATAGATGAATTGCATGTTATGCAAATTATATCTCAATAAAGCTTTTAAAAGTAAATAATGTGTCGAGCTAGTTTTGGAGAAAATTTGTGTCTAATTCTGTGTAATGCAATGTTATCTGTTTTTAAATAATTGATTGACTTATATTCCTTATCTCAGTTTCTTGCTGGTGACAAATATACAGAACTCACATCTATTCCTGGATGCCAGTAGACTTTCAGAGTTCTGGGCCCTGGCCTAAGACATTTGATCTTGTGACCCATTGTCTAATTGATGCCAAAATTTGCTTACTTGACCTATCATGTTTATCAAATAGACCAGAGAATATGGACAGACCAAGCTTGTTAAAAGAGGGACTGAATCTGGCTCAACTTATTCTAATCTGTTTTCTTTCTCAAATTATTGAATCACGTGTGTGTGTGTTTTGTTTTGTTCTGATTTGTACAATCATCAAAGGATACAGGTAGCCACAGTTCCATGACTTTTCCCAAATTTTGAAGATTCAGAAGAGAACAAAAACAATACTTATAAGTTAATTATGGTAATATTCAGCACTAGTATTTTGAATGCTAGTTATAATGCTTATTAAAAATAACTGAAAAGGAAGTAATTACTATTATACCAAATAAGTCATTCATGATAATGCCTCTACTTACATCTTCTAGTGGCACATTGATCATAGCTTCTCTCTTTAGGTAGCTATGTTTTTGCTAGATGGACTGGTACATACCTGGTTAGGACACATTACTTTGGGGTAAATGATAGGTGGCCTACTTGGGGCAAAGGGCATATGAGAAATTGATACAGAGCAATGCCATGAGAAACTAATGGAGAGTAATTAGATTTTCTTATTTAAATAAGGAAATATTAAGACACTGAGGAAGCTGAGATATCTGTAGTCATATTAAATTTGTGAAGGAGAAGAAACTGAGAATAAGTGGAGGCTCAAACAGTATAGAGAGAGGAGAACAAGGAAAATGGACAAGGAAAAGGCAAAGTCAAAATTCATGAAAGAGAAATCATATGACATATGGTGAAATTGTAGCCAGATACCTCTTGATACTGTAAAGATTATACATTTAATCTTGACATTATTTACACTTCAGAAATGACCAATAGTGTTCTTTATACGGAAATCTGACATTTACTTAGAAAAACAAATCTTGAGAATCATATTAAGTCAACTTCTCAATAAAAACATATTAAAATTCTCTTTTAAGGTTTTCTGAAATAAATGCATCCAGAAGGTGTTTATTTCTTTAATAGTCTTTCTTTCAGGAGTCCCTAAACATGGCCATGTAATTTAACTTAGCCTTGACGTCTTGACCTTTTTCCCTTTAACAACTGTCATCTATTACTAGCAGCAGTTTTGCATCAATGCTTTCTTAGCCAGAATGCCAGAAAAGGATGAATCCAAACTTTGATTGTTTTGAGAGTAATAGTTACAGTTCTCTAAATGATATAGATCTTGAGCTTTCATTCATGAAATAATGTTTTTTTCCTAAGGTAATATTTCCAATTAAGTATATTCAACAATGAAAGTTTGTTAAGGAATGTCAGAATGCTCATATATTTTGCTTTTGCCAGAATCTTTGCATTTAAATCCCTCATAGATCAAAACAGTGCTTGTGAAAGAAATCACCATTTTAAAGAACAAAATTAAAAATATTCTTGTTAATAAATCTTAATAAAATTTATTAATATTAGTGTTAATAACTTGGTAAGGTTATAATGCCTGACATATTTTCTCCCACTCTTACTAAAGTATCTGTTAATATATACATTTTAAAACTAATGACTAGGGTGAAGTAAGTCAGAAAGAGAAAAACAAATATCATATATTAACACATATATGTGGAATCTAGAAAAATGGTACAGATGAACCAGTTTGCAAGGCAAAAATAGAGACACAGACGTAGAGAATAAATGTATGGACATGAAGGGGGAAAGCAGGGGAAGGGGTTGGTGGTGGGATGAATTGGGAGATTGGGATTGACATATATACACTAATATGTATAAAATAGATAATTAATAAGAGCCTGTTGTATAAAAAAAATAAATTTTAAAAAAAGACACAAAAAGTAATGACTACAAAAGCATTGAATAACATGGGAAGAAAGATGGAAATGTGAGCTTTAAAAATTTATATTAACCTCAATATTTAGGCATTTACCTGTTATTTTAACTCATATTTCCTTTTTTAGTTCATTACCTTGTTTCTCCATTACTCGGTGGTAAACCTCATATATAATCCTGAACTGCAGTTAAGGCTTGACCTGAATATGGGTGTACTTGTGAAGAAATTACTAATGCTAAGTCTAATGTATTGCATCATGTTCTACTTTTTAAAAAATGATTGAATTATTCCAATGAAGTCTCAGTCTTATTTTAAAACGTAGCACCCCTTGCCAGCTTGTACATCCAGTTAAATATTAGGGCGCTGCAACAGAAGGGAAATTATTTAGGACATAACCCACTTTGTGAAGAACATCACTGCTTTCTCAGAGCTATAGAAAAACACAGTAGGAGACTTCCATTATAAGTAGATAAGAAGGTGTAATCTTTTTTACATGCAATAGACAAATGTACTAGCTTTTCTTTTTAAAATTTGAACTTAAAATTTTTTTGTAAATTTTATTTATTTAATAGTTAAATTTTTGTACTAGCTTTTCTGATTGGGCAAATTGCAGCAGAGTTAAAGTGCTAGTTTCTTGTCCATAATTAAAATTAAATTATAATCAACTCAGAACATACATGTATAATATTCATATATATGTCATAGAAAATAGCCACATCTAATAAAAGAATGATTAAGTAGAGCCATTTCACTAACTAACTGAGAAGCTTTAAAATCTAAAAGGATGTGCTTCAAGAATGCTGCTAGGGGTTACAGCAAGAGTTACCAACAGGTTAACTGCTCTAAAAACTTCATTAACAAAGATCAAGTACCCAGGTACAAGTTAATTTAAAAGAAGCCAGAATATGACTTGGGAAAAATGCTTCATGCAACTTTTTATCCTAGATTTCTATTTACTTTGTTATATATATATATATTTAGCTATGTTTATTAAAATGTATCATTTTGCCATCATGTTGTGGCTGTTTCCCTAGCATAACAGAACCCGAAGACATTCTAATTAATAAGATGGGCAATGTCACATTTTTATTCTCATTCTATATCCCATCCCTGGAAAAATTTGCCTGTCACTTTCAACAGACTAACAATTCTTCAGCCTCCATATGAACCTATCTCTCCCTCAAAACCTTTTTTTTCATTCATGACATGTTTTCTTTATATTTTGGATTAGCATATTTGTCCACCAAATTTGGCAAAATTGGCTTTCTCTTTTTTCTATGCCTAAAACATCCAACTAGTCTATCTCCTTCATGTCATTCATAGTTATTCCATTCATTTCCATTCCCATCACCACAGTATTCATACTTAGCTGTCATTGAGTTTTAGTTTGGTGCTCTAGTTAAAAAAAAAAAAAAAAAAAAAAAGAAGCTTGACCAAAGATGCTTAGTTGGGAGGTTAAAACCCAGGACAGTGAAAATGAAGAAAAGAAGAAATGAGGTGTGGAGGGATGTGAAGCAATGTGAAGTGATCCAGCATGGTGATTGCTTCTGCTTCATAATGAGCTGAAAAGAAACAAAACATGTCTCTTGGCAGGTGTGTACATTGGTGTTTCTTTAGATAGAATGCATGGAAAGGCTGTATTTCAGATTAGTCTGTGGGAGAGGAGGAAATTCACTTGCCAGGCTCATTTCCATGTTCTATTCTGCATTAATTAAAGTTCACCCCACTGGGAGATAATTTTCTGTCACTTCTGTATTGCATGATATACCCACTTGGAGGCCACACCAGATTGCCAGATCTCTTACTGTCTAATGCAGTATTTCATCTCAACCCAGAAGGGGCAGGAGGAACTTTAAATTCTAAGTGTGAGGCTGAATGGCTTGGCTGCAGAGGAGTAATTGAGGGGGATGACCAGCACTCCCACCTGCCTGGAAGTCACTGGAGACATTGTGATCTGAGTGGTGGGCAGAATTCTAGGAAAGAATTAAATTGTCAGAACAGTCGAGGATAAATCAGGAAATCAGAACAACTGTAATTATTATGGAAAAAGGAATGTATAGTATTAATATGGCCTTACATCATTCTGGGGAGCTTTGGGAAGTACGGCCCAAAAGAGTTTGTTGAAGGATTATAGAAAAGGTACTAAAAAGACTTTTCATCAACCTTTAGCACTAGTGAGGACAGGCAAGTGCTTGTAAGGACATATGGGAAGCCAGGTACAGGTAGCTGCTAGAGTGAGAATGGGAAGAGGAGCTGGGGGGAAAAGCCCAGTGATAGCTACTGTCTTTGTGTCTGACATTGGGCCTGATGTCATTGTTGGTTAGCAGAGCTAGCAATCACATAGGAGTGGACATGGAACAGTGTAGGGTAGAGGCAAGCTAGAATATTCTAGTGCCTCTGTATTTGTCTTATTACTGCAACCTTCAGAGATCAATGACTTCCATTTTACTTCTACTTTTCAAATCTCAGGCAAATTTCTCTTTAGACCAACTCTCATTCAGAAGCATACAGGAAAGGGGATTGTGGGAAGCATAGTTCTGGCTTAGTCAAGTCACAGAGATAATTCCAAATCAATTTGGTATTCACGTACACCTCCATTAAGACAATAGCAGTCATGCCTCTACCAAACTATGCCTTGGACAATGCTTACTCTCTTCTCAATAATAGTCAATAAAAAATACTATGTACCACTTAATTCATCTTGGATGACGTTCATACCTTTCTTGTTGAATCACACATTCCCTCTAATATCCTGTCAAACACTGATACATGAATTTAAAATATATGATCACATCTCATATAATAGGAGAGGGGAAAAGAGGAAATATTTGGTATGTGTATACTAATATTAATATATGGAGGACTATTATAACCATTGTGGCCCTATCTATGTCACTGGTCACAAAACTTACATGGTATTTGGAACATTCTTGTTTTATCCCTCCCCGTCTCCGCCCCACTGCATATTTTCTTTGCCTTCAGCAAACACCTCAGCTGGCCATGATTCTTTGTTTTGTCAGTATTCCAAAATTTTATTACCAAGGGGTCTGGGCAATTATTAATCTTTTCTGTATTGGGTTGTTGTAGATTTCCATTACTTTTTTTTCCCTAAAGGATATGGAATTACTAAGATGTAATTAGGAGACCTTCTGACTAACAGACATATTTCTCACTACTCCTATTTTGTGATAAAAATCAAGTGAATCTCCCCAGTCTGCACAGTAAGCTCCTCCTTTGCCTGTTGGCTCAGTTGCCATGAACCAAGTAACTTAGTGGCAGCCATGATCTCCAGTTTAATGGAACCATTGTTCAATCCTGATGGAAGTAGTTGGTCCCCTGGAAACCAGGATTTCTGTACTAGTTTTCTATTGCTTTGTGACATATTATCACAAACTTGGCAGCTTAAAACGTTCATTTATTATCACATAATTTTCGTATATGAGAAATCCACCAGGGATCAACTGGAGTTCTCTGCTTGGGGACTTCTAAGGCCAAAGTCAAGGCGTCAGTTAAGCTGGACCCTTGTATGGAGGATCTAGGGAAGAATACATTTCCAAGCTCTTTTATGCTATTGGCAGAATTCATTTCCTTACAGTTGTAGGCCTGAGATTCCTGGCTGTTGCAGGGGCTGAGCCCATCTTCCAGAGGTCACTTGGATTCCTCCTCATATGGCCCTCTCCACCTTTAAAGTCAGAAGCATTTTTTTGAATACTTTTCATTCTTCAAATCTCCTGCCCTGTTCTTTTACTGCTAGCTTTTATTTATTTATATAGAACATTTTTTAAAATATTATTTTATTTTATTTTAAAAAATTTTTGTGTGTGTTGAGTCTTCATTGCTGTGCGCAGGCTTTTCTCTAGTTGCGGCAAGCAGGGCCTACTCTTCATTGTGGTGTGCAGTCTTCTCATTACGGTGGCTTCTCTTGTTGCAGAGCACGGGCTCTAGGAGCGGGGCTTCAGTGGTTGTGGTGCAATCTCAGTAGTTGCAGCACGTGGGCTTTAGAGCACAGGCTCAGTAGTTGTGGTGCACGGGCTTACTTGCTCCATGGCATGTGGGATCTTCCCGGCCCAGGGATTGAATCCATGTTCCCTGCATTGGCAGGTGGATTCTTAACCACTGTGCCACCAGTGAAGTCCACTGCTAGATTTTAAAGATACACCTTATTGAGTCAGGTATAACCAGATAGTTTTCACATCTTAAGGCCAACTGACTTGCGATTTTGATTATGTCATAAAATAATTTGTTCATGTAAGTACTTTAATGTTTGAATAACCAGGGAACAAGAATGCTGTGTATGTGTGGCAGGGGAAAAGGGAGGGACATTTAGAATTTTACCTATCACAATCTCTAATCCATCCAGCAGAGCCCAAAATTTCAAAGATGGGAATACAAAAAGTTGAACTGTATTTTAGGAATAACTATGAGAGGAGGTGCTATCAATCTAATCCTTCTACTCCCAGACCCATGAATCCAGGGTATGGGAGAAACAGCACAATATGTTGATTCTTAGCATATACATCAAGAAGGATATTATCCCAGCCCTGCTGTGATGCCATCAAGCCAGCACCATGACTAAATCTGCAAAAGATTTAGTCTACAAAAGGTCATTCAACTATTTAATGGTGTGATGGGGAAAATGATAAAACCAGTGTATTCCATGAACAAGAACTCATTAGCACATTTCATTTTATGAACAACGACTTCCCTGATAAGAAGCAGTGATATTGGGGAAACAGAAGCAATGCTGTTGGCATAAACTTGATGAGATTTGGACATAAAATAAGTATATAAATAATGTTTCTTTTTCCTCATTTTGGCAGAAGCATTCAAACCAGAGAATGTAAATCAGTATCCAAAGTAGGTATCTATTCCAATGAGAACAAATCACTCTACCTTCCATTATAGAATTAACCCAGTGTGGTCAGAGGGACTTTTCAAGGAATGGTGGCATGTTGTGGGATCAGTATTAGTCTCTGCTGCTGGCAGGTTTGGCACTCAGCAGTGGACATTACCAGGTGATTCTTGGTGAGTGGAAGTCCATATTGCTGAATCCATACATACCCTCCATCCTTGCCCCTGTGACCACATTATTCAAAGCCCATTGGGCAAGGAGAAGGATAGCTTGGAGAGAGGTTGACTGACATTCAAGGAATAAATCATCTTGTCCACCTGATTATTAAGATTCTTATGTGCTTCATTATTTTTTTCTAAGCATGGGCATGGGGCACAAGTATTTTATTAGGGATGTCTGTCTTTTACCTTTTTCCTGTCCCCTTTGTCAACAATTTTTCAACCATATTCCTTCAAAGCTCCTGACTCTCAAGCCAAACTATTAGTCACAGCCTGTGGGTCAATGTAACCCTGAAATTCTGGGCATCTCTTCTTCCAGTCAAAATTAACAATAAGGTAAACTCCTTGATAGAAAGATTATCTCTGAAAATGTTATTTCAGAGCTATCCCTCAGCAAGGTGCTAATGCTGCAGATGTTCACTTTTGAGTGGTACCAAAACATTATGGAGAATTATTTTTAAGCCAGACTTACTGAATAGTGGGCATAAGGAACTCTTCATGGACTATAAATGCCAGTGAAGGGAAAGGGGAGGCTATTCAGTGGTAGGAGAAGTCATGGAAACATGAGCACTTTCTCATGTAACTTTGTGTTTTTAGTAACTATTTGAGCCTTCTTTGTTTATACTACCTCCATTTGAAGATTGAGTGCTATGTTGCACACCCAACTTTATGGCTTGATGAGTCAGACAACACCCAGTTAATGATGGGCATATGGAATTTCATGGTAAATTGGTGGTCAAAGTTAAGTATTTAGTCTCTTCTAGGGCCCCCAAACAAGCATGAAGCTGTTTCTCCTCAGGTGAATAGTTATCTATAGAGGCTAGCATAACTTTGCTCCAAAATTATGAAAGTCTGCTATGAATCACCCACAGGGGCCTGCCAAATATTCCAGACTTCATCCCTATCTTCCCTAGCACCATTAAATCTACTGGGTTGTATGGACAATTGACATAATAGCCTGCACAACAGCCTGGAATTATTATATTACCTGTTCTCCGCATCTTACTCAAAACTGGCATCCTTTCAGCTTATCAGGTAAATGGCTTGGAATTGTAAACTCAAATGAAGTATATTCCCAGAATCCAAAGAGGACCACTAGGCACTGCTTCTCTCTTAAAGGTAGGAAATGTTATTCGTCAGGTCTATAAGTTCAATGGATAATTTTTCCCCACAATTTTTGCAGAAAATAGTGCTGCCAAAATTTCTAACACAGGGCGCTTTTTCCTCTAGCCTAAAATTTCCCTTTCAGCCTTTACTAATATTCTCCTTAGGACCCTTCTAGTTTGTACCTGACAGCTAGTCCCAAAACTGATCCACATATTTCAGTCTTTTGTCACGGCTGCAGCTCACTTTTGTTACCAATATCTGTTTAGATATCTGTACTACACAGCAAATCTGTTCTAAAACCTGCTGGATTATTCAACAATGATTCTTTTTAAATCTCTCAGGATTCCACTTGTTGATAGTGGCTCAGATGGATGGTTCTTTTGCTCCAGATCATTGTTATCAGGTGCCACAGGCATCTGCAGTCTATACTGGGTTGGAATGTTCAAGACATTTAACTCATGTGGTTCCAATTAATGCTGGTTCTTGGCTGGGAACTCCTTCATGGATGTTAGTGAGAACAACATCAATTTTGTCATTGTGACCGCTCCATGTGGCTTTGACTTCTAACAGCAAAGTCACTGGTTTTTAAGAGCAGGTGTTCCAAAAGGTAAAAGGGAACACTTCAGATCTCCTAAGGACTATCTTTGGAAGTTACATAGAAACACTTCAGCTGCACTTTATTGATCAAACAGAGTAACAAGGTGAGCCAAGATTTGATGAGGGGAAATATACTATGTGTGAGTACTAGAAGCTGTCATTCATTGGAGGCCATCTCTGTGGATTAGCTATAGTAGGAGAGCTTCAGAATGTTTGTATCAAATATACAGTGTTAGTACCTCAAATCCTTTCATCTTGAGCATTACATTTTTGTAGGCTGACATTTTGTATGTTCTGCTTATTCATTTCTCTTTAGTTGTCTACACTCAGATCCTTATTACTGCTTCTAGAATGTTCTGTACAAACACAAATCATATATATCTTTTTACTGCTCAGTACCATTTACTGACTCCCTCAGATTTTAGAATAAAATTTATGCTCCACATCTTCTAGTTTTATCTCTTTGCACAGGAGTGTGAAGGTAGCCAGTGAAAATACAATTTTATAAATGGCTGAATGAATGACAACTGAAGTAGCATGTAGTGTAAACTTCTCTAAATGGCACTTTCAATTTTCAAAACCAAGAAGGAATATTTAATTCCTTTACTCTACTTAGAATAAGATATAATTGGTACCCTCAAGGAATTCAGAGCTTAGTAAGAAAGGCAGACATAGAAAGTGATAAGGAAAGTACAGTATGGTAAATGCCATAAAAGTACATTTAAAAAGTAAGTTAAGAAAGGAAGAGGAAAGTAGTTTAAAAGACATGTACACATGCACAGAATTTTTTTTAAATCTTGAAATTATAACTGTTCCATTGATGACATATTTTTTATATTCATGAAATTCTATATTCATAAAATTCCAATTTATACAATGTGCTATATATATTTCCTTTGAAAAATGAAAGATGGATAGATGTAGGCAAGAGTGATTTATTTTATATCATATGCTCAAAAAAGCACTCATATATAATGTACAAGTCAATTAGATAAATTTTAATCCTGTTTTGTGAAATGTGTAAATAATAGAGTACACCATTTGTATGTGTTGGCTTCTGGTAGTAAAATAATAACAACAATAAATCTATTCAGCACTCTAATGTATTCTCCTAATTACTTCTATACTAATTCAAAAAATAAGATGTTGATTTAATCTGATTTCAAGGTATTATGAGTACCTAATAGGAAGCAGATTCCAAAAATTCCTAACTGATTTCAACAAACTCATTCCTTAGGGAATATATTTATAAATATCTTTTCTTATTTGCTGTTGTTATGTACATTTTGAACTCTCCATTCCTGTTTAACTTATCACTTGAAAATGATATGGCTTCTTGGGCTAGGCCTGCCCACACAGATATCACTTTGGACAGTCTGAAAAGAGTCAATCTGGTCTACATCCTGCTTTCTGGATTGGTTATAAAAAGCTTCTCTCCAAGACAAACTGCACGTATTTCAGGTATATTAAATACTGGAGTTAGAGAGTTAAGACAATGCTTTCCATCTAGCTTTCTTATGTTGTTATAAAGGGTGTGTGTGTGTCTACATTCTTGCAGATATAAGATTAACATGATTAACTTTGTATACAATCACATGAAATAAGCTTAATGCAGTACTTTTACTGTAATATATATTAAATTTATATTTAAGTGAGAGTTTAATCTCTTCACATAGATCTGTATTGGATCATGTACACACTTAATTTTGGTATTTTTTCCTGATCATTTAATCTAGAAGCACTTTATTATATGACCCCCTAAGCCCACAAGTGCCTCCTTCTCCATCTAGCAATCTTTATCAATAATTGAATGTGTATTCTTTCATATTTTTCCTTCAGGCTCATGGGATCGTGAAAGGGAAGGCAGACAATTAAGGCATATAATGAGGCAAGCTAACATTGTAAGTCCCTAGAGTTTTAATTGCTGTTGTAGAACTTGAGGGGTCATTGTAGCCCATGCATCTCAAATTATCCCCCCCCAAAAAAGGGACAGGAGAAATTGAATGCTTATCCACCAGGTCCTGTCAGGCATTGGTTGAGCGCTGTTACAGAGGACATGGAGTACTGGGCAGCACTGACAGCCTGCAATGTCTGCAGGCAGAGTGGACCCATATTTTCAAAGAAAGCCCTCGTGCAGGTGGTACAGGTGCTGGGGGTTGGAGGGCAGGCTGAAATGTACTGCACTGGTAAGCTCCAAGAGGCTGTGAACAGGGTAATGCCCACATTTGCTGACAAAGAAACTTTGGGAATCATCTGTCGAAGATAGCAGAGCCTTCATCAGCCTGTATTCTTGAGTGACTATGTTGAATCTGCACCCCAACACTGCAGATTGGACTTAAATCTAGCAAGAAATAAATCATATTTGTTAAAGACTAGAGATTAGGGTGTTTATGTATTACAGCAGCAGCTGTTAATAAATATCTGATGTTTCTCTGACTCTAAAGGACTCTAAAAATGAAGTATCAAGTTTTTCAATAGCCCTAATCTTTCACTGGATATCAGGATCCCATCCCGTACATTTCAAATACCTTATTTAAAATTCTTCAAAAGAGGTACTGACTACTCTTTATAATCCTTGTTCTGAATTGTTATGGAGTAATACATAGGACATTATCATATGACTTGTTTTCAACATAACAATGTCTTGCCTGCTAATGTATTACCAGAATCATCAGAACTTTGAATCTGACTATGTCTCTGCTAGTGACCAAGAAGTCTACTGGCTTCCTTACCGATCAATTAAACAGAAACTCTTCAGTGTCTAATGTCTCTGCACTCCTTTCTAAAAATATCCCTTTATCTAGAAATTTTACCACCTTCTAGACATTAAGGTAAGAATAAACAGGAAAATAGAGGTTTTAAAGTCTTAAAATATTAAGAAAGATCCTTAGTGGTTTGTTCTCACTTGAATTTGTACCTATAGGACTTCCCTGATTTCTTTCATTCTCTTTCAGCTTGTCTTATGTTTATCATGGCTAGGTCATTTTCAAAATCACTTTCCTCCTTCAGGTCTCTAATATCCTATAAACAAATTCAAATCCAATATGCTTCTATTATTCTATTATCAACTACCTTCATCCTATCCATAGGAATTAATTGACTGCTTATTAAACACAGAAAACTCAGAAGAACAGTTCATGTACATTGTACATTTTAATCATCATAAACATAGTGTAGAACAAGCACTAATATTTTGATTGACAGATGAAAATATCGAAGCTTGTTGCCAAAGTTTTCAGGGATATTAAGTGGTAAGGCCAAGTTTAACTCAAATCTGGTTAAACCAATATATTCACTGTCATGTACCACCTCTCTCACTGGATTTATTGTCCAATGTATCTGATGCTCAATGTTCTAGTAACAGGAAAAACAGATTAAGACCCCATAACATAAAGCATAATTTGAGATATCTATCATTGACTTCAAAGGTTAAGAACATGTCCTAATATTGAAAATACTTGTTTGTGGAAATTCCCATTCACTTGTAATGTTAATCTTAGACTGCTTTGCAAAAATAACGAACTGGACCACCCTCCAAAACATATTATAAGGCACATTGTTCCCAGGTTATAGAAATAGAAATCAGTTGCCATTAGCAATTTATTCTAGGTACATATTTCTAGCTTAGAAAAATTGCATACATATATTTGAATGAGTCCTCTATTTGTTTTTATCTGAAGAAGCCTATTAAATGTGTGGCACATTTGAGTAAAGTAAGAGAAAATAATTAATGTGGTGCAGCCACACTGTGTGGGATTTATTCACGTTACTGCCAAGATTTGAGCAGAATGTAAGAAATTATCATCGATCATCAGTGTCTCACAATTTCTTTCATCAACTTAAAGCTCAGTCACATCTGGAGTCTTTACTCTTCACAATAAATTTAGCATACTGTGAGTGCCAATTTAAAAAAAGAGTTGGAAAAGGCAACATGAGGGTAAGCAATTTCAGGAAGTAATATATTTCTCTTAAGCTACTACTAGCATATACAAGTAGTTATAGAATTACCCTTTCATTTCCACTGTCTTGTACTTAAAACTTGAATGTAATGAAGTACTTCAGTAAATAGATGTGTTCTTACTCTTCCTTTCTTTGTTTCTTCTGTCTCATTTGCTTTAAAATTCTTATTCTTTAAACTTATAATCTTTGTTCACACCGAATCATTTTATTTAAAAAAGTTTTTTTCTTCTCATTCAGAGTGAAGGTGGCAATTTGATAGAAGGTGTGCATATGGTTTTTGAAAAAGGTTTTAGCTTCTTCTAGGAATTACCATAAATAAACTCCCAAGGAAAGAATCTTCCTGTGGGCAGTAGAGCATAGTGCAGTGGTTTCCATATTTTAGTGTGCATGTGTTATCCAGGATGTTTTGAAAAATTACAGATTTTAGGACCCTACCTTAAGATATTTTAATTCTATATGTAGGAAGGGAAGCAGGAAAATGAACGTTAATAAGTAAATTGGTGGATCTGATTCAAGTAGTCTGATATTGGAGAATCATTTGTGTAGATTCCAAGAATAAAAGATCTGAAATAAAAGTGATGGAGGAAGACTTTGGTGTCAGCTCATATTGGTCCCTGTGGGGCAGACATCTTATGTCTAAGCCCACATGTTTTCTTGAGTTGCAGTGAGTCTGATGCTAACATGCATCCCCAACTAGGAAATCTTTCTTGTCCCTGGAACTTCAGAAGAGACATTTATTTTTAGACTATTTGTCCACTGATCTTGATCTCTATTGAAGAATCTTATCTGAATTAGTTACTATGATGTTTATAAAATGATGATTTTCTAAAGCTGTTATTTCTTCAGTATTTGTGATTTAGCATTCTATTGTTTAAAAAAGAGGTTTTCCTTTTCCCTGATATATCTGTCTATCATCTATCTACCTGTCATCTACCTATATCTGATTTTATCAACTTTGATTGTTGGATTAGTAATTTATTCAATGGATTATCGTCTGTTACTGTCATTATTCATTTTGATGTTCAAATCATGCCTGATTGGACACTAGTAGCCCCTTTTAAACTATTCCCACACTCCTTTTACATGGTCCCATCATTTTTTTCAGCATTTTCCTTACTTCTAGTTCAAGACTTTTAAGGCTCATGTTATGTATTTCTTGCTCCAACCCTGGAGTCACTAATTTCTCTGAGATTCCAAGGAGATTTGGGTTCATGTTATTGGTGAACAATATTTACAAACAAATATCTGGGTCCTGGTTGTAGTTATTACTACTTGAGTGCCATTGCTTCTGTGCCTTCTAGGTGAACAAAGAGAAGAAAAATTAAAATGTCATTGGTTCAGCCCAATATGTGGAGATACTTCTAATTCCAATGCAAATGTTTTCTTTGTATTTCTCAGTTCCAAATTGTACTTAATTTCTCCAGTAGGAGGAACCAGACTCCAAACAGCTTCTCAAAACTTATTCACATGTAATCCTACAAAACAAAATAATTTCAGAGTGGTTATACCACTACCAATTCAAAAGTCAAACATACCAATTAGAGTTCTAGATTGACTTCCAATTATTTTTATTTTGAATAAAGATATATAGTAGAAGTACTGTATATTTTCTTATTTTCCTTCTTTTTAGCAAAAAACACCATTTTATACATAAATATAAATAAATATTTAGGTACACTTTTTAAACTAAATATATCCTAGAAATCCCTCCATTTCACTTCATGGAGCTCTTCCTTATGCTTTTTGCAGATGCATAGTGCTCAATTGTATGGTTAAACCAAAGTGTTTTCAAGCAATCTCTTATGCATGAGAGCTTAGGCTGTTTTCAGTATTTTTCCATTAAAAGTAACACGGCAATGGATAACTTTGTGCAAATGTGTTTTTGTATAATTAAAAGTGTATCTTTAGGGTAAATACCTGGAACGGAGATTTCTCAAAGAATAAACGCATATGTAATTATATAGTTTTGTTAGATATTATCAAATTCACTTGCTTAAGGGTTGAATTTGCAAGTCTGCTATTATGAATGAAGATGAATAACTTTTCCTAGGATGATTTTTACAGTTTTCTTTTTTAATGAAGTGATTGTTCATGCCTTTTGCCCAAGTGCATTTTCCCTTAGATTTTTACCTTATGCTTTTCCTCCATTTTAAAGATTCTTTTTATGTTAGGGATATTGGCCCTTTTTTGTGATATATGTTACAAATATTTTCTCCTGGAAATATATAAATATATATTTTTACCATGAAAATATTTTATTTTTCATATTTCTTTTAATCAAGCTAAGTAAGACTATCCCCATACTCAGTTTATAGAGTAATTAATCCTAATTTCTTCCCAGTATTTGTATGGCTTTACCATTAATATTAAGATTTCTGATCCATATTGAATTTGTGTGTGTGTATAATCCAATTTTATTTATTTTTCCCATCTGGCTTTCCATTTCCTGAGCCTATTTTTTTTTAAAATGTCCATTTATGCTTATTGATGTGAGATACCACCTTTATCATATGATAAACTTCCTTATGGGCTTGAATTATTTTTGCATTTTCAACTGTAATCTATTGATATTTCTTTGTATCCATGTGCAAGTACTATACTGTTTTGTGTTTTTTTTAATTGTTTTGTTTTGTTTTGTTTTGTTTTTGTGGTACGCGGGCCTCTCACTGTTGTGGCCTCTCCCGTTGCGGAGCACAGGCTCCGGACGCGCAGGCTCAGCGGCCATGGCTCACAGGCCCAGCTGCTCCACGGCATGTGGGATCCTCTCGGACCGGGGCACGAACCCGTGTCCCCTGCATCGGCAGGCGGAATCTCAACCACTGTGCCACCAGGGAAGCCCCGATACTGTTTTAATTAGAATAGCTCTTTATATGATTTAGTATAATATTAAATATTAATATTAGTATATTTATATTATTAATAATAAATTACTATTTCACTTTTGAATATTCCATAGTTTACTTTTATTTTCCATCTACCATTAGGTGTGTATTTGAATTATTTCCATTTTCTGTCCATTGCTATTACTATCCTAATGGATATTCTTATATATGATAACTGGGGCACAGGAACATTAATTTATATGGGTATATATCTACAAATTATTCAATCACTGAGAGCTTATTCCTGTGATTAATCTCTCAAATAAATTTAATAACTATTGCATATTTTCCTTAAATGATGTAATCTACACTTGTGAAAATATATGCTGTGGACCTAAGAATGATCTCTTTAGATTTATATATATTATATTAATCCATTTGTTTCATTCTGGTTATAATTTTCTCCCGTTGATAATCATTGATATTATGTGCATTCTACATGGCTAGATTTTGTGATCCAGGTCATATTTTTTTCCCTTTGGTAAACACATATAAATATTATTCCTGACATTGCTTGGTAGGAGTGAAAGGAAGATGCCTAAAACATGGTTTAACTTGTTTCTTTAATGCTTCTGAAGGGACTCTAGAGTAGCAAAGTGGAGAAAAGTTTGATCAAAACATAATTCCAAATCAAGGTGAAAAAACATGCTAATATCAAAGAATCCCATTAACTTGCTTCAAACCTCTAGGAATATCCAAAGATTATTGCACTTTCATTAGGATTCAGGTATCCAACATATGGTCTGAGAGTAATTAGCAGCCTATCTGAAAATCCTGGTTGTAACACTTCTGAAACTGTAAGCAAATACCAAAATTATCCAATTAGTTAGCATATATGCATATGTAAACCAGAAGGGTCCCCAAAGCTACCTTCTGCTATCAATTGCTCCTAGCTTTGGGGCAAAATTTATGGGAATTAGATTATTAACTAAAAGTGATACTGCATGAAACTCACTGTATAATGAAGAGGTTTACACATTTTCTGTCACTAATATATTAGCAAAAAAAAGCCTTCAAGGATTACTGATGAGAATACATTTGAATACATTGGTCATAAATTCTTAACAATACGTTATCTGATACTTATAAAAGCTCAAAGTCAATTGCGTCACTAATGTTACCAATTAAAAATTTTGTGAAGTCCATGAATTTTTATTACTATTATAAGTTATCTAATAATTTTCAGAAAAGAAAAACAAAACTAAAATTTATAAAAAGAATGGACATACACAATTCACTCAAGGAGAATTATGTCTACTATCTTCAACTTCCCATACTCAATCAAAGGTTAGTTATGCTGCAGAATTAAAATGTAAGAACACAGTACCAGGTAAACATGAAATGTTATGGGAATTAGAATAAAATCTTCCTAATACAGCTATCTCCACTTGTGACCAGAAAGTCAGAAGAAATCTTAAGGTCATAGCCTATATTAAACAGCAGTAAATAAAATGTAATCTATGTAGCACATATGAATGATCTCATGTGTTACATTTTTAAGTTTTTTAATATATTTTTGTGGTTTCGAGATATAATTAATATCATTATATAAGTTTAAGGTTTACAACATAATGATTTGATATATGTATACATTGTGAAACGATTAGTTTACCATCACCTCATATAGCTACAGTCTTTTTCCTTGTGATGAGAACTTTTAAGATCTACTCTCAGCAAATTTCAAACACACAGAACAGTGTTGTTAACTCTAGCCATCATGTTATAAGTTACGACCCCAGTACTTATTTATAAACCAAAGTCTGTACCTTTAGATCACCTTCACCCAATTCTCCTACCCCCCACCCTCCACCTCTGACAACCACAAACCTGATCTCTGTTTCTATGATTTGGTTTTTTTTTAGATTCCACATATAAATGAGATCATACAGTATTTGTCTTTTTCTGTCTGACTTACTTCACTTAGCATAATGCCCTCAAGATCCATCCGTGTTGTTGCAAATGGCAAGGTTCCATCTTTTTATGACTGTATGATATTCTGTTGTGTATATATATCACTTTTCTTTATCCGTTTATCTATTGATGAGCACTTAGGTTGTTTCTGTGTCTTGGCTACTGTAAATAGAGCTACAAAGAACATGGGGGTGCAGATATCTCTTCCAGATAGTGATTTCATTTTCTTGGGTATATGCCAGAAGTGAAGTTGCTGTATCATATGTTAGTGCTATTTTTAATTTTTTGAGGAACCACCATACTGTTTGTCATAGTGGCTGTACCACAAATTACATTCCCACCAATAGTTCATATATGTTCCCTTTTCCCCACATCCTGGCCAGCATTTGTTATCTCTTGTCTTTTTGATGATAGCCATTCTAACAGGCATGAGGGGGGTTTTTTGACGGTTTTTATTTCTTTCTTGAACTTCTCATTTTGTTCATGCATTGTTTTCCTAACTTCCTAATTTAGTTGGCACTTTGCTAGACATTTTACACAGTTACTCAAATTGTAATAATCACAAAATATCTGCTATATTATAATGGCTTATAAAAGTAAGTACAGAATCCTACCACTGGCAATTTTCAATATAAATAATCCAAAAATACTCTCTTGCAGAAATTATAAATACATTTTATTATTTCTTTTAATTCCATACTTGAACTCTCAAGAAATAGAAATCCCAGAAGCCAGTAACAAAGAGGAAAATTGAAACAAAGAATAATATATAAGAATTAAACCTCAGTAGTTTTGAGGTGTTGTTACCTATTATGATATCCAAGGGATAATGATTTTTCCATGGACTCATAATTATAGGAGAGAAAGCCTTGAGAACAAGCTAGTTGGAGAATAGGAAATGAGACTTCTGAATTAATCCATTGTCTTAAATGAGCTTCATATTTCTTTGTGGCAAAAAATGGAAAAAGTCAGACTGTCTGTCTTGATCCAGCTTTGACTAAGGATAAAAATGTCTCCCTTGAGAATCTGTAGCACTGATCTTCCCTAAGGTGTGTTTGGGGTTTGAACTGAAACTCCAAGACAATGAATTAACATGAACTATTACCCTGAACAATAACATTCCTGGGGTGATAGCAAGAAGAAAACAGAAACTTATTGGCTAGGGCCAAACTCTTAAATCTCAAGAAAACATTTGATTTACACATTTAAGTGAATTCAAACTCCAAAAGCACAAGTTTCACAATTAAAATAATCCAGAACGAGTTAGAATTAGCAGAAGCAAAACATTGGAATTAAGCTTCTAAATATAATTTACATCTAATAGAATTGTTATATAAAGTACATAGCAATAACTAATGAAGATAATTCATAATTATAAAATGTTCAATTCTTCAAGAAGACATGAAATTTCTCAATATTTTAACACTTAATAATATGGTTTCAAAATATATTATGAAATGATGACTACCAGAAAAAAATAGACAAATATGCAAACATACAGCTCTAAGAAGAAAGAAGAGGAAGAGGAGGCATATCCATACAACATTGCAGCAATAAAATGGGATATTACTAAAGAAATTACAATCATATGTGCCACATCTTCTTTATCCATTCATCTGTCGATGGACACTTAGGTTGCTTCCATGTCCTGGCTATTGTAAATAGAGCTGCAATGAACATTTTGGTACATGACTCTTTGAATTATGGTTTTCTCAGAGTATAGGCCCAGTAGTGGGATCACTGATTTGTACGGTAGTTCTATTTTTAGTTTTTTAAGAAACCTCCATACTGTTCTCCATAGTGACTGTATCAATTTACATTCCCACTAACAGTGCAAGAGGGTTCCCTTTTCTCCACACCCTTTCCAGCATTTATTATCTGTAGATTTTTTGATGATGGCCATTCTGACCAGTGTGAGATGATATCTCATTGTAGTTTTGATTTGCATTTCTCTAATGATTAATGATGTTGAGCATTCTTTCATGTGTTTCTTAGCAATCTGTATATCTTCTTTGAGGAAATGTCTATATAGGTCTTCTGCCCATTTTTGGATTGGATTGTTTGTTTTTTTGATATTGAGCTGCATGAGCTGCTTGTAAATTTTGGAGATTACTCCTTTGTCAGTTGCTTCATTTGCAAATATTTTCTCCCATTCTGAGGATTGTCTTTTTGTCTTCTTTATGGTCTCCTATGCTGTGCAAAAGCTTTTAAGTTTCATTAGGTCTCATTTGTTTATTTTTGTTTTTATTTCCATTTCTCTAGGAGGAGGGTCAAAAAGGATCTTGTGATTTATGTCATAGAGTGTTCTGCCTATGTTTCCTCTAAGAGTTTGATAGTGTCTGGCCTTACATTTAGGTCTTAATCCATTTTGAGTTTATTTTTGTGTATGGTGTTAGGGAGTGTCCTAATTTCATTCTTTTATATGTAGCTGTCCAATTTTCCCAGCACCACTTACTGAAGAAGCTTTTTTTTCTCTACTGTATATTCTTGCCTCCTTTATCAAAGATAAGGTGACCATATGTGCGTGGGTTTATCTCTGGGATTTCTGTCCTGTTCCATTGATCTATATTTCTTTTTTTGTGCCAGTACCATACTGTCTTGATTACTCTAGCTTTGTAGTATAGTCTGAAGTCAGGGAGCCTGATTCCTCCAGCTCCATTTTTCTTTCTCAAGAGTGCTCTGGCTATTCGGGGTCTTTTTTGTTTCCATACAAATTGTGAAATTTTTTGTTCTATTTCTATGAAAAATGCCAGTGGTAGTTTGATAAGAATCACATTGAATCTGTAGATTGCTTTGGGTAGTATAGTCATTTTCACAGTTTTGATTTTTCCAGTCCAAGAACATGGTATATATCTCCATGTATTTGTATCATCTTTAATTTCTTTCATCACTATCTCATAATTTTCTAGATACAGGTCTTTTGTCTCCTTAGGTAGGTTTATTCCTAGATATTTTATTCTTTTTGTTGCAATGGTAAATGGGAGTGTTTTCGTAATTTTACTTTCAGATTTTTCATCATTAGTGTATAGGAATGCCAGAGATTTCTGTGCATTAATTTTGTATCCTGCTACTTTACCAAATTCATTGATTAGTTCTAGTAGTTTTCTGGTAGCATCTTTAGGATTCTCTATGTATAGCATCATGTCATCTGCAAACAGTGACAGCTTTGCTTCTTCCTTTCCGATTTGGATTCCTGTTATTTATTTTTCTTCTCTGTTTGCTGTGGCTAAAACTTCCAAAACTATGTTGAATAATGGTGGTGAGAGTGGGAAACCTTGTCTTGTTCCTGATCTTAGTGGAAATGGTTTCAGTTTTTCACCATTGAGGATGATGTTGGTTGTGGGTTTGTCATATATGGCCTTTATTATGTTGAGGAAAGTTCCCTCTATGCAACAATAAATGGTGTTGAATTTTGTCGAAAGTTTTCTCTGCATCTATTGAGTTGATCATATGGTTTTTCTCCTTCAATTTGTTAATATGGTGTATCACAATTATTGATTTGTGCATATTGAAGAATCCTTGCATTCTGGGATAAACCCCACTTGATCATGGTATATGATCCTTTTAATGTGCTTTTGGATTGTGGTTGCTAGTATTTTGTTGAAGATTTTTGCATCTATGTTCATCAGTGATATTGGCCTGTAGTTTTCTTTCTTTGTGACATCTTTGTCTGGTTTTGGTATCAGGGTGATAGTGGCCTCATAGAATGAGTTTGGGAGTGTTCCTCCCTCTGCTATATTTTGGAAGAGTTTGAGAAGGATAGGTTTTAGTTCTTCTCTAAATGTTTGATAGAGTTCGCCTGTGAAGCCATCTGGTCCTGGGCTTTTGTTTGTTGGAAGATTTTTAATCACAGTTTCGATTTCAGTGCTTGTGACTGGTCCGTTCATATTTTCTATTTCTTCCTGGTTCAGTCTCGGAAGGTTGTGCATTTCTAAGAATTTGCCATTTCTTCCAGGTTGTCCATTGTATTGGCATATATTTGCTTGTAGTAATCTCTCATGATCCTTTGTATTTCTGTAGTGACAGTGGTTACTTTCCTTTTTCATTTCTAATCCTATTGATTTGAGTCTTCTCCCTTTTTTTCTTGATCAGTCTGGCTAATGGTTTATCAATTTTGTTTATCTTCTCAAAGAACCAGCGTTTAGTTTTATTGATCTTTGCCATCGTTTCCTTCATTTTTCATTTATTTCTGGTCTGATCTTTATAATTTCTTTCCTTCTGCTAACTTTGGGGTTTCTTGTTCTTCTTTCTCTAATTGCTTTAAGTGTAAGGTTAGGTTGTTTATTTGAGATGTTTCTTGTTTCTTAAGGTAGAATTGTATTGTTATAAACTTCCCTCTTAGAACTGCTTTTGCTCCATCTCATAGGTTTTGGGTCAATGTGTTTTCATTGTCATTTATTTCTAGGTATTTTTTTTATTTCCTCTTTGATATCTTCAGTGATCTCTTGGTTATTTAGTAGTGTATTGTTTAGCCTCCATGTGTTTGTATTTTTTACAGATTTTTTCCTGCAATTGATATCTAGTCTCATAGCGTTGTGGTCAGAAAAGATACTTGATACAATTTCAATTTTCTTAAATTTAACAAGGCTTCATTTGTGACCGAAAGTATGATCTATCCTGGAGAAATTTGCATGAGCACTTGAGAAGAATGTGTATTCTGTTGTTTTTGGATGGAAAGTCCTATAAATATTAATTGAGTCCATCTTGTTTAATGTGTCATTTAAAGCTTGTGTTTCCTCAGTTATTTTCATTTTGGATTATCTGTCCGTTGGTGAAAGTGGGCTGTTAACGTCCCCTACTATGATTGTGTTGCTGTCGATTTCCCCTTTTATGGCTGTTTGTATTTGCCTTATGTATTGAGGTGCCCTTATGTCTGGTGCATAAATATTTACAATTGTTATATGTTCTTATTGGATTGATCCCTTGATCATTATGTAGTGTCCTTGTTTGTCTCCTGTAATAGTCTTTGTTTTAAAGTCTATTTTGTCTTATATGAGAATTGCCACTCCAGCTTTCTTTTGATTTCCATTTACATGGACTCTCTTTTTCCATCCCCTAACTTTCAATATGTATTTGTTCCTAGGTCTTACGTCGTTCTCTTGTAGACAGCATATATACGTCTCTTGTTTTTGTATCCATTCAGCCAGTCTATGTCTTTTGGTTGGAGCATTTAATCCGTTTACATTTAAGGTAATTATTGATATGTATATTCCTATTACCATTTTCTTAATTGTTTTGGGTTTGTTGTTGTAGATATTTTCCTTCTCTTGTGTTTCCTGCCTAAAGAAGTTCCTTTAGCATTTGTTGTAAAGCTGGTTTGCTTAAAATTTTTAAGTTAAAAATATAGTTTGTAGGGCTTCTCTGGTGGTGCAGTGGTTGAGAGTCTTCCTGCCGATGCATGGGACATGGGTTCGTGCCCTGGTCCAGGAAGATCCTCTATGCCGCGGAGCGGCTGGGCCCGTGAGCCATGGCCACTGAACCTGCGCGTCCAGAGCCTGTGCTCCTCAACGGGAGAGGCAACAACAGTGAGAAGCCCACGTATCACAAAAAAAATATATCTATATCTATATATATATAGTTTGTAATCTGTCCAAACAGCACTAAAACATATATAATTAACATGAATTATCCAGTCTCCTTAAAAGCACAAATTTCAAGAGAAATGTTTCCTTAATATTCCTCCAGAAAATCTCTATGCTCATGCAAGAAATCTTCTAGTTTTCCTTTTAAATTATTTTATTGTTTATCTTTTTATTATATTTATGAAAAAATTAGTATTTAATTAAAATACATACAGAAAAGTGCACAGTTTGAAAGGGCACAGGGGAATACATTTTCACAAAGTGAACATACTTGGGTAACACTACTTAGGTAAAAGAGAGTATAGCTAGCACTTGGAATAATGTTGTACTAAAGCTTGGAGTCTACAACCTATTTGAGGAGCTGTAGTATTAATTGAAATGGGATAATTTGAACCCCATGCAACAATAGCCAAAGAATAAAAGAAAGTAATTTACAATATGCTCTCGGGAGAGTGGTGGTGAACATAAAGGGAAAATGGGGTTAATGCTGCACAATGAAGAGAGGGAGAAACAAGGATGGAGCTCAGGGGATCCTGGGATACTTTGGTGGATTGTCTTGCCCAGTGGAAATTTATATTTACCCTAAGAGGCTGAACTAGCAACTCTCAGGAATGATGGCCTTATCAGTAGATGAATATCCAAAAATATAGGTAGAATGCTGAGAGAAAAGAGAATATGGGATACATATGTGGAGCTGAGAAATTGTAAATTCTAATAAAAACTTTTTTATCAGTTTCAAAACAAATTTAACATCTACTTAATTAGATTTTATGTATTTTAACAAATTTCCCTCTGCTTTTATCAACTTTTCCCTACTATTGAGATATAATTGACATATAACACTGTTTGAGTTTAAGGTATACAGCATAAGATGATATTGTTCTAAGAATATTACATAGTCCTATCTACTTGATTAATAACAGCTTTGGGGATGAATTTTTTCCTTCAACATAAACTTACTTTCTTGAGCTTAGATGTTTCTCAGCACTTAATGTATGTGTGTGTGTGTGTGTGTGTGTGTGTGTATAGATGGAAGAGCAGTGTGTCTTGTATTTATTATAAAATTTCCCTGTAGGAAATAACCTAAGTTAGAATTGTTCATTTGTAATACTTGCTTGTGAGCATCTTTTAAGAGAGATACAGGCATATATTCTTATTTGGAATGTGTAATTTTATTCAATTTTGTACATAGTCATGCTGAAATGGACCTTTATTTCAAAGTGCTTTGTTTCCTCACTCTTTCTCTCTCAACCTCTCTTAGTTCATGTATGGTTTTTCAGTGAAATAGTAAGAAATTTTGATTCCTATTGCATACAAGGAAAGTGGAAATTTCCCATATCTGTAGTTATCAGTTTCTTTTTTCTCTCTCTGCTTATTTTAACTGGAATTTTAAAATGTGAAATTTCCAAACTATACAGACAGTAAGTTTTTTTTATTATTTTACATGTAATATGTAATTTCCTTGTTTTCCTCCAAGTTATAAGTTCTTGACATTAGTGAATTTATAACTCTTTGGCATTCTGTATTTTTCAGATTTATGTCATGCTTACATTTACCTGTGACAATAGTCCTAGTGAAGCTAATAAAAATTTTCATAAAAGATTATACAATATATAAACTACTGTTAAATGGTGAACAATATATTTTGGCAATTATTATAAGACTTTCTGTATCTTATAACAATTGCCTCACCCAATTTGTCAACAGACTGTAACACATGTAACTATATAAGATTTTTCAATTTTAGGTGAATATCAGGAAAAAATACCAATAGTTGGCAAAAATTAACTTTATTTTATCTTCCTTCTATAATACACATGATGTTTCATCAAGACTTTTTATCTTTAGCAGTTTGAGAATACATGGTGTGATACTCATTATAAATATATCTTTTCTGAACATTTTAACACCTGGGGTGAATTATGATAATTAAGTACTATATCGTTTTTTTCTTACTGTTCCTTTCCAGCCCCTACTGTAAAAATTCAATTTCCAGATGCTTTTGATGTTTCCAGTTTAAAGGTGTGAAAAGATCCGCCTTTTCTAAACTGTTAGGTTTGTCATATTAGAGATTTATTTTATAGCACTCTTTCAGTGTTTCTTATTTCTCTAGCCAAATTAGGACACGTATTTTTCAGGGGAAAGAATAGATTTGCATTTGCAGGTTGAGTTTCATTGAATGGCATTTAATATTTCAAATTATTCTAAACAGTATTTCTTTTGAGAAGGCAAGAAAGTGAGGTATAATTAAAATAACATTGAATTTGTTGTCTGAAGACATATAATTAAATCTTAGCTCAGCTATGTAATCTGTCTCAGTTAATAATGTGGTCACATTATTTGGTCAAATGAATACAACGCTTTCTTGATAGAAATGCAGTGCACATTAAATGAGATAACCAATATAATGTATCATATAAACCCTACAACACTGTACAAGAAATTAAGGTGGTATTGCTGTTGTTGCATTGATCTTTATTTTCTTTAATACATATTCCTACACTTGATCCTTGATGTAGAAAAATATTATGTAGGGTGTTTTATTGTTGCAAAATAGATAAAGGTAATTATTTGTAGAGGACCATGGAAAGATAAAGTATATAAGATACCAAGATTTTTAAATTAGCTTAAAGGGGTTACCTAATTTCCTTTATTACTTCCTGACAGGCTAAATTTGTTGATAACGTATTTAATAATTGTGTATATAAGTATACATATATGTATATATAAATTGTGTACTCATCTTAAGAGTTTGTATACCTGAATCTTAGAGAGGTCTTTTGCAAATGATCTTGATATAATTAGCTAACATTTGCAATTTCCTAGAGGAAAGTTAATGATAAACTAACAGGGTAAAACAGTAAACTAAATGTCATTGTAGTCATTATACTTTGCATGAGTAATTAAATATCTTCCAATGAGGAAAAGATGAGGCCCACATGTGTAAAGAAGCTAATTCCACCAAATAATCCAGAAATAGATCATTTAAATCTTATAGTAACTAATTAATAAAGAGATAAAGAACACTCACAATTATTTTGACTCTGATATTAATTAGATATTAAAACAAGATAAAGACAGAATTGAAAACTAAAGAGGTTTCAAACGTTTTATCAATTCAAATGAGAAAATACTAACAAAATATTAGCCACCATATTCCACTAGTTGAAGTTAACAGACTTTTACCATATTGAGTTTATTTCAGGAATTTGAAATAATTTCCATATTACTTTTCATGTTAACTGATTTATCATATTAACTGATTAACTGATTAAATACATGCAAATGATTGTCTTAATGGGTACAGTAAAGTATTTAGAAAATTTTAAATATATTCATGGAAAAAAAAACCTCAAAGATTGAAGAAAATCTGCTTACTCTGAAAAAATGGTAGTAACCTCAAAACTTAGAGTGCTCAATGAAGAAGCATTAAATGTATACTTTTAAATCAGTAACAAATTAATGATGCTCAAAATTACTATTTAACATTTTCCTGAAGTCTTCGTCCAGGCAGTGAAATATGAAAGTATACAACATTTTAGGTATTAGGAAGTGAGAATTAGGCAGAATGTGTTTTGATAGAAAGTCTTACACACACACCACACACACGCACACACACAAAACAAAGAAAGAACAAAAAATACCGATAACTTGACCTACTTCTAATATGATCAAAAGAGATTGGCAAGTTATCTAAATTAAAAAAATCAATATATAAAAGTATCATTAATTTTCAACAAGCAGTAGAAAATGTAAGTTAATGCAAAGGGTCTAAAAATATATAAAATGTACACAAGTGATACATCTAGGGAGAAAAATAAAGGGAAGCCATATTTTCTGATAGGAAAAAAAGTAATGTTTTAAAATATTGACCTGTAGATCCAATAAAATTCTATTAAAATTTCTACCATTTTGTATTTTTCATGGAATTTAACAAAAATTTCCCGAAAGATATCTCAAATACCAAATAACTTGGCATATCTAAGTCATTATTTTCAGAGTCCCTCTTCCATGTTCTCTCCACATTTATTATAAATATAGATTGAGAGGAAAATAGCTAATATTTGCTTTATATTTCAATACATGTTCCAAATTGATTAGAACAATAAATCAAAATATTTTGCATTTTAATATTTTTATATCAGAGTGAAATCTTTCCTAATTAATATATTAAAAGTTAATTTTAAAAGTTTATTTATATTTTGTGTAGTTTTAAAAAAAGTTTCTCATAATTTGAATCCCATTAAGCTTCACAGGCATAACATGAAAGGTGTTTGCACAGATACTAAAAGTGAAGAAAATACAAGATTGCCTCAAACTTATAAAATTAAAATTGATGCTGAAATATTATTAAATGCTTTTTGGCAGTCTATCATTAACTTATACAAAGTAGAAAATTTATGTTTGAATATCTACATTGCATATCTTCACATTAATATGTCAACCATCCTTCAAAATATTTTTTACATATTTCAGAAGCCAAACCAAAAGGAATGATGATACCTTCAAGAAATTATTCATAAGCTGACTACAAGCTTTATGGAATTATAAACTCCTACAGGATTACTACACTTTGATTAAATGGACAGTTTTGGTTTTTTTTTTACTCTTTCCTCCTCTAATTACATTTACTTTCCATGAAGATTTAATTTAAATGATTTATTTTGAAAGCATCTGTTCTCAAGTTTACTATAAGTAGCAGATAGTAAAATATAATTAATTTGACTTTTTTACTTTGGCAAGTAAATCACAAAGAAACAAAGAAACTAGCACTAATTTAGAAGTTAGAGATCAAGGAAGTTTCTCTTCATTAGTACGTGATATACTTGCTACCCTTTTGATTTAAAATCAAATCCTTGCTATTAATCAAGTGTCATGTAAAACAACATAACCTTAAGAAAATAGTCCCTTTAGGACACCTTTACTTTATGTGTAAATGGGGATAATACAATAATGATATTACCATTATTGAATCTCACTAGTTTGTTTTTAAGATTAATTTTCTATGAAGATTAATCTGAACATTGAACATAAAAGCACATTTCCAATGCTAAGAAACCCTACATAGTAATCACTATTCACATATGGTTATGCAAATCCCATTCCATAATGATAGTTCTATATTATATCACACCTAAGACATATAACTCTTCTAAAAAATATTTTTATCTATTATTTTTTGTTGTTGAGATGTAATTGACATATAACTGTAAGTTTAAGATATACAACATATTGGGTTGATACATTTATATATTGCAATATGAATTCTACCATAGCATTAGCTAACACCTCTATCATGTCACTATCTTTGTGTGTGTATGTACGGTGAGAACAATCAAGATCTAGTCACTTAATGCAAGTCAAAACCACAATAAGATATCATCTCACACCTGTCAGAGGGCTGTCATCAAAAAGAACACAAGTAACAAATGTTGGCAAGGATGTGGAGAAAAGGGAACTCTCGTACACTGTTGGTGGGAATGTAAATTGGCGCAGCTACTGTGGAAAACAGTATGGATGTTTCGCAAAAAGCTGAAAATAGAACTACCATGTGACAAAGAAATACCACTCCCGGGTATATATATGAAAAAAACAAAAACACTAATTAGAAAAGATATATGCACCCCAATTTCCATGGCAGTATTATTTACAATTGCCAAGATATGGAAGCAACCTAAGAGTCCATGAATGGATAAAGAAAATATAATACACGGAAGCGTGCACACGCATGCGTGCGCGCACACACACACACACACACACACACACACACACACACAATGGAATACTACTCAACCATAAAAAAGAATGAAATCTTGCCATTTGCAACAACATGGATGGACTTGGAGGGCATTATCCTAAGTGAAGTGAGTGACAGAGAAGGACAAATACTGCATGATATCACTTATATGTGGAATCCAAAAAATACAACAAACTAGTGAATATAACAAAAAAGAAACAGACTCACTAGAGAAGAAACTAGTGGTTTCCAGTGGGAAGAGAGAAAGGGAAGGGGAAATATAGCGGTAGCCAATTAAGAGGTTCAGACTATTATGTATAAAATAAAGTATAAGGATATATTTTACAACACAAGGAATATAGTGAATATTTTATAATAACTATAAATGGAGTATAACCTTTAAAAATTTTGAATCATTATATTGTACACTTGTAACCTATATGATAGTGTACATCAACTATACTCCAATTAAAAAATAATTTTAAAAAAAGATCTAGTTACTTAGCAACTTTGAAGGTTATAATACAGCTGTTGACCATATTCACAATGCTGTTCATTAGATCTCTAGAAGTTATTTGTCTACTAGCTGTTTGTCCTCTTAAATAATATCTCCTAATTTCCACCACCCCTAGCCCCTGATAACCACCATTCTACTTGCTGTTTTTATGAGTTCAGGTTTTTAAAATTTCACACATAAGTGATCTCATACAGTATTTGTCTTTCTCTGTCTGACTTATCTCTAAGTGTCCATCAACTGTTGAGTGGAGATATATATATATATATATAGTGGAATATTATTCAGCCATGAGAAAGAAGGAAAGAAGGAAATCCTGCCATTTGTTACAACATGGATGGACCTTGAGGGCATTATGATAAATGACAACATACTTGTTTAGTACTTTTGTATATTGCAATATGATTACTGCTTTTTGCTTAAAACTGCTTTGATATAATGGATACCAAAACAAATACATCTCTTGTTATTTTGAAGCACATATTGTAACACCACTAACTCCTAATTTCATGTTTGTGAGTGTACTTAGAAGTTGAACCTGAAACCCTTCTCTCAATGCCAAAAATCTGAAGATTAGACGTTTCATTGGTAATATACACATAAAATATATTTTATTGAATTTGAATTTGTATAAATTGATTAATTATACATAGGGCCATTATGTGTGTGTATGTTTGTGTGTATGTATAAAGCATTTTATTTGCCAACTAGTCTCAATAAATTGGAAATCATTCAGATACACAGCATTACAATAAAATGGGTATATCATCAAAGACACTTTCCCCCACAAGCTGTGTATACAAATTTGTTTTGGTCAGAGCAATTATGTAAATTTATGTAGTGAAATTATTGCATTAAGTGATTTAGTCATCAAAACACTAATTTTTGTCATCACAGTATAAATATAAAATTGATTACAAATCATGAAAGTAAAGCTCTTTGCAATGGAAATGTAATTGATATGTTAAGAGGAGGAAATTAATGTTGAGGTAAATGAGGTTATTTAAAACACATTAAGGTATGATTGCATTATTTTGAATTTCACATTCATTTGAAGAATTTAAATATGCAACAAGATGATACTTAAGATATGTGATTTTCATTTTTGTAATATTTCTACAATTTTAAATAAACTTCTCTAATCTAATTTCTTTTTAAGGAACCTATCGAAGTCTCGATTTGCCAAGAAAATTTGCATATAGAGGACTTATTGTTGAAGTGTTCCTCCTCTCTGGTGAGCTCCATACTGCCTTCACAGGCAACTAGAGAAAAAGGTAAACACTCCCATGATCACAACTCAACAATATTTTACTGTAGAGTAAAACCAAAGTGTCTCAGTATGGCCTACAAGAAACTTTATAAGTTAATCTTTTCTTACTTTTTTACTTGATTCAGTCTCCTTCTACTTTACATTAATTTATGCACTCGTTCTTTCATTCATTCATTCTGCAATTACTACAGGTATACTCTTTGTTTAAAACTGGGTTGGTGCTATGGATACCAGAACAAATATATCTATGTTATTTTGAAGCACATACTGTATCACTGCTAAACTCCTAATTCCCTGGATATATTTTTCTGTTTCATGCTTTAATGCATTGGTTCAAGTTTTCCTTCTCTCTAGTACCACTCTTAACTCTTTACTGCCTTGTTCACTAGGTAAATATTCTATAATTTATTCAGAATTTTGACCAGGCATAATTGCTGTGAGGCTTTCCCTTACAGAGTTTGTCACTAAAGGTGTTTACTAATTCTTTTATTTTACATATGTATCTAGTACAAGTGGCTCCATTTGAAAGCATAAAATTTACTTAAAGAAAAAAAAACTATAAAGCTGCATTTCTTCCTTTTAGGGACATATAGAATCCAAACAGTGTGTCAAACTTTCAGAGGAAAAAGAGAAATGTCCTGTTTTCCATCATACTATCACAGTTGCTGCTGCTCTTTGCTCCTTACTGACACACAATATCTCTGTTTTATGTGGTCTTTTAAATTGGGCCAGCAAATTAGAGCCATACTAGAGCTAAATCCTGCAGATCCAACTTCCAGCACAGATCAATGTGGTTTAAAAGAGAGAAACACCATCAGAATGCTCCTCTGTCAGTATTATGCTCAACATAGTGTGCTCTAACCTGTGTTTTTCAGTTCATAGCTCTTAAGGTCCATATAATCTTTTAGGTAACTCTCATAGACGTTGTACTTTGAGGCCCCAACCCAGAGGTACAGTCTCTAAAGTAATTTAGATGTCCAATTCTATTAAAACCAACAAAATTTTTCCCTGATTCCAGGCCCTAGATGCCACCAGGATTCTGGCTAGTTTCCTTTTCAGCCCATGAAATAATATAGGAACTCTGCAACTTTTCTCCTTGACATGGTGCTTGATTACTCCAGTGGGGAAAAACTGTGGAATACCATTGTGTTTTTGTATTATCTTGGAGTGTTCATATTTACTTAGCAGTGTTTCTTTTGCACAGTCAGCACAAATGGCTCATAATTCTTTGCCTTCCATGTGGTTTACTCCAGCCCTTCATCCTCCAACTCAAAATCTATGGTTTGGGGAAAACATCTATAAATCATGACCTCTTAGCAGGCGACCAAGTTGACAGCTTTGATAGAGCAGAGAGCAATAAAAGGCAAACTCCATGGATGTTTAATCTAGAAAGCTCCATATGCTAAACATATTTCTGGTTTGTACATAAACAATATTTTGTAATAATGTCTTTAGGGCCCAACAATCTTTCTGTGTGAAGTCTTTCAAGCCAGAAGCCATGTTTATTTATCATTGTACCCAATTTACAGTGATTTGAGTTATTGGGACTTTATTTTTCTTCTATTAATATTTTATTCAATTTTGGCATAGTCTATTATAGTTACATTGGAAATAATGTTCTATAACTTATGATAGGAGCTTATATTTGAAATATACATTTCAGAATCATAGTATTACATATGTTAGTTGGATCTGTGACTATTGATGAGATCACCATGGGGATATGTAATGCAAAACAAGGACCAAATATAGACCCTTAATAAATAACATCAACTGAATGGCAGAAGAAGGGCCTCCTGTGAAGCAATAGATATGGAAGGAGATTAAGCACCAGGAGAAAATACTGACAGTAATTTTGTAAATCATCAAGTTTAACAATGTTTCAATAGTGGAAAATAATGCAAATTGTTAAGAAGGAGTAAAGATATCATTAGAATTAACACTTAGGATGCCACTGTAAATGTTCAAAAGTATATGAGGAAAGCACTGGAAAATATAATAGGATGGATTAAAGAATTATTGGAAATAGTGAAATAGAACAAGCAAGGAGGAATACCAGAAAAAGAATTTTAAGTAGATATTTAGCAGGAAAACAGTGTTCTCAGATTGCCTGTGGAACACAGTTCCCCATCCATGGAAGTTTTCCAAATCAAAATCCTTATTAATGTGGAGTAATGTTTTATACATTGCCCTACCCATTCTCAGACTGCACCCAGTTTTATCTCAGGTGGGTATCTGACACAGCAGATGTCAGTTCTTTTTATTGTGCAGAGAATTTACACTTGGCAGATTCACAAAAGGGTTCAAACAAATAGAATATTACTTTCTTGATTTTGGATTAAGATACAGAGAGACTGAGACAGTAAGTCAGATGCTAAAAAGATGACATGTAAAGTAAAACCTGTGAGACAGCAAGCTGAAACAATGTGCAGGATGGAAATATAAGGGTGCAGAAACTATGAGAAAGTAGTGGATGCCTGCCAGCAGGAAGAGCAAAAGGAAGAAATGTTGTAAGACATAGGGAAAATAACCTATGAGATCATGCTGTAGAAAGAGAGGCTGTTTCTAGAGATGAGATTTCCTCTGAGAAGTTTTTGTTTCGGTTTAACTCAGTCCTTAGAATAAATTAGTTTGAAAAGTTTAAGCTAGTGTTTATTTGTGTGTGGTTATTTTATTTTGGGATTTTTGTTTGTTTTATTTTTATCAAAAGGCAAAAAATGCACAGTAAGTTTTAAATGCAGTCAAAAATTCATTTACTTGCTAGAAACAAATACCTTTCTCATGGAAGCATGTTATTTCCTCAATTCTAAGAGTGGGAGAAAGTAGGACCCTAAAATGTTATCAAAGGTCAGATATACATAGAGAGGAACAAGACATAGATCTAGTTTCTACAAAATGGGACTTTATCACAATGACAGAGCAGAAATGGTATAAACAGAACTAAGAAGGCAAGAGTGGGAACAAAACAAAGCTATGATGAATTATTATTTCCATACTTATTTAATTAGGACTTCATATTGTTTTGAATTCCAAACTAGTTTGAGCCCTTAGCTGGAGAACTGGAGATTATTTTCAGATTGCGAAATGACCTCAGTTCTAAGAATTGGAGTGATTGAATAGTGTGCCCATTGTCCATATCACTGAAAGCATCTTCTCTGTTTATTTATTGGGTTGACCAAAAAAGTTCGTTCGGGTCTTTCTGTAACACCTTACAGAAAAGTCCAAACAAAGTTTCTGGCCAACCCAATATATTCGTTCATGCAAATGTAGTGTCCATAGAGAAACTGATTGTATGTCTTAAGGTCTTTTGAAATGAATATATTAATGTTAATTGTATTCATGCATTATTAAGTTGGTGCTATTTTCCTTTTCTGAATATATATTATGTATTGTAATATGTATACTTCTATATAAAATAGAAGCACTTACTTCATGTAAGGAACAGGACAAACATTCCAAAACTACTTGAAAATTATGTCATACACCAGAATTTTAAAATATTCCCCCTAAAACCTAAAATATTGCAAGATTGCTTGCATACTGATGTGTTCTCTACTGTAGGGTTTTAATGTCTTACTAGCAATCAAATCAAATCAAAATATTTTCTGATTACAAATACAATGTGCCCATTTAATATGTATTAGTTCATTTAAAAATACTAAAAAGATTCAAAGGATGGTAATTTAGAGTTCTATTATTTAAAAAAGACTATGTTGGACTAAACAGAATTTTGTTCTGTTTGAAGGAAGTACAACTGCATGGTTTTGGGCAAAACAATACCAAGTTATACATACCCTTTTTTGTACATTTGGCTCAGCCTGATAATACAGATCTTAGCTTAAAAATTTTTCTTCCAAGTTTTTTCTAGGATCACTTGATTTAAGGTAATTACACATTGTATTCACATGTTGGCTCCACTGAATATTAGTAAGCAATAATGATGTCTATTTTTTATACCATTGAGTCCACAATACCTCAAAGCATACCTGGAACCAAGTAGAAAATCAATAAATTATTGTTGAATTTATAAATGAATTGTTCAAGTTTCCATACCCTTTTTTCCTAAATTTACGATAATTTCTAGACAAAGCAAACAACTTGGACAAGAGCTATTATACTGAAATGAATTTGACATGTTAGTGAAGTCTTATACAATTCAATAAGACATGTAAAATGAATTAATGGAGCAAGAATTGGAAAGAAGAATAGAAACTCAACTCATTTGCATACAACATGATCATTACATAAAAAATCAAAAATATTCTAAAGATATTCTAATGGTATTAATAAGGAAATTATTCAATTGATATATAAGGTCAGTGTAGAAAATCAAGTGTATTATCTATATGTAAGAAGAAAAAGTATAAATTAAGGAAAGATAGCATTTATAATAGCATCAAAATCATCAACTATTACAGAATAAATCTAACAAGACATCAGCAAATTCTTTACACTGATAACAACGAAACATTGAGAGAAATTAAAGAAGAAATAAAGGGATATAATGTATCCTTTGATTGGAAGAATCAATATTTTAGAGATGTTAATTTCCTGGAAATGGCTCTATTAATTTTATAAAATCACTGAAAACAACAGCAATTTGTTTGAATTTTTAGTAACAAGATAGTATGATTTTGGCGAATGAGAAAACATTTTTTTGGAAAATTAATACCCTTTTTCTAAAATGTATATAGAAATGAAGAGTCAAGAAGAGTCAAAACAATGGATAGACAAAGTAGGAGGGTTGAGGAGAGAAAGAAGGTGAAATTTTCATTTGACAGAATGGAAAATCAGACATCATAGACAATTGTGGCATGTTTCTTTTTCTTTTCCTGATGCAATGAATTTAACATAAAACTAAGCAAGACACGTTTGTGTTGCTTCCTCACCAGCACTCATTCTACTTAGCTGCAGTCAAAATATGAGCTGGTAATTGGGTTTAACTTGAGTTTGTGTCACACTAGGAGACAGTGCAATTTAGGGATCCTGCCTGCAAGGGACTAATAATAATGATTGCCATGCATTGTAATACGAATAGATTCAGAAATGAGAATGGTAGGATTCATGTGTGGGGAAATGATGAAATTGAAGGTTTTTAATACTGCAGTAGGTGAGCTGTAAGAGCTGTCGTTGTTAAAGCTGAGGATGTTTGAAGTTTACTTTCTAACATGATGCAGTTATCAATAATGAAAAAAGTCAAACATATAACAAGAAGATAGAATAAATAAATGTGAGGAAAAATATATTTGGAGATGAGGAAGTTGATTACAGTGGGGTTAGACTAGAACAATGCTGTCCAGTTGAAAGATCATGTAAGCTGCAAATGTGAGCCATAATACAATTTAAAATTCTTAACTGCATGAAAGGAAAAAGAGACAGACAAAATTTATTTTAATTTAATAATGTATTTTATTTAACCCATATATAGAATATATTATGTTTTACATTTAATTAATATAACAGTTTAATGAGATATTTACATTTTGGTTATATATAGTTTTTGCATAGTAAGTCTTTGAAATGTTATGATTTATAGTTTCATATATTTTAATTCAAGTTTCAGTTCATTTCAAGTTTTTATCGGTTACCTGTGGCTGGCAGCTGCTAATGTATTGGACAACAAATAACTGAATGTCAGTAACATTAATATACCCGGGAAAAGCCTACATCTGGAAATGAAACACCACATTTTCATGGACCATAAATGAAATCACAAGGGAAATTAGAAAATATTTTTAATTGAATGGCATTGAAAATATAAATATCAAAATTTACAGAATGTAGCTAAAGTGGTGCTTAGAGGGAAATGTAATTTTAAGTTCTTATATTACAAAATAAAACAAAAATAAATTTCTAAGTGTATTATATTCTTATTGTTGCTACAATATATTACCACAAATTTAGTGGCTTAATGCAACACAACTATATTATCCTATACTTTGGAGATCAGAATCTGAAAATGGATCTTATGAGGCTAAGCTAATGGCTCTTATGCTGCATAAATATATTATCTTACACTTTAGAGGTCAGAAATATGAAAATGGGTCTTATGAGGCAGGGCTGCATACCTCTTGGAGGCTCTACAGGAGAATGCATTCCTTGCCTTTACTAGCTTTTAAAGGCTGCTTATATTCCTTGGCTCATGAGCCTTTCCAGCAGTGGTGTTACTCTGACCTCTGCTTCTATGGTCTCCTCTAAAATTGACTCTCTTATCTTCCATTATAAGGACCCTAGAGATTACATTCTGCCCACCAATATAATCCAGGACGGTCTCCCCATTTCAAGATCCTTAATTTAGTTGCATCTTCACAATCCCTTCTGTCATGTTAGGTAACATACTTATAGCTTTGGAGGATTGAAATGTGGATATTTGGGAGGAGGCATTATTCTGCCTACCACATTAACATCCAAATATGAGAAACTAGAAACAGAAGAGCAAAGTAAGCTCAAAGTAAATAGAAATAAATAAGTAATAGAGATGATAGCAAAAATCCAATTTAGACAATAAACCAACAACAAAGATAACCGATTCATTGAAATGACCAACAAAATTGACAGACCTCTAACTGGACTGGTCATTAAAATCAAGAAAGAACCAATTCACCAATATCAGGAATAAAAACAGGGATTTTCATCACAAATCCTACTGACATTAAAATGATAAAAAGATTATGGAAAAACAGTTGCAACAAATTCAACTGCTTAGATGAATTGAAAACTTCTTAAAAATACAACTCACTAAGGAAAAAGAAAGGGAAAATTTGAATAAATCTCTATTAAAGAAATTAAAATTGTTATTCAAAACCTTTCCATAAAAGAACACCCAGGCCTACATAATTCACAGTTTCACTAAATTCTATCAAATATTTAAGAATAAAACAATGCCAATATTACATGCTATTTTTTCAGAAAATAGAAAAGGAAAGATCTTTATTCAATCTATTTTATGAGGCTGGCATAACAGTCATATACCAACATCTGACAAAAACATAATATGCTAAAGTATGTTTACAGTAACGCAAATGCAATTATATACAAAATAAAGAATAGAAATAAATAAACTGAGAATTAAGAATGAGTCTTGTTTTGTGGCAGGGATATACAATTATTTTCTCTTTGTATGTTCCCACAAACATGTTCACTTGATTTAATGAACACATTATTTAACAAACACATGCAATGTTTAAGAGAAAACAATACACTAATCTATGACTTGATATTTGATGTTTTGTAAAGTATACTTGGTGCTTGGAACGGGCCTCATTCTGAGATAGTGCCATAAAACCTGAATTTGATAATGGTTTACAGGAGTGATTCTTAAACTTTAGCGTAAGAATCACTTGGAGGTCTTAGTAAAACACAGATTACTGGGGCCTCCACCTAAAGGTTTTGATGTGGTAGGCATAGGTTGGGGCCAAAAATGTACATTTCTAACAAGATCCCTGATGATATTGATGCTGCTGGTTCTGGCACCATATTTTCAGAACCACATGCCTACAGCAAAAATCATATCGAAACTAGGATTCCCTTGGCAAAATTTGTGAAAAGTTTCTAGGGATTTAGGGAAGTGGGTCTATTTGAATGGACTGATTATGTATGACCTGAGAATCCATCCCACAAATCCACCAGAGAGCCTAGGGGACAACTTGTTTAATGAAGAAAAGAAAAAGAAAAAGAAAGAAATGTGCCAATGATAAGAGAGTATCAACATATTGAGAAGCCCAATAGTGGCTGTCCTTAATAGTGACCAGGGTTGAGATTAGGAATGCTGCTATGGAAAGTGAGCTCTCTAATATCTGGTATGATGCAATCCCAGAATGACAGAGGCAGAGTAGCTATACGTAAGCAGTCAAAGGGGACATTATTTTCCTTATAAGCAATAAGATCAGAGTAGTAATCAGAATGCCATCTGATGATTAAGAACTCCTCTGAGGTAGATGCCCTTGCCCATTCTGAAATGTCCATCATGTATATCTTCCATAGACATTTTTGTCACCAACTTCCCAATCCTGCTTCTTCTGAGTCCTTGGCCATCCAGCCAAACTATTGTCAACTTCTTCAGATTTATCTCTGAGTGGGCTGTAATGCTTGAACTGTCCAACTAATTCAGATTATACTGTCATATAATGTAGAATAATCTGCAATCCACACTTAAATTTCTTCCTCCTCAGTCATTTGGTCATAATGAACTTCACAGGATACCATAGCATGGATTGAAGGAGAGGCAAAACAATAGGAAAAGTGTCAAACAAATCTGAGCTACGTACTCATTTAACCTACTTTCATTTCTGGGTCTGCCTGAGCTCATTCTCTCATAAATCATTTTCATTTGTTGATACCTTGCTGCTGCACATTCTCCCTCCCATGGCCCTTGTAAGGAGTTAGATCAGACAGTGCCAAGTTCACAATGCGAAGCTTAGACCTCATGATTACTTGATGTTCATGGTAATTCACTCTCCACCAAAGTCCATTAGCTCCACCAAAGTCCATTAGCAAGCCATAGTTATTTGTCAAAAGGAGAATAGCTACCTGCAGAGGAAGGGAGAGACACTAGAGTTCTGTGCCATTATTTTCCTATTGCTCTTTTCAGAGGCTTCTTATCACACTGATACTTCAAGTATCACTGGTTCTGCTAGATCATAAGGCTCAAGTCCTAGAGCAGCTTGTACTGCAGACTGGATTTGCTGGAGAATTTCTCTTGCTCTGGTCCTGTAGGACCTGGAAGTCTAACAGGTGAATCTACAGATGGCTTGATATAGCCCACACAACTATGATATATTTAACTTCCAAAATCCAAAAATGCCTAAAATGATTATCATTTTTTTTCAGAATAAGTGATATGAGGCTCAACAGCTTGTCTCTTACCTTGGTGGGGATATCCCAATATGCTGAAAATCACAGAACTCCTACAAACTTTACTGAGTCAAAAATACCCTTGACTTTTTTCAGGTTGATATCCCACTGTCTATTTCATATATGTCTTCCTGAGGCATCTAAACCATGTGCTTTCTGTTCCCCAGTCAAATCAGTATAAAATCATTAATATAGTGGGCTAACCTGATGTTTTGTTACATTTCAAGATTAAAAATCTCTGGAGACAATTTCTACCTCAAGCCATGATGGAGTAAGATTCATCCAACTTATCCTCCTAAAATAAACAACTAAAAACCCAAAATATAGAAACAACGGTCTTCAGAAACAAATGACTAAGTTCTGATATTGCCACAAATTAAAGCCTGAAAAGAATTTCCTAGCTGGAGCAAAGGAAAGGGGACCAGATCAGAGCACAAAGATATCCTTGAATTGAGCATATGGAGTTAGAATCCTTGGGAGTTCGAAGAGCCTAGTGTTTGCAGAGCAGAGTATCAGAGAAGAGGTATGCACACTGCGAGAGCTCTAATGCCCTGTTACTCTGTCACGGCTGGGAGAAATTTGATGATGGATAATTTGTTATTCCTACAAATATTATTGAGCTTTGCTCTGGAGTGTATTTAAACTTCTTGGAGACAGTTTGATCCCTTCACAGTTTATTAGGTGGAACCAGAGCAGTCTTAATCTAGGGCTCATTTGCTCTCCAGCATAGCAACCTAAAACTGGATGAAAAGTATGAAACAATACATTGAACATCATGCAGAGGATAGTAAAACTTGAGAGACAGATTCTGTAAGTGCAAAATTGCCTAAGCTTACTATTTGGAGAGATACAGGATTGGGAATAATCCATGTCTCCACCAGCTAGAATGAAAAAACCTCATAATTTGTGGAATATTGGGTAAAGTACTCAGAAAATTTTGCTTCAGTCAAGAAGAAAATTATCCCTAGACAAAATACTATATCAGTCCCCCCAACAAAGATTCATATTAGTCAATCTCAAATCCGTGGACAAAGAACCATTTTTATGAATTTCACAGAATCAGTTAACTTTTTTTCTGTTTCTACTGAATATGCAAAATGGTCACAGTTGATGAATGGTTTTCTTTTAACATTATAAAACATTTTTCTTTCAACAAATTAAAACAGGAACTCTTGCACAAACACCTTATACACACCTATTGACTTACACAAATCCACCAAAAAGTGTTTCAATTCAAATATTATCTAAATTTTCATATATATTAGTTAAATAAGATTACTATTTTAAGCCACAGTTAGTATAGCTAGTCATTGTAATTAGGTCATGCTGTTTTATGTGGAAAATGAACTCAGATATTTCACTGGTGATACATGAATATTGAATTAAAATTCTCTGTCAAAATTTGCTAAAATTCAACTCCATTGTACTATGGGCATTTGAAATATACTGCCAAAGATTCCATGCAGATAGTCAAGTAAGAAATTACATATTTAATTTACTATTGAAAACATCAAAGCATCTTTTCTTTAATGATTTGTGTATTTTCTTATAAGTTTAACGATATAAAAATAATACCAGAAATTTTGGCACACACACACATTTGTTTATATTCTTCAAAATTTAGTTGTATATAAACAATATACATGTAGAAAAGTTGAAATAATTTAAAATGGTAATTAATTGATGCCAACTTGTAAAGAACAGTGCCACTATCGATATCAAAAATTTAAGGTATAGATCAGGCTACTGCTCTGCTATTATATTAAATGGTAGGATTATAATTAGATCAGGCATTTGATAAACACATGAACAGATCTATAAAACCAAGTCATATTTATGTGTTTCTTGTTCAATTAGAAAAAAAATAATTTTTAAAGTTAAACCATCTAGAAAAAATCCTTTGATATTTTTTCTTTAAAAATGCATTCTTAAATAGATATAAAAATGTTAAAATATTCATTGTTATATGAACCTGGGAAATAGATCTCCTAGAATAAGTTGTCTGTTAGCATGTAAAATGGTCCTGAATTATTTAATGTATTGCTAAGATCTTCAGTGAATCATGGCACAATAATTTTTTCATGAGTTCAGTCATCACAATGGTAGAATTTTAAGGTTTTTAAAATTAATTTCCTTCTTACATTGAGGAGAAGAAAATCACTCTTCAGCTCATGTAGAACCTTATTTCCCTAAGTTGATGAGCATGTCTGATGTCAGTTTTTTGTATAAATGTGAAGTTACAATATATTCAATGTTTCTTCTGAGGCATCAAAACTCAAAAAATGAAAAGGAGAGGGTCTGAACTGCTAGGAGATTTATGTAAAACTAGAGAAGAAATCATGTCAAAACAGTCTGATGATTTGTAGGGCATTGCAAACCTCGAGGATATATAAAGGGAGGCTAAGGAAATGATCAGGGAGTAGGTAACGAGGAATTCTTTGCATAACACTGACTTTGGATATTGTTCCTTTTCTCTCTTATCCCTCAAGTTACATGAAATGATTTTTAAGATTTTTATTTAGAAATCCTAGTATGTGGTCACTGGAACTTGGGGGAGGATGAAAAAACAGGGACTGATTCCTGAGTCCCTAGTGATTTAATCAAACAAACATCCTAAAGGTAAGAGGCATATTGGAAGACCTCTAGTGAAAGGAAGTAGTTTAGAAGGTACTGTAATCATGAGATAAGATGGATTTTCTGATGGGCCAAATGGATCTGTGGAATGGAGCCAGAGTTCAGTTATGATCAAAGGGACTTGATCCAAGAGGCTCACTGTAGTGGCAGTGGAGGTGTTGTGCGTGCATACATGCTTGTGTTTGGGGGAATTGTTCTTGAGACTTCAGAAGAGGAAATTTTTAAGAATAGCTTTGGTATTTCTGCTATGCCCAGAATGAACTAATGTTCATCCATTCAGCCATAACAACATAGCTACTTTTCTCTAATTCCTCTCTTCATTGATCCTGAATTTGTACAATTTAAAATTCATACCTTGCTGTGGGTGAAAGAAAAGAAACCTATGTTTCCTCCTGTGAGGAACTCAGCTGAGCTTGGAGAGAGAGAGAGAGCTGAGTTGCCGGGTGTCAGTAGCTGATTAAAGCAACAAACCAAAAACAAAAGGATTAGGTCTTTAATCACTTACTGAGAGGGTGTTAAGCAAGAGTCTAAAACTCAAAGCTCCAAATCCTCCTGTTCTATTTTTGCCCATGGAAAGGCCCCAAGGTGGAGGGTCAGTTGGATCAACACAGACATAGCAAAGTCCTGAGCAAAAGGCTCCAGCAGTTTTATGGACTCTGGGCTTGGGGAGGCGAAGGGAAGGGCCAGGAGTGAAAAAACACCGGGTTCTCAGTGAGAGTGGGGAAATGTGTCCCCAAGGTTTCTCCCTCCTCCCCCCTTAAAGGGCCTGAAGACACATGTTCAAGGCCTCAGATAAGAGACCTAGGAATGCAGGTGCCTGGACTAGGAATGTCAACATGCAAAGACAGTGACTGGCCAGAGGGGCCTGCATCATTGACTGCAACTCCTTTCAGAGACCGCAGTGCACTGACTGTGCACTAAGTCTGGTGTGGGGACAGCGGCCCTTCCCCAAGAGTCCTGCCAGATAAAGCTTTGTTAGTGCCTGTGATCTGGCCTGAAAAATCATACACTTTTTTTTTTTTTCTTTTTTTGCGGTACGCGGGCCTCTCACCGCTGTGGCCTCTCCCACTGCGGAGCACAGGCTCTGGACGCGCAGGCCCAGCGGCCATGGCTCACCGGCTTAGACGCTCCGCGACATGTGGGATCTTCCCGTACCGGGGCACGAACCCGTGTCCCCTGCATCAGCAGGCGGACTCTCAACCACTGCGCTACCAGGGAAGCCCCCATACACGTGTTTTTAACCAGGAGTCCGACTCCTCACCTCCCTCCCAAATAGAAGATTTCTATATCCAAAATAGATACTGAATGCGAGAGAGGACTTAGCCTTATTTGGATGAGACAATGATGTTTTGTCATTAAAAAGAACTGGAATTTTGTTCCTAAATATTTCTATAAAAGCTATGAAATAGCTGTGGGACTCAGGGTCTGGGAATTAAAGACATTGGTGAGGATATGTAAAGTTTCTCTCTGATTGAATGCTACCAGCCCAACTTGGTCGATAAACAAATTATACATAGGTATATTAAAATATTTCACATTTGAATTTTTGCTTATTATTATGAAAGCAGTATAATTTTGGTATAAGAAGCTACCTACTTAAGTATAAAAATATTTAAGGTATAATTGCATTGTCAGGTGCCCCGTTGTTCCAAGAGTTTGTGTCCCTAGACAGTTTCCTCTTTGCTTATAAAAACATGTAGAAGCCTATATAAAAATATGTGTTTCTGTTTGTAGGTATGTCTATGTTTTAATTTTCCAAATAGAATCATACAACTTTTTCTAATAGTCCACTTCTCTAGTACTTGCTGTATATTTAAAATTAAATAAACTTATGGTGAGACTAAGCCATGTAAGTTTTTGTCAGTTCCAAGCATAGGAACAACTGAGGCTGAATCAGTGTCCACAAAGCACATAATGATGAATGTTGATGTTATTACTATTAATTCCTTTATTTCCTGTAAGTGCCTAGTTGGTTTAGAATGAAACCATGAAGACACAAATCATCTAGTAACTTTCAGTGAATATAGTTGTCTTCAGGTGCTGAGTCCTGTGAGAAAGAGGGGAGAACAATAGATGTGAGAGCAGGAAAAGGAGAATTTGTTGTAAGGGTCCACAGCAGGTGTCCTGAACAAGACTCAGCCAGAGATATCACTGAACTTCTGTAGGGTGACAGAAATACAGAGACCAATTCAACTGCCACCATGAGATTCTGTAAACTTCCTACTATATTCAGTCATTATCTTGGACTGGAAAAAGCAGAGAAATATCTTTTGAATGGGGTAGAGGGAGGTTTGATGACTTTGAATTTTTAATTCACTGAATATATACAAAATGGAATGTATTAGGCTTAAAGAAACTGATTTAAATTTTGAAATGCTTATCTACTTTTAATTGACAAGATTAAAAAAAATTGTGTTCTGTCAAGCGTGGGCATGGGCCTTCCTGAGCAATTTGAGCTTTGTTATAAATAATAAAGCTATATATTTTTGGGGCTTCCCTGGTGGCACAGTGGTTGAGAGTCCGCCTGCCGATGCAGGGGACACGGGTTCTTGCCCCGGTCCGGGAAGATCCCACATGCCGTGGAGCGGCTGGACCAGTGAGCCATGGCCGCTGAGCCTATGCGTCCCGAGCCTGTGCTCCACAACGGGAGAGGCCACAAGAGAGAGAGGCCCGCGTGCCGCAAAAAAAAAAAAAAAAAAAAAAAAATTCACCTTGATTCTGGAAGTGAGATAATTCAATAAATTATCACTGAATCAAAATGAAAATTATATGAACCATGACATATAAAATTAGGGGATGAAATGGCATAGAATTTTGAAAGTTAAGAGGATTTAGTTCAGCTTCTTCCATGATAGGATACTAATCTCTATAGTTTAATTAAAATATCATTTAGAATAAAGGAAACAACATGACTTCAAACTCCTAGTAGTATTCCATTTTTTTTCTTAGAGAAGGATTAAAGAAACCAACATCACTTTTGGGGAAGAAATAGTTGTTGGTTTGGCAATTCCTTCTGTTCTTTCACCACTAAACAAAAGTAAAATCCATTTAAATCCATTAAATATGAAATATGTATATACACACACATACATATACTTATGTACACATAGATGTGATTTTTCTCTGTAATATAGTCATTTATACAATCACAAGTGAGAAGAATAGTTAATTATCTAAACTTTTCTCTGAGAGACTTAGTGCTTATTCAGGTTTTTATAATTTGGTCTACCCAGGTATCATCAAACTTGGCACAGGAATGTTTTTAATACACTACATGTTCACAGTTGAATTTAAGAATATTTCTTCTTTGGAGGAAAAACAATAAGACTTTCTAATGGGTCCTAACTTGGCTGGCACTTACAATCTTCTACATAAAACAGAAGCTATGTCAGCATTATATATGTTAAATGACAAGCAGATCAAGTCAGCAGAAGTGTCAAAAATAACAACTTTATTCAGGGGTATATGGGTTCTCAGGAATCATCAAGATGCCTCCAATTTGTCAAATATGGAATAACAGGAAGATTATCATTTCCATGTAGAGGAGAAGTAAAACACACAATATCATAGGTATAAGAAATGGACATTTCAGGAATAACTCTCTAAGGTAGTGCATAAAAAGTCATGGACTTAGGAATGGCAGACTTGAGTGTCTATTTATTTAATGCTAAATAAGTTACTAGAATGAAAATTAGGACTTGTACAAGCCCAGTGTTTCTGAAGTGAAAAATTAAAATGGATATCAAGAAGAATTTAGAGAATTTGTATTCACAAATATTTAAATTCTTAATTAAAAAAAAAGAAACCTCCTATTTCTAGAATACCTCAGAGCACTCTGACCTGTTTCAGTTCTTGTAACTTTATATTATTCTCTGTTCAAATTTAAAAACATTTTTTGGTTTGTTTTGGGGTTTTTTTGGCGGTACGCGGGCCTCTCACTGTTGTGGCCTTTCCCATTGCGGAGCACAGGCTCCGGACGCACAGGTTCAGCGGCCATGGCTCATGGGCCCAGCCGCTCCACGGCATGTGGGATCTTCCCGGACCGGGGCACGAACCCGTGTCCCCTGCTTTGGCAGGCGAACTGTCAACCACTGTGCCACCAGGGAAGCCCAAATTTTTTTTAATTTAAAAAGATATGTTTATGGGCTTGTGGGAACTGATGTCTGTTAGAATCGAGGTAAAGGTGGCAAAACTAGTTTTCTTATCCAGAAAAAGTATGAGTGAAGAAATAGAACATAAAATATGCTACCAAGTTCATTGAAGTTATCTCTTGTTTTTATTCAGTATTTTATTAACCTATATAGTATATATTAAAGTGATTATTTTGCCTTTCACCTAGTATTATACGTATTTTTATTAAATGCTATAAAAATCTCTGTGAAGAAAGCTTTAGAGAAATAAATAAAATAAACAGTGCTGTTGATAAATTTACATATAAATCTGAAAAATGTTAAATTCAGAATGAATAAATCATCACTAGCTTTAATACTTCTTGGCAAGAATTATTTGACATTATATAAATGGTCTAGATTGTCGTCTTCTGACAATAAAATACATTTATTTCAGAGTCAACAAAAAATTAGTTAATCTACAGTTTTTCATCATCAATCTATTAAAATTATTCAGGAAACTATGTGAAATGGTTTATGAAATTCTTCCCAAATAATCTGTGAAGCAGAAAAAAAACAACTTTTCCAGTTCTTTTGTTTGAGTGAAGAATTCATCCAAACTCTTAGCCCCTCAATCTCATTAATGCACATATGGTAAACAGAATAATAGAATCATTTGTTTTCATCCAACTTTATATGTAATTTAAACAAAAAATTTCAAGAATGGAACTACCTCCAGAAAACATTTAAAAAAGCAACTTATTTTTCCCTATTATATCTCAAATAATTTTTAAACTGGAAGAAATGATATTTTGATTTCTTAAAGTAACTAAATATACATGATTTATAGTAAAAAAAATGGAAATCTATTTCCTTAATTGATTTCTTACTTTAGACGATGCAATTTTGCATTTTAAAAATTGGGGCATGTTCTTAACTTTTTTTATATCAAGTACAATCTTTATTCACTCTCCAACTTCAATAGAACTTTGTAGCTTTTAAAAGGAATTTTCAGGACTTCCCTGGTGGCACAGTGGTTAAGAATCCACCTGACACTGCAAGGGACATGGGTTGGGTCCCTGGTCCGGGAAGATCCCACATGCCACAGAACAACTAAGCTCATGTGCCACAACTACTGAAGCCCACGCACCTAGAGCCTGTGCTCCACAACAAGAGAAGCCACTGCAATGAGAAACCCATGCACCACAACGAAGAGTAGCCCCTACTAGCCACAACTAGAGAAAGCCCGCGTGCAGCAACGAAGACCCAATGCAGCCAAAAATAAATAAATAAATATATTTTTAAAAAGAGTAATTTTCAAAGAACAACTCATTTTCTGGTAGCCTTTACATATACTTAAAATCCTCAAAATAGTGGTATATATCTAGTAAAATTGAGTCATATGAAATTGCTAATGTTTGATCTTTTTGACCAACAATTATAGCAATTTTGTATGATTCAAATCAGACTTTAAAAACAAATTGCAGTGCTAAATATTAAATGAAAATGATCCATCTCAACCTAGGATAGTGTTTATTTCTAGGGAAAAAGACGCTTAGAAGGAAACAGTTGGGGGTTTAGCTATATGTTTACATTTTTGTTTATTTAAAATAAAAGAAAGAGATGAGAAAAAAATTTCCATTAACAGTAAATAAAATACTTAGAAATATATTTAACTATAAATACAAGTAATTATGTGAAGAAACTATAATGCCTTCTATAGGGACTAACATTAACACCCCATTAAATGATGAGATAAAGCATAATCTAATAAAATTTTGGAGGGCTATTTTAATTTTAGTTTTAATTAAAGTCTAATTAAGTTCAGATGATAATATTTTCACTTGAAAATTGAGAAAATTTTATTTTCATTCATAAAGAAGTGAATATAAAAATTTGATAACTGAGGGAAAATATTTTCATATATATAGACTCTCCTGGGTCTCTAGCTTGCCAACTCACCCTGCAGATCTTGAGACCAGCCAGCCTCCATAATCATGTGAGCCAATTCAGTAAAGTAATTCTCTTTATAGCAATAATTATTGCTATTAATACAATTAATTGATAATAAGTAATTGGTAACAATTTATATTGAACAATTATATCATTTCTTTATTATTAATAATTATTATTATAATAAATATATTTATAAGGAATTGGCTCACACAATTATGGAGTCTGGCTAACCCCAAGATCTGCAGGGTGAGTAAGCAAGCCTTACTTACATCCTTGCAATGGATGGTTTATTACCACTCTGACTCTAAAGGCCTGAGAACCAGGAGAGCTAGTGGTGTAGTACCATCCTGAAAGCTGGCAGGCTGGAGACCCAGGAATATCCAATGTTTCTGTTCAAGTTCGAAGGCAGGAAAAGAGCCTGTGTTTCAGCTCAGAGGCAGACAGGCTGGAAAAATTCTCTCTTCCTCAGAAGAATGTCACCTTTTTGTACTGTTCAGGTTTTCAAATGATTGGATGAGGCCTACCCATATAAGGGAAGACAATCTGCTTTACTCAGTCTACCGTTTTAAATGTTAATCTCACTTAAAAACACTCACAGAAACTCCCAGGATGTTTTACCCAATTTATGGACACTCTGTGCCCCAGTCAAATTGATGCATAAAATTAACCATCACACTGTGCAAATTACTATATTTTATAATATGTTATATATTATACAATATATTAATAAACTATGATAAAGTATTGTACTTGTCTCAAAATGAGAAAAAAGATAAAAATCTAAAGAAATATTAGAATTACCTATATATTACACAGATATATATGTGTATGTATGTGTGTGTGTGTGTGTATCTATATATGTGTATATATATGTATAAGGATATTGCATTTTTTACAAATTGAAGGCTGTGCGGAGCAAGTCTATTGGCAACATTTTTCCAGTAACATTTGCTGAGTTCATGTGTCTGTGTCACTTTTTGCAATATTTCAAGCTTTTTCACTATTATTTTATTTGTTATGGTGATCGGTGATGAGCAACCTTTGATGTTACTACTGCAAAAATGTTAAAACTCATTGAAGACTCAGATGATGGTTAGCATTTTTGAGCAATACAGTATTTTTTAATTAAAGTATATACTGGGCTTCCCTGGTGGCGCAGTGGTTGAGAGTCCGCCTGCCGATGCACGGGACACGGGTTCGTGCCCCGGTCCGGGAAAATCCCACATGCCGCGGAGCGGCTGTGCCCGTGAGCCACGGCTGCTGAGCCTGCGCGTCCGGAGCCTGTTGCTCCGCAACGGGAGAGGCCACAACAGTGAGAGGCCCGCATACCGCAAAAAAAAAAAAGTATATACTTTTTTTTGCCATAATGCCATTGCACACTTTATGTACTACAGTATAGTGTAAACATCTCTTATACTCACTGGGCAACCGAAAACTTCATGTGACTTACTTTATTGTAATATTCACTTTACACTGGTAGTCTAGAACTGAAGCCATAATACTTTCGAGGTAGACTTGTGTGTGTGTATGTATGTATGTATGTATGTATGTGTGTGTGTGTTTATATATTTATATCTATATCTATATATCTGTGTGTTTAGAGAGAGAGAGAGGGAAGAGAGACAGATATAGACACAATGTTTGATAATTAAATATACATAGTAACATGAAAAAGGGAAAGGAAATTTGGCGAGTAGTGAATTTGAAGTAGAAATAGAAATATTTGGAGTGGGTCAAAATTTTGTTATCCACCCCTGGTTTTTTGAAGTGGTTTTGCTTATCTTCTGAAAACCAGGTTATAAACTAGTAAAACTATCTAAGAAAGATATCACAAACTCTGGGTACAATAAGAACATAGATGCAAAGATCACAAAAATAACAAATGTTGATATATAATATCTGGTCCCAAATATTCCCTAGTTTAAAATGCAGGAGATTGAAAACCTGAAGAATTACAGAGAGAACACCTATTATATCCATTTGTGTTCTTTTGATAGTTCTTGACCATAAGAAGCACCAGAATAGTTTAATAAGTAGCAGATGTGGACAAATGCAAGCCAGTATGAGAGACTAAGCACATTTGTACTATCAATAGCCCTCCAATGCATTTTTTATAGGAATGCAAAGAGAGTTAGAGCCTCTTATTCCACTCTTACTGTAGATCCTGGATATTTTTTATCTGTGCACCTCTAAATAGCCATTTGTCAGTTTTTGGAAATAAAATTAGAATAATAGTAAACAAATTATCTTATGTCATTAATACAAAATGCTATGTAGCTATTACAGTTTTTAAAATGAAGTTAAGATATCTATAATATGTGAAATTTAAAACATGAGAAAAGTCTAAGATAATCTTACTGCATGATCTACTTAATAAATAATTACCAAAATAACAAAAAATGTACAAATTAAAACTAAGAAAATTTGGAGAAGAGAAAGTAAGGCAGTAGATAGAGCAGTGTGAGTTAAAGACAGGAAATTAGAGATTTAACAATACTACTTAGTTTGAGATATCACCCCCTCAAAATGAATAAAACATTCAAAAGTCATTACTGCCAAAGACTTGGATGAAAAATGAGAGCAGATTGGAAGGCCACTAGTTTTCATTTTATAACCTTCCATGATGCTAATATTTACCCCCACGTGCATGTATTATTCTGAATTAAAGATATCTCTATCTAGATTATATGTCTGAGTATGGTTGGGGCTGATAGTGAGTTTCTATGACATGATGGAAATTGTACTTGAGTACAGTTGGAAAAAGATGGATTTTAGTTGTGTCTCTCTCTTTAGCTCTAGGATTCTGGATACATTTCTTACTCTCCTTTTATGAAAATACAATAACTATAGAATAACTATGTATTTATTTTCCTAATTTACAAAGTGATATTCAACATCCATAAATGTGCTTTAAAAACCAGTAGTGTTATCTAAACAATCTGGGGATGTTTTGCTCAAAGTTCCAGTCTGTAATTTCACTTTTCTCATTCTTATAGCTCTATTATATTCAAAAATCTTGTGGTGTCAAGTAAGAGATTTACTACCTAAATAAATTACTGATTTCATGTGAGAAAATGGGTGAGTGGCATTGTACTTTATACAGCATGGAAAGCTAGTAATGTTTAGAACACTGACTAAGTTCAATACACTATATACCAAAATTAAAATGTTGCCATAATTCATAAGGCAGTATTTAAAATAGGCAGGTATTTTGGGGAAGTACGTGTGAATGTTTCAGCAAAATTTATAAAGGAATAACTTAAATGCTGTAATTGGGCATTAGCAATGATATTTACAATAGTTACCTCAATGTTATGGGCAAAGAAAAGATTCGTAATATTAGCAGCTACTATTTTATTGTCATTTAAGTTAGAATAATTAGGTATTCTGAAATGATATGACATTGCCTTATAAAGGATCACAGTATCTTGATCCACTTTACTGTCAATTACAAATCTTAGTAAAAAACATGAAAGTGTCATAATTACCACCTATTCTCAGGAATTCAACAGTTATCATGTATAATATTATTTAGTATATCACATAGTAATGATATATGTTAAAATATTTAAATAACAAGTATATGTTTATATTATATAATATAGTTAATGCATTATATCACTATACATTATATATGTACATATATATTTGTCTGTTTGTATGTATACACACACAGGTTGATGACCATATGTCAAGCATTATGCCAGGATGTAGAAACAAGATTAATTCATAATCTAATGAGGGCTACAAAAAAGTGAAGTAAGAACGGTGGCATTAGAGATAAGTACAGGTGCCCTAGGGTATAAATCAACTTTTAATAATAAGTGGCATATATTTTAACCTCATCACTGACAGTTTTAATGAGATTAAAATTTGTCATTCAATAACTATTAAGATCTGTAGAGTGACACGGTACATTCATCTCCTTAACATCGTGTATACACAATTACTTAATAGTCATATTGAATATGTAGAACAAAATGCACAGAATTAACATTCCTGTTATAACTAATGAATCTGAAGAAACATTTTGACCTCATGAAATATTGCAAATTTAATGATACAAGAAAAAATTTAGAGTCTGAACATAGATACTTCCCCTAATCTACTGATTCACTGGGACATGTACAATTGTTCTGCTATTCTGGGTGAGGCTGTGGAATACAAGTGCTTTCAAATTAATGTATCCTTCATTCCTCTATCTGTGCTCTTCCTGATTCATGCTGCCAATAATTTAACTCTTCATTGTCACAGAAGCCCCTTTAATACGATGAACTTTTATGAAGGGAAAATATTGTTTAAAGCTTCACTTTTGTACAAATGCTTTTTCACTTTCCTCCAGTGTAACTATGTGTTATAATACTCAGCAGTATTTTCAAGGAAATTTGTTTTTGTTTTATTCTATATTACAAATAATATGTATCACTTTAAAATGTGTTGAGATTACCATCATGAATCAAAATTCAGTATTACCCCTATGAAAACTTCCTTTATATGCAATATAGTTTTGTCCAAATAGCTGACAAATTCCTGAATTTATATGATGTTTTTGTTCTCAGTTTGCAATAAGTGCCTAAAAACTTGAATTAGGAACCAAAACTACTTCTTGTACTGAAATGTTTGATATGCTTTCATATGAATATGTAGCTGTAGCACTTTTTATTCTAGAGTAGAAATATGTAGTTCATATATTTTCATATCCCAAGGCTATTTTTAAATCCTAGTGTTGTTGTTGTTGGTACTGACAGTATTAAATGGAGGGATGGCCATCACTTAAGTAGTCACATAACTGGTTTTATATAGAATCCTACCCACTCTAGAATCTGAATAGTCAGTTTTATTTGACAGAAAACCAAAACTCACTTTGTATTTTTCTAGAATATAAAAATCTATAGCTTTAAAAAAAACACATTTATTAATGTTTTTCCTTGAATAAACCAGTCTTACAAATGACTGCAAAAATCATATTTTCTTATCCACTTTTAATCACCTAGAAGTGTAAAAGAAGTTACTAAAAACAGTCCAGTCTAGATCAGGTGTTTCCAGGGCATAAAAAGTTAAAAAGTTGAGGAGAGATATAATTATTATGATAAACTGAAAAGTTCTAGGCTCAAAAAATGAAGAGGAAAATCTTTGTTTATAAAATACTACTATGACTACTACTACTAATGACAATAATGATAAATCAAATGAAAGGTAAAAAACCATGAAGCATTTTGCTGAAAACGGAGCAAGCTCCTTGGTTTCGAATACTGCAGAATGGAGAAAGATGTTTAGGTGGCTGCAATGTCCAGAGCTTACTACTGAACATCAAGTTCAACAATATGGCCATACATGATCCAAATGCAGCAGGTTACTCCTGAAAGGATGGTTAGCTTAGTAGACTAGAAAACAGCTGCTATAGAATCCTCCTTTCCTGAGAAAGGGAATTGTCCTTCCTCTCCTTAAAAGCAAAGTGGAACTCCCCATATGAAGTGGCTGATATTCTGTACTACATGCCATGCTGAATTGGCTTTATGATGATCAAATGTTCATCCAGGTCATGGTAAATGCTGTGATTCAGTGGGCACCTTTTTCATGAGCACGCCATGTAAACTTACTGCTGTCAAATTGAGCAACAGTCTAAACGGCCATGTCAGATTTGTTTCCTCAGCTTCCTCTTATGGGTATGTGTCTTACAGATGCTAAAAAAATTTAGAGTGATTCACAAGAGAATGGGAAAAGACAGGGGATAGAAGTCTTTAAATGGTTATTAAGCAAAAAATTGATAAAGCAGACATGGATGGGATTGAAATGCAGCACTCTCAGAGGTGAGGTGGACTGATAGACTCTGCTGGCTTCTCAACATTTAAGGGCCTAAACAAATCCACACTATTTAATGCAGTTTGGAGGAAATTTTTTTAAAAAGCCTAAAGGCAAAAATGGAAATAAGAAACCTGACCTCAAATCACCTGGGACAAATTAAATCAGGAAAAGCATTGACAAAGGGGCCAAGGTCCTTTGGCCCAACCCCTGGCTGGGGACTCAAAGCTATATGCTCACTTAGAGTAAAATGGCCAAGGGTCAGAGAAGAAACTTTTCTTAGGCTCCTCGACTTGGAAGCCCAATGAACCCTGATCCTGAACTTTCGGTGAAAGCCTAATGGGGCTACAATTAGATTGGAATATATGTATGTGCCAAAGTTGATTAATTAAGATGAAAGTTTAGATGAAAACTGGCTTTAGGGAAGATAGGTGCCAGAATAGACATGGTGGGACAAGCTGAATTCACTTTTAATGAGGAGTGGTATTCAGTGGAAATTGACTTCTTTACTTGAATAGGCAGATTTGAAGGAATTCTTTCCCAGGAGGAAGGCACTACTATGATTCAAATTCCCCTGAAGCCTAAATGTTGTGTCCTTCCTTACAACACTTTCTAATTGCTTTCATTACTGTTCTTTACCCATTGTCAGAAGGATGGAGTAACTCTTCTCATCATGAGCCTTATACTTTTCAAGAATTACAGTGATATCTAGTACCTTCTACCTTATTTTTTATATCAAGTTCTTTCACCCTCCTTCCTTGTTATTTGAGCTTGTCTCCATCACACCACAGAGCAATGGAATATGCTGGTGGAATGCTGCTTCTGTCCCAGAAAATCCTATTCACCTGGCAAGTAGACTAAAGTCATTTTTGACAAATCTATACAAAAGAATTCCCCTCTTAGTTTCTTTGCATCACTTAATTCCAAATTCCACCCTAGAAAAACATGTTTTCATTCTTATAATGGAATCTAATATTCCATGAGCATTAGTTTTCTATTGCTGCTGTAACAAATTTGGTGACACAACACAAATTGATTCACTTACAGTTATGGAGGCCAGAAGTCTAAAGTCAGTTATGTTGGGCCAAAAGGTATTCACAGGACTTGTGTCATCTAGAGGCTCTAGGGAAGAGCCCATTCCCTTGCCTTTTCATTTTTCTTTTTAGAATGAAGCAATGTTTAATTTGCCTTCTAATAAAAATTAAAGTGGAAATCAATAAAATATATAACTCCTGAAAGCCCAGGCTCCTTTGGGTTTTTTTGTTTATTTTTGTTTTTTTGTTAATTTTTATTGGAGTATAGTTGCTTTACAATGTTGTGTTGGTTTCTGCTATATAGCAAAATGAATCAATTATATATATATATATATATATATATATATATATTTATTTTCACTCTTTTTTAGATTTCCCTCCCATTTAGGTCATCATAGAGCACTGAGTAGAGTTCCCTGTGCTACACAGTAGGTTCTCATTAGTTATCTATTTTATATATGGTACTGAGTATATGTCAATTCCAATCTCCCAATTCACCCTACCCCCCGCTTTGTAACCATAAGTTTGTTTTCTACATCTGTGACTCTATTTCTGCTTTGCAAATAAGTTCATCTGTGCCATTCTTCTAGATTATACGATATTTGTCTTTCTCTTTCTGACTTATTTCCCTCTGTATGACAATCTCTAGGTCCATCCATGTTGCTGCAAATGGCACAATTTCATTCCTTCTTATTGCTGAGTAATATTCCCTTGTATATATGTACCACATCTTCTTTATCCATTCATCTGTGGATGGGCATTTAGGTTGCTTCCGTGACCTGGCTATTGTAAGTGCTGCAACGAACATCGGGGTGCATGCATTCTTTCGAATTATGGTTTTCTCTGGATATATGCCCAGGAGTGAGATTGCTGAGTCATATGATAGCTCTATTTTTAGTTTTTTAAGGAACTTCCATACTGTTCTCCATAGTGGCTCTACCAATTTACATTCCCACCAGTAGTGTAGAAGGGTTCCTTTTTCTCCACACCCTCTCCAGCTTTTATTGTTTGTAGATTTTTTTGATGATGGACATTCTGACTGGGGTGAGGTGATACCTTGTTGTAGTTTTGATTTGCATTTCTCTAATAGTTGGTGATGTTGAGCATTCTTTCATGTGTTTTTTGGCCATCTGTATGTCTTCTTTGGAGAAATGTCTATTTAGGTCTTCTGCCCATTGTTTGATTGGGCTGTTTGTTTTTTTGATATTGAGCTGCATGAGCTGTTTGTATATTTTGGAAATTAATCCCTTTTTATTTGCTTCATTTGCAAATATTTTCTCCCATTCTGAGGGTTGTCTTTTAGTTTTGTTTATGGTTTACTTTGCCTTGCAAAAGCTTTTAAGTTTAATTAGGTCCCATTTGTTTATTTTTAATTTTCATTACTCTAGGTGGTGGATTAAAAAAAGATTTTGCTGTGATTTATATCAAAGAGTGTTCTGCCTATGTTTTCCTCTAAGAGTTTTATAGTATCCAGCCTCACATTTAGGTCTTTAATCCATTTTGAGTTTATTTTTGTGTATGGTGTTAGGAAGTGTTCTAATTTCATTCTTTTACATGTAGTAGCAGTCCAGTTTTCCCAGTGCCATATTGAAGAGACTGTATTTTCTCCTTTGTATATTTTTGCCTCCTTTGTCATAGATTAGGTGGCCATAGGTGCGTGGGTTTATCTCTGGGCTCTCTATTCTGTTCCATTTTTCTATATTTCTGTTTTTGTGCCATTCCCTTGCATCTTAAAGCTTCTGTAGGCTGCCTGCACTCCTTGGTTCAAGTCCCTCTCCTCACATCATTCCAGATTCTTGCTTCTGTTGTCATATCTTCTGCTTCTTCCTCTGTCCTCATTCTTTTGACATTCTTACAAGGACCCTTGTGATTACATTTAGAGCCAACCCAGATAATCTCCAGGGTAATTATCCAAGATAATCTCCAAGATAATCCTAGAATTACCCAGGATAATTATCCAGGAAAATCTCCCCATCTCAAGATTCTTAATTTAGTTACATTCCCAAGTGTGTTGCCATATAAGGTAACATTCACAGATTCTGGAGATTGTGATGTGGACATGTTAGGGGACCATCTTACCAATACCATAGTTTAAATATATTAACGTCAGTATTTTGAACTACTTAAATGTTTACTTTATTTTTTTACTTGCTTTGTAAAGGCAAAATGTACAGATGTTCCATGAATCTCTTTATTTGTTTCACAACATGGTGTTCAGTTTATGTGTAGTCCATGCATACCTGGCTGTTACCCCTGGTGGGGAAAAATATAGAGTAATGTAAACATTGGAACAGTGTCATCAGTCTTTCTCATATAATAATGAGATGCAAGTGACTTCTCCTTTTGGCTGATTACCTAATTGGAATGTTAAAAAAAAATTTGTCTTCTTAAACTCTGGCCAACTTAGATCTTGAGGCTGCTGTTTATTTGACTCATTTCTTCCCTTGACTCATTAGTTTCCATCTATTCAACTCATGTTACATGAAATTTATCATCAAATTAACATTAATTACTTATGTCTCCCAAATACTCCCTTTATTATTCATCCAGGCATTTTCCTGTCACCTGTTCAATACTATGGTGAATTAACATTTCTAGAGTAGGAAAGATTTCAGGAACACCTAATTTTAGTAATCAGAAGAAATGTCTGGAAGGGCTGCTCCCATGATTAAATAATTTTAATAAATGGCAAAACTTTGAAGCCCTCCTCTCCTAAATTAAGTGAATAAGTCTTGAACCTGTATTACAGTGGATATAAGACACTAATTTGACTTTGTGGGACTGTTACCTGTGATATTTCCAGTTTTAGGAATAGTTGACACTAACATATTAATGTTAGGAATTAACTCTAGAAGACAACCCTGGTGCAGTGGAAATGTCATGGGGTTTTGGAACCAGACACAGGGGATCATCTACACATCTACTCACTTGTTGGGTGATTTGGCAAAATTTCTACAGTCTTCATATCTCAGTTTCCTTTTCTGTAAAATGGAGTTAACACATACTATCAAATTTTCTAAAGTAGTTTTGAAGGGTTGGTGAAATAATGGATATAACCACCCTGTCACAACTTAAACACTCAAAATACGCTCATTTCTGCTGGTTTCATTATCAGTCTTTTATCCATATTTATATGCAAAATCCTAGGTACTTGATTTAAGTTCTTTCTAGTAGTTTACTATTTGTCTTTATTTAATTATAGTAAAAACTGCACTTGGGAAAAGTTATGAGATACGTGATCATGTAAACCCAGCTAACTTTCTTTAAGAATTCCTGTAGTATAGCAGTTCCCATGAAAAAGTTTGAGTCACATGATTGTCCATTAGATCTGTAGTCTCAGAAACTGAATTTTTCCAGATAGAAAAATGGGTCTTTGAGGTTTTCTTCAAAACTTGATCCATACCAATATATCAGTATGTTTTTCTATAAAAACAAAAATACTGGAGAGAAACAATTTCTTGGATTGGCAAATAAATACATATTCTTCCAAGAGGCAAGCTTTATGGTGAGCCAGCGTAATAATCAAAAGAAAACCATGTGTCAAAAGCCAGAATGAGTATTGTTACCTGATTCACATTTTAGACACACCTTCAACTTCTCCTTCTGCTCAACCCAATTTTCTTTTCCTTCTTTCACAAATATTGATCCCTAATCAATGCTGCACCACAAACTGCATCTTGGCATCTGCTTCCAGCAAACACAACCTGCAGAAGTTGATATCAGGGGTAGTCCCAGGAGCAGGTTATAAGATGAGTTTTTTGAGCTGATTATGCATGACTCAGCCAGCATTGAGAACCTCATCAACATCCTCTGGCACGAGGTGGAAGTTCAGTTGTTAAAACATTTATCGCTTGTGTATTTGGACAGTAGCAGTTGAATGGAAAATAAATAAGTGTATTATATCAGGCATTTCAAGCTTATTGGGGAAAATTAAACTGAAAGGACCATGGGATTTGATGCTTTTGCTAAACTACTAATTTAACAGAAAACAATGCAATACTAAAGAAAACTAATAAGTAATTGAAAACTGAGAGTGAAGGCCAGAGGATTTCTTAAAAAAATAAATGAAGCCCTCCTCTCCTGCAGAAGGAAGGCAAAGAAATGTGAGAATCAAGATTAAGACATAATAAGAGCTTAACTTTACAGAAAACTAAATATCCAACCAAAGCAGATCTACCATTTCAAAGTCAGGGCTCTGGTTGGGAAAACCTGGGATGTTAATGCATGAGATGGAGATATCTAGGTGGATGTCCCTAAATATTTGACTCTCCTGCCTCCTCTGAAACTTCTGAGCCTGCAGAAGTTACCTGCCTCTCCAGAACTCCCCATCTGCCAGGGAAAAAAACAGAGCCTTTTCTCAGAAGTCAGGAGTCCTCTTCTAGGCCAGTCCTCCTCCGGTCTCTTAGACTTGTAACAAGGGTTAATTCACATTAAAACATAGGATATGAAAATCTTGATAAAGGAGGAAAGGACTATACTACAAAGGAACTAGAAAACCTATATATCATGTACCAGCAGGGATAGGGGGAATACATGTGTGAATAGATTCTGAGGGTACTGGTCAGTGACACAAGGATGAAAATTGGGAAAGGAAGAATTGATTAACTTGAAGCACTCTCAGCACAGACTACAGGTTTTAACCCTTGTGAAGGACTCCAGGAAATGGTGTGAATTTACTACTAGGATGGCTCCTTGAAGAATGTAAGATGTGATAACCAATTTTGATTAAAGATAAAATGTCAAAGCTGTAATAAGAAATGGTAGAGGAAGGGAGTAGATATGCTGAAGTGGATGTACTATCTACAGTTGGAAATGCAATAAAATAATATTATTTTCCACCAGAAGGCCCAGAAAACATATTATTTTTAAGGTTGTAAAAATCTCACTAAGGAGAAAGAACACCTGTACTACTAAAAAGATCAGGGTTCACTCTCCTCTGTAGGCAAGGGCTAATGGTATTGAAAAGTTATTACAGAATTTGGCTGGAAGATAGTTAGTGTATAAAATCCTGAAATAATAGAGGCCGTGGGTTAGTACTTAACCACTGGAAGGCAAATGCATATAATTATTGTAATAAGTGGCAGGGATACAAGGCTGGCAAGGGGACCTCACCACGTGGACATGCTTAATAGAGCACAGTCACATTAGGGGGAAAATAAATTCTTCTGGGAAATACCCCAGAAGAATTTTAAATTTATGTTATAATCTGTGTGCATCTTGAATATCATATTAAAGATAGGGTGCCAGATTCTCTAATGTAGTTATCCAAAATACGTTTGTTGGTTTTGTGGTTGAGAGTTGTATGACATAAATGAGATTCAACTAGGGCTGGCAAGGGGATGCAGAGAAATGGAAATATACAAAAACTTTATAAAGGAAAAATAATTCTTGACTCCTCCACACAATTTCAATGTAGGATTGATGGAAAAATAGCAAGGAGTAATGGGAAAGTATAAAGCCAGTTATTTCAAATTAAACTAAATGAGATAATCAGGTTTGAGTAAAAGTTAGTCTTTATTTTATTCACTCAACACATATTTATCACATGACTTTTCTGCAGCTGTCATGCTAAAATGTCAATACTGAAATTGCACTTTAATGATGAAGAGAGAAGCAAAATAAGAATCAAATGTTAAGGAGAATTAGTAGGAAGGAGAACTCCTGTGCCTTTGTTTGAGCAGTTAAGAAATTGCTCTTTTAGGGAATAAAAGGGTAACATATTTTTCATAGCACCGGTACAGTGAATGTCAAAGAAGACTAAATCATTGTGGATTAGGATTATTGAAAACTTTCTAAATAATAGAAGCAAACAGAAAACTCCCTGCTTATACCTCCTCTACCTCATGTAGTATGTATTTTGGAATGTCTTTCTAGTTTTTGGTATACCTCACTGCTTTATTAAATAATGCCCTGTATTGTCTTTTATATGTTTCATATTAATTTACTTTTAATTCCAAATGATATGTATTTTCCATAAAGGGATGAGGTACATTTTATAATCTATATCCAACTCATAATTTTCTGTGGTTTTTGGCCTACATTAAGTACATATTTAATACACATATAATAATAAAAGATATAGTTATGAGTTAATATATAAGGACTGTTGTTGTAAAAGTCAATATACAAAAAGAAATTATACCAAAATGAGAAAACAATTACCAATGTGGTACAAAATTGTGGTTCTTTAAAAGTAAACTTATAGGGGGCACCTTCAAGATGGCAGAGGAGTAAGACGTGGAGATCACCTTCCTCCTGACAAATACATCAGAAATACATCTACATGTGGAACAACTCCTGCAAAACACCTACTGAACACTAGCAGAAGACCTCAGACTTCCCAAAAGGCAAGAAACTACCCACGTACCTGGGTAGGGCAAAAGAAAAAACAGAGACAAAAGAATAGGGATGGGACCTGCACAAGTAGGAGGGAGCTGTGAAGGAGGAAAAGTTTCCACACATTAGGAAGCCCCTTCACTGGTGGAGACGGGGCGTGTCAGAGAGGAAGCTTTGGAGCTATGGAGGGCAGTGCAGCAATAGGGGTACAGAAGGAAAAGTGGAGAGATTCCCGCAGAGAGGATCAGTGCCGACCAGCACTCACCAGCCTGAGAGGCTTGTCTGCTCACCTGCCGGAAAGGGTGGGGGCTGGGAGCTGAGGCTTGGGCTTCAGAGGTCGGATCCCAGGGAGAGGACTGGTGTTGGCTGTGTGAACACAGCCTGAAGGGGGCTAGTGTGCCACAGCTAGTCAGGAGGGAGTCTGGGAAAAAGTCTGGAACTGCCTAAGAGGCAAGAGACCATTGTTTCAGGATGTGCGAGGAGAGGGGATTCCTGCTCCGTGTGCCCACAGGCAGCAGAACACAATCTAAGTGAGCTCCATAGGCCAACACGAGCCATGGCTATCACCTCGGATCCCAGAGGTGGGCATGGACTGCTAACACTGCTGCCGCTGCCTCCAAGAAGCCTGTGTGCAAGCGCAGGTCACTACCTGCACCTGCCAGGAATCCTGTGCAGCATGCCACTCCCTGGGTCACATGATCCAGGGACAACTTCCCCGGGAGAACACACGGCGTGCCTCAGGCTGTTTCAATGTCACGCTGGCCTCTGCTGCCACAGGCTTGCTTCGCATTCTGTACCCCTCCTTCTCCCTGACCTGAGTGAGCCAGGGCCCCCTAATCAGCTGCTACTTTAACCCTGTTCCGTCTGAGTGAAGAACAGATGCTCTCAGGTGACCTACATGCAGAGGCAGGGCCAAATCCAAAGCTGAACCCCAGGAGCTTTGCAAACAAAGAAGAGAAAGGGAAATTTCTCCCAGCAGCCTCAGGAGCAGTGGATTAAATCTCCACAATCAACTTGATGTACCCTGCATCTGTGGAATACCTGAATAGACAATGAATCATCACAAAATTAAGGTGGTGGACTTTGGGAGCAACTGAAGACTTGGGGTTTCCTTTCTGCATCTAATTTGTTTCTGGTTTTATGTCTGTCTTAGTTTAGTATTTAGAGTGTATTATCATTGGTAGATTTGTTTATTGATTTGGTTGCTCTCTTCCTTTTTTATATATATATAAATACATATATTTTTCCCTTTTTGTCAGTGTGTATGTGTATGTTTCTTTGTTTGATTTTTTCTGTATAGCTTTGCTTTTACCATTTGTCCTAGGATTCTGTCTGACCATTTTTTTTTGTTTCTTTGTTTGCTGCACTCTTTTTATTTTCTTTTTTATTTTACTTTTCAATTTTTTTTATTTTTAATAATTAAAAAAATTTTTTTTCATAACTTTATTTTTTTTAATTTTTTTCTTTCTTTATTTATTTTTTCTCCCTTTTCTTCTGAAACGTGTGGCTGAAAGGGTTTTGGTGCTTCAGCCAGGTGTCAGGCCTGTGCCTCTGAGGTAGGAGTGCCAAGTTCAGGACATTGGTCTACAAGAGACTTCCCAGCTCCATGTAATATCAAACTCTCTCCAAGAGATCTCCATCTCAAAGCTAAGACCCAGCTCCACTCAACCACCAACAAGCTACAGTGCTGGACACCCTATGCCAAACAACTAGCAAGACAGGACACAACCTCACCCATTAGCAGAGAGGCTGCCTAAAATCATAAAAAGGTCACACCACAAAACACACCAATGGATGCAGTCCTTCCCACCAGAAAGACAAGATCCAGCTTCATCCACCAGAACACAGGCACCAGCCCTCAACACCAGGAAGCCTACACAACCTACTGAACGAACCTTAGCCACTGGGGGCAGACACCAAAAACAACGGAAGCCATGAAACTTCAGCCTATGAAAAGGAGACTCCAAACACAGTAAGTTAAGCAAAATGAGAAGACAGAGAAACACACAGCAGATGAAGGAGCAAGGCAAAAACCCACCAGACCAATAAATGAAGAGGAAATAGGCAGTCTACCTGAAAAATAATTCAGAGTAATGATAGTAAAGATGATCCAAAAATCTTGGAAATAGAATGGAGAAAATACAAGAAACATTTAAGAGGGACCTAGAAGAACTAAAGAGCAAAGAAACAATGATGAACAACACGATAAAAGAAATGTAAAAATCTCTAGAAGGAATCATTAGCTGAATAACTGAGGCAGAAGAACAGATAAGTGATCTGGAAGATAAATTAGTGGAAATAAATGCCCCAGAGCAGAATAAACAAAAAAAGAAAGAAAAGAATCAGAACAGTCTCAGTCTGTAGCAAAACATTAAATGCACCGACATTCGAATTATAGGGGTCCCAGAAGAAGAAGAGAAAAAGAAAGAGACTGAGAAAATATTTGAAGAGATTATAGTTGAAAACTTCCCTAATATGGGCAAGGAAATAGTGAATCAAGTCCAGGAAGCACAGATAATCCCATACAGCATAAATCCAGGGAGAAACTCTGTAAGACACATATTAATCAAACTATCAAAAATTAAATACTAAGAAAAAATATTAGAAGTAGCAAGGGAAAAACAAGTAACATACAAGGGAATTCCCATAAGGTTAACAGCTGATCTTTCAGCAGAAACTCTGCAAGCCAGAAGGGAGTGGCAGGACATATTTAAAGTGATGAAAGGGATAAAACTACAACCAAGATTACTCTACCCAGCAGGATCTCATTCATATTCTATGCAGAAATTAAAACCTTTAAAGACAAGCAAAAACTAAGAGAATTCAGCACCACCAAACCAGCTTTACAATAAATGCTAAAGGAACTTCTCTAGGCAGGAAACACAACAGAAGGAAAAGTCCTACAATAACAAGCCCAAAACAATTAAGAAAATGGTAATAGGAACATACATATCGATAACCACCTTGAATGTAAATGGATTAAATGCTACAACCTAAAGGAATAGTCTGGCTGAATGGACACAAAAACAAGACCCATATATATGCTGTCTACAAGAGAGCCACTTCAGACATAGGGACATATACGGACTGAAAGTGAGGGGATGGAAAAAGATAGTCCATGCAAATGGAAATCAAAAGAAAGCTGGAGTAGCAATTCTCATATCAGACAAAATAGACTAAAATAAAAACTATTACAAGAGTAATCACAAGAGAAAAAGAAGGACACTATGTAATGATCAAGGGATCTATCCAAGAAGAAGATAGAACAATTGTAAATATTTATGCACCCAACATAGGAGCACCTCAATATATAAGGCAAATGCTAACAGCCATAAAAGGGGAAATAAACAATAACACAATCGTAGTAGGGGACTTTAACCCCACTTTCACCAATGGACAGATCATCCAATGAAAATAAGTAAGGAAACACAAGCTTTAATTGATACATTAAAGAAGATGGACTTAATTGATATTTATAAGACATTCCATCCAAAAACAACAGAATAAACTTTCTTCTCATGTGTTCATGGAACATTCTCCAAGATAGACCATATCCTGGGTCACAAATCAAGATACAGTAAATTTAAGAAAATTGAAATCATATCAAGTGCCTTTTTTGACCACAACACTATGAGACTAGATATCAATTACAGGAAAAAATCTTTAAAAAATACAAACACATGGAGACTAAATAATACACTACTTAATAACCAAGAGATCACTGAAGAAATCAAAGAGAGAATAAAAAATAGCTAGAGGCAAATGACAACAAAAACACAATGACCCAAAACCTATGGGATGCAGCAAAAGCATTTCTAAGAAGGAAGTTTATAGCAATACAATCCTACCTCAAGAAACAGGAAACATCTCAAATAAACAACCTAACCTTACACCTAAAGCAATTAGAGAAAGGAAAACAAGAAAACCTCAAAGTTAGGAGAAGAAAAGAAATCATAAAGATCAGATCTGAAATATATGAAAAAGAAATGAAGGAAACAATAGCAAAGATCAATAAAACAAAAAGCTGGTTCTTTGAGAAGGTAAACAAATTGATAAACCATTAGCCACACTCATGAAGAAAAAAGGGAGAAGACACAAATCAATAAAATTAGAAACGAAGGAGAAGTAACAACTGATACTCCAGAAATACACAGGGTCATGACAGATTACTGAAAGCAACTATATTCCAGTAAAATGGGCAACCTGGAAGAAATGGACAAATTCTTAGAAAAGCACAACCTTCCGAGACTGAACCAGAAAGAAAGAGAAAATATAAACAGAACAATCACATGCACTGAAATTGAGACCGTGATTAAAAATCTTCCAACAAAGAAAAGCTCAGGACCAGATGGATTCACAGGCGAATTCTATCAAATATTTAGAGGAGAGGTAACACCTATCCTTCTCAAACTCTTCCAAAATGTAGCAGAGGGAGGAACACTCCCAAACCATTCTATGAGATCACCATCACACTGATACCGAAACCAGAAAAAAAGATGTCACAAAGCAGGAAAACTACAGGTCAATATCACTGATGAACATAGATGCAAAAATCCTCAACAAAATACTAGCAAACAGAATCCAACAACACATTAAAAGTATCATACACCATGATCAAGTGGGGTTCATCTCAGAAATGCAAGGATTCTTCAGTATAAGCAAATCAATTGATGTGATAAAACATATTAAAAAACTGAAGGAGAAAAACCATATGTTCAATTCAAAATGCAGAAAAAGCTTTCGAGAAAATTCAACACCCATTTATGATAAAAACCCTCCAGAATGTGCATAGAGGGAATGTACCTCAATATAATAAAGGCCATATATGACAAACCCAGAGCCAACATCGTTCTCAATTGTGAAAAAATGAAATCGTTTCCTCTAAGATCAGGAAGAAGACAAGGTTGTCCACTCTCACTACTATTATTCAATGTAGTTTTGGAAGTTTTAGCCACAGCAATCAGAGAAAAAAAAGAAGTAAAAGGAATCCAAATCAGAAAAGAAGAAATAAAGCTGTCATTATCTGAAGATTACATGATACTATATATATAGAATCCTAAAGATGCTACCACAAAACTACTAGAGCTAATCAATGAATTTGGTAAAGTAGCAGCATAGAAAATTAATGCACAGAAATCTCTTTCATTCCTATACACTAATGATGAAAAATCTGAAAGATGAATTAAGGAATCACTCCCATTTACCATTGCAACAAAAAAGAATGAAGTACCTAGGAATAAACCTACCCAAGGAGACAAAAGACCTGTATGCAGAAAACTTAAGACACTGGTGAAAGAAATTAAAGATGATTCAAACAGATGGAGAGATATACCATATTCTTGGATTGGAAGAATCAACATTGTGAAAATGACTGCACTACCCAAAGCAATCTACAGATTCAATGCAATCCATATCAAACTACCAATGGCATTTTTCACAGAACTAGAACAAAAATTTTCACAATTTGTATGGAAACACAAAAGACCCTGAATAGCGAAAGCAATCTGGAGAAAGAAAAATGGAGCTGGAAGAGTCTGACTCCCTGACTTAAGACTATGCTACAAAGCTGCAGTAATCAAGGCAGTATGGTACTGGCATAAAAACAGAAATATAGATCAATGTAACCGGATAGAAAGCCCAGAGATAAACCCATGCACAGATGGTCACCTTATCTTTGATAAAGGAGGCAAGAATATACAATGGAGAAAAGACAGCCTCTTCAATAAATGGTGCTGGGAAAACTGGACAGCTACATGTGAAAGAATGAAATTAGAACATTCCCTAACACCATAAACAAAATAAACTCAAAATGGATTAAAGACCTAAATGTAAGGCCAGATACTATAAAACTCTTAGAGGAAAACATAGGCAGAACACTCTATGACATAAATCACAGCAAGGTCCTCTTTTGACCCACCTCCTAGAGAAATGGAAATTAAAACAAAAATAAATGATATCTAATGAAACTTAAAAGGTTTTGCACAGCAAAGAAAACCATAAACAAGTTGAAAAGACAACTCTCAAAATGGGAGAAAGTATTTGCAAATGAAGAAACTGACAAAGGATTAATCTCCAAATTTTACAAGCAGTTCATGCAGCTCAATATCAAAAAAACAAAACCTAATACAAAAATTGGCTGAAAACCTAAATAGACATTTCTCCAAAGATGTTATACAGGTTGCCAACAAACACATGAAAGGATGCTCAACATCACTAATCATTACATAAATGCAAATCAAAACTACAATGTAGTATCACGTCACACCAGTCAGAATGGCCATCATCAAAAAATCTACAAACAATAAATGCTGGAGAGGGTGTGGAGAAAAGGGAACCTTCTTGCACTGTTGGTGGGAATGTAAATTGATAGAGCCACTATGGAGAACCGTATGGAGGTTCCTTAAAAACTAAAAATAGCAGTACCATATGACCCAGCTACCCCACTACTGGGCATATACTCTGAGAAAACCATAATTCAAAGAGTCATGTACCACAATGTTCATTGCAGCTCTATTTACAATAGCCAGGACATGGAAGCAACCTAAGTGTCCATCGACAGATGAATGGATAAAGAAGATGTGGCACATATGTACAATGGAATATTACTAAGCCATTAAAAGAAACGAAATTGAGTTACTTGTAGTGAGGTGGATGGACATAGAGTCTGTCATACAGAGTGAAGTAAGTCAGAAACAAAAAAACAAATACCATATGCTAATACATATATATGAAATCTAAAAAAAAAAAACGATTCTGAAGAACCCAGGGGCAGGACATGATTAAAGACGCAGAAATAGAGAATGGACTTGAGGACATGGGGAGGGGGAAGTGTAAGCTGGGACAAAGTGAGAGAGTGGCATGTACATATATATACTACCAAATGTAAAATAGCTAGTGGGAAGCAGCCACATAGCACAGGGAGATCAGCTCAGTGCTTTGTGACCACCTATAGGCCTGGGATAGGGGTGGTGGGAGGGAGAAGCAAGAGGGAGGAGATATGGGGATATATGTATATGTATATGTATATGTATATGTATAGCTGATTCACTTTGTTATAAAACAGAAACTAACACGCCATTGTAAATGTACCCCAATAAAGATGTTAAAAATACTTTTTTTAATAAAACAAGTAAACATATATTTCCCAAATTTATGAATATAGAGTATTCATGATGTTGTATAATAGTGTGATATAATGTGTATATACCAGAATATAATAGAAAGCTTGCTGAAATAATGTGTTACAGGAAAAAGAAGCAATTTTGAGTGCCCTTTATATTTAATAAAAAATAAATTATAATTATAGAAGAGATATGGCATACAATATGGGTTTGTAAACTGTCCTTTGGATATTAAATAAAATAGAACAACAATGAAATATCAGACTGTGTTATGCTGAGAATAACAAGGAAGTAGATAAAGAAGCACATGATCACGATTTGCAACTCCAGAGTAAACCATCCCTGCACTCTTCCCAGCAATATTTCCTGTAAGTGACGATTAAGGGAACACTAGGTATTGGTCTCTTAGGCAATTTAATACCAGATAGCTTTGGGTTAATGATCATGTTGAAAATGATTTATATATTATTATTCAAATGTAATTTCAGCAGATTATATTGAGCATAACTTTAGTTTTTGAAATGTTTTCTCTAGTGTGAAAATTGGTAGAAAAATGTTTCATTTGTAACATATGGAACACATCTAAGACGCTTTGGGAACTTCAGAAATACCACAGAAAGATAAAATTTTTAAATGGAATGACTTTGTTTTTCTTTGAATTCTATATTCAATTAAATTCAATTAGACATGTTTTTATTTAAATACTAATTTACTTTCTATTAAATTTTTAAATATTGATATTATATAGGAAAAAAAGGGATTTCAAGGTCTGACATGTGACTCTATTTCATTCAATATGGTTTCCTAGAAAGGCCATATCATCATAGAATTTACAATTGAAGGTGCCTTCCACTTCATTTATGCTTACTTCTTCATTTTTTAATTAAGAAAATAGAATCTCAGATAAATAAAGTGGATTGTTTAAGTTTGAAAAGTTAACATCAAATCTTTAGCCTAGTCACTATATTTCTGTACTTTTTAAATGTACTCCAACATCACTGAGGAATTATATCTCTTTAAAAAATTATATTGATCAAATTCCCCTTTTACATATGATCTAAGTGTGAAAAACATATATATTTTGATTACTAGGTTGTATATTATCTAGGTGAAACTTAAATGGATTAAATATAGTTAATATACCTGAAAAATAGAATAATTATAAGATCTATTATAAATTTAGTGTCTACTTTATACAAAACACTATGTATACATTTTATCTAATCTTTTCAACACCATACAAGGATATGTATAATTCTCATTTGGCAGGCTTAGAAACTGAAATCCAGAGAATTATATGACTTGATCACATCAAAAAATAAGTAGCAGAGGTGTCTTTTTTTTCAAACAGTTATTTTAATTTTTAAAATTTATGTTTAAATTACACTAAAGTATTTATTCTTTAACAGTCACTAATTAAGTGCTCAATATGGGGAAAACATTGTCCCAGTTTTGAGAAATACAAAATGATATAGGATGGATGTTCACACTTCAAAGACACTGAGGTCTAACTCTGTGCTATAAACTTGGTCTCTGGGTCTCATATCAGAAGTACCTCGTGTACTTGTGAAACATGGAGACTCTGACTCCAAAGAGTTGGGACCTCAGAAAGCAAGTGCATGGATTTGTGTTTGTACCTTAAACCTCAGATGATTTGAATTCACATTAAAGTTTGAGAACCACTGGCAGTACTAGAAAATGTATGAAGATGCATGCTGTGTGAATACCAGAATGGAGCATTGTTCTTTTACATTAGATTAAATGAAATATCTTTGCAACAACTCTGAGCTATGAACATCGATTTTTTTTTCATGACTCCAGATGAAAAAATGATCTAGAAAATCCAAATTATATCCTCAAAAATGATACAATTTCTGGGGCATCAGGATTTAGCCTTGACTTTTCAGATGAATCTTCTTAAACTTTTTTTCAAATGACATTATGATTTTTGAAAGTTTTGATGGGTATAAGTTCTTTCTTTTTTTTTTTTTTTTTTTTTTTTCTTTTTTAATATTTTCTTAAGAAAATGTTTAAGGAGTAAACTAGCCATAGTTATTTTGTGTGTGTGTGCTCAGTTGATTTTCAGACTTTTGAAGATATTAATATCAATTGAATTTCCTAAGAATTTAGTCATGAAGAACTTCTTCAGAAAACTGGAACATGATATGAGCTGGCATTTATTTTCATACAGGCTCTTTAGTTTTGAAGATTCTAAAGAAGCTGATAATTGTTTTAAAAGATCCCTTTCCCCTTCTCCTGTGCAGCAGGTAGACCACATTTCCTAAGCTTTCTTGTTACTTGGTGTGACCTTGAAACTGAGTTCTAACCAACGAAATAGGAGAGGAAGGGATGTTTGCCATTTACAGGCCAGGACTATGAAAACTGGCCCCCATGCTTCTCCCTGCTCTTTCCTCTTCTCTTTGGCCAAGATGGAAACCCACAGAATTAATTTGTAAGACATGTATTGAAGGTGGCCTAGGCTGCCACCAACCATTTTTCTGTTCTATAAACTAAAAAAAAATATTTTTTTTGCATTTAAGCATTTACAATTTTAGGGATCTATCTGTCAGTGCAGCCTAGCCTTAATAATACAAAGAAGAAAATTAATTTAAGTCAATGTTTGGTTAAGACACCTAAATTTAACCATCAGTATTAAAAGCAAGAAAATGAATAAAGAATAATTAAAGTATATTTATACATTTTAAAGAAAAACTACATAGTTTCACTATCCTGAATCACAAGGTCTATTTATGCAGGAATGGCCATTATACTAAATAATATCAGACAAAACCTCTTATAGATCCAAATTCTCTGTTGCTGAATTGTTTGGACGATTTCAAAATGATGGGATATCATATAATTTTGTGAAATCTGTCTTCTTGATGTTAACTATTTCACTAAATCTCAAAGAATCATATGGCAATAGCCTGATAGAGTATTTGTTAAAGCTGAAATGCTGAGTAGAACTCTCAGATGTCTGAACATCCTTTTCAAATATCCCTTGAATCTCTTGACTAAAGGATATTTTGATTTTGTGTGTCACCTTTACAAAACATTCATCTCTTCCCTTGGCATTTATGGTAGTTAATAATTAATCCTGGTCCCCATATGCAGGGATGATGGGCTAGGTGTCCTTCTTTAGTATTTCAGAAATAACCTTTCTAGAGAACCACATTACAGTTCTTCTTGTGTTGAGGCTTATCTACTGAATAGATAAAACATGATTTTAAAGAGCAAAACCAACTTTAGTTTTCAAAGAATGAAGTTCTAATTTAAAAATACAGTTCTTACTTTAATTTTTTCCCTTACCTAATTTATACAAGTAAACATATAGCTTCATTCTTTTAAGTATGATGATCTAGTCACCTGCAATCTGGTGACCACAAACACCATGAGGGGAAATTATTGCAGCTAATCAGAAACTACCAGAGTACTGGAAAAAAGATCATGCATGTTTAGGGGGAAAAAAACTATATGCTTTTTTATTTAACTTTTTGTTTTATATTGGAGTATAATTGATTTAAAATGTTGTCGGGCTTCCCTGGTTGCGCAGTGGTTGAGAGTCCGCCTGCCGATGCAGGGGACGCAGGTTCGTGCCCCGGTCCGGGAAGATCCCACATGCCGCGGAGCGGCTGGGCCCGTGAGCCATGGCCGCTGAGCCTGCGCGTCCGGAGCCTGTGCTCTGCAATGGGAGAGGGCACAACAGTGAGAGGCCTGCGTACAGCAAAAACAAAACAAAACAAAAAAATGTTGTGTTAGTTTCAGGTATACAGCTAAGTGATTCAGTTAGACATATACATGTATCTATTCTTTTTCAAATTCTTTTCCCCTTTAGGTTGTTACATAATACTGAGCAGAGTTCCCTCTGCTATACAGTAGGTTCTTGTTGGTTATCCATTTTAAATATAGCAGTGTGTACATGTTTTAATATTATTTAAAAAATATGTATTGGATTAAGTACATTATGGTATATTTATATGCCAAAATAGCGTTCAGATATTAATAATTATGTTTTAGAAGATCTTTTACTGCTATTGAAAAGGGTTCAGGGTATACTGGTGAAAAAATTAGTATTTAAAACAATGCAAACTTATTATGTTAAAAAAAAGGGAAAAGAAAAAGTGTACAGAGAAATGAGTGATGAGAAATACAACAAATATTCATTATCTTCTATTTGAGAATTATGGGCAAGCTTTGTTTCTTCTAGGTGAATTTATTTTTAATATTTTATGTGTTATGAATTTATTATTTTGATGATCACTAAATGTTTGAAACAGACACCTACTTTTCATAAGTTAAAGAAAATTTGTTCAAAATATTAATGTGTCTTTTAACTTATAGGAATTTTTTATTGCTAATTGAAATTATTTTAGAAAAAATAGTATAATGTTTATGCAAAGCCTGAATTAATATCTTTCCCATTGACCAGGCATATTTTTGTAAAATTTTAGACAAGCCAGTAAATTTTAGTTAACCAAATATTTTACTCTAAATTACCTGATTTTTTTTTATCTTTCAAAGTTGCATAAACCCAGTGTAGAAATAGAGACAAGTAATCCATTAAGTATGTAGTTGATTTTAATATTAGAATGCAAAATATCAATCTTTACAAAATCTTATAAAGTACTAATTGAACCTGGTATTCTTTGCCTTCCAAATTAAATTCTTAAAAAATTTAAAGTTGCAATTCTCAGTATTAAGAAAATAATCCAATTTTACTAGTATCTCTATAATCATGAATTCTTTTAAAGTTCATACTTTAAAAAAATAGGTTCTCTTTGTTTCTATTAAAGCCACAAATCATCCTCTACTGATTGGCGTTACAATCATTCCAAGGTCACAAGAGTTTTGATTGCTATTTGACTGTCAAAGTTCAGCTAAGGTGAAGTACATGAGTTGCTCAACTCCTGGTTTCCATCTTTATTTAAAGAAGCCATAATTGTAGTATCTTTCAAAGTGTAGTATAGAAAATGAGAAGACTAATGTAAGGAGAATGCATATATTGGAATAGAATTGCCCAAGGTCTCATATGGTGCTTTTCAAAATGTTAACAGAAAGTTCTCTACCACAACATGTGTTAGTTAATGAAATCTTGATTTAAAATACATGTAAACATTTATTAATACATTATGATTTTAAATGAAAAAATCTATCATCATTATTTAATTAATCATCATAATTTTATCAATAGGTACTGTTTCTATAAATGACATTTCACCAAATTGTGTGTTCCTGTCATTTCAAAACCATAAGAAACTTGTAAGTTTATAGATCACTTTTAACTGACTAATTTATTTGAAAGTTATTTAGTGGGATCAAATATATATCATGTATGAGATTGCTCTGGGAAACTTAAAGGATTCAAGGATAAGGAAGAGAAGCCAATAAATAAATTAGCAGCCAGAATCAGGAGAGAACCATGACAATCCTCAGAGTTCTCTGTATCCAAAAAGAACAAATACAGTGAAACCAAGAGGAGTGTCTCATTGAGTTTTAGACTTAATGTGTATTTCTTGCATTTTAAAATCATTTTTGTTATTACTAAACCCGTAATAAATGGGAAGAGAAGTACAGGAAAAAATAAAATAAATTAAATAAAAGTATATCTGGATTTAGATAATGGTTTAGATTGCTTGTATAGTGATTGCCTTTATCTTAAATAACAGGAAGCCCTCAGTAAGTAATCTGCCTTTCTGTTTTGAAATAAGTAAAGTTATATGTTGAAGTCATCAGAGCAAATCTTTTGTGTTAGGTAACTACTGGAAGTTTCTGTAGGCCCAGGCTGTTAAATATTCTGCAATGGCAAGATGCTACCACTGTCCCTATCTCCCAATCTAGACTGAATGAAAAGAAAGTGATGAAAAGCAGGAATTGTTGATTCAGTGAATGTATTCATAATAAATGGTTAGATTTTTCTTTCTGTTGTTACATATTTATCTTTATCAACTTCTCTTTCTTAGTCATTGTACTATGTATTTTATATGATTTTCTCTTTACTCTTAAAATTTTTAATTTCCCATTTATTTCCTTTTTGTTTTCTCCTTTCATTCTTTTTCTCTACTGAAGGGTAGGTAGATCCAACTTTGGCTAATAGAATTTCCAATCAGAATATCAAAACAAAAACAAATTATATGAAGTGATCACCAATATAATCATTTATTAATTAATATTTATGTAATAATATGCACTAGTTTAGGCAACAATGGCTGCAAAAGACTTTTCAGAATGCTAGTGTATCAGACTTATTTAAAGCTTGCCACAGCATGACTGCTTTGGAGGACAGTATCTTGGTCATAGTTGGCAAATGGACCCATTTATCCATGGAAAATTTTAATGGATCCTTTCAGAAGTCTAGATGTATTCTAATTTGAGATTTATATACCTTACTGCCAAACCTATAGTAAAGGTCACAATGAACAAATTGGAAAAACATGTATTCTATCAGTTTGTAGCAGTCATCTCTATTTCCTTGGATCAAGGTACCCATTTTAAAATGATTGCTGCTCAGCAATGGGCTACATATCACCTTGTCATTTGGCCATTACCTATTATATTTAACTCTCAAGGTAATAATATAATATAAAAATAAAGTCTTTGATTAAGTTATTTGTTTTAAAAAGCAGAGAGTGAAAAGAAATTAGAGGTTGGCATTGATGAATATTTGCTACATTGCGTGCAAGAAAATTAATAAAGTGCGATCTCCTTTTTAAAGGTTCTTAGGGTACAAAGTTGGGAAGATGGTGTGGAGAATTATGCCATAACAAAACTCTGTTTTTCTCAACTGTATTATCTCTGTTGCTGCGTAACTACCACACAATTTAGCAGCTTAAATGAACACACATTTATCACCTCACAATTTCTATGGTCGAGAAATATGGGCAAAACTTAATTAGGTACTATGCTTCAGGGTCTCTCACACCACTGCAGTTAAGGTGTGGTTTAAGGCCAGGGTCTCATCTGAAGGCTTGACTGGCGGAGGTCATACTCATGTGGTTGTTAGCAGAATTTGGTGCCTTGAGGGTTGTTGGATTGAAGGCCTCAGTTCTGAGCTGCCTCCAGCCAACCGCAGTTTTTTGCCATATGGGCCTGTCCAACATGGCAGCAGCTTCATCAAAGCACGCAACCATGAAGGCAATAGAGTAAGCTAGCAATATGGAAGTCATATTCCTTGGTAATCTAATCACAGAAGTGACATCCCATCAATGTTGCTGCATGTTATTGGTTAGAAGCAAATTACAAAAATGTGGATACGAGGATGTGGGGATCATTGGAATTCATCTTAGAGGCTGCCTAGTACACTGACTCACAAAAATTTTTTCTGTGTTGTTGGAATTCATGTTTTCTTGTATTATATTTGCAGGTGTCAGCCAAAAAGTCACCTTGGTACAAGACATTATTTCCATATCTTTAAATCTTTTTGTAGGTATCCCTAAAAGAATCTTGTGTATGGCTATGCTAAAACTTAGGAGATCAGCTATAATTTTGTCCAGGGTAGAAGAGGGAGAGCTTCTGAATTTCTAATACCTCTGAAATTAGACAATTCAATCCTGGGAACAGATGCCAGGGAAAGAACTGATGCAGTTATACCCTTACCAGTTTTATAAGTAAGTTTCTGAATTGTATTCAGTGGGAGAGAGTATGTATTAGTATGTGGATAATTTGAAAAAGGGAGAAGTAGTTACTGAAAGTAAAGGACGCAGAAAGTGAGAGATAATACTGGGAATAGTGCTGTTTACCTCTTCTATAAAGAATTTCTCAGAACAAGGGAATAGCTTCTTCAAGTTGTTTCTTTTGAGTGATGGGCACTAGTAGGAAAAATTATCAAAATAGTTTTTTCCTCTAAATGCAATTAGACCGAAACTCATTTCTGAGCTTTGAATGATAATTTGACAGATAATACAACTGATCAATGGGTTTTCAGTGACCTTTACTGATCAGAATGAATGTCACTAGATTGGAATTCTCATTTGCTTCCTGATTTATGAACTATAGTTAATACAGTAGTCACTTTTCAGAAAATCCAAAAAAGATTTTACCTCTAAACTTCACAGGGCAGTGAGTATACAATAATGAAGCACCTGTATCATGGGACTGAGCTACATATGGCACTGTGTTGAGGTGGTTATAAGACTGTGAGAGATAATGTTTTGCTACACTTTGCCTGGTATTATAATGCTTACCATGTATCTCAGATGTTACTCCAGAAGGGGTAATTGTGAGGACACTCTGAGGAGAAGAGTATTTTCTGGGGAAACACAGTTTTTATAGTTATATATTTAGTGTATCATTGAGACCAATCCACACTCATGTTTCCAGTATATGGTGGAAGCATGGAAGGAGGATGAGGTAATATGTATATGGAACATCCATGTCACTAAATCAATAGGACAATATGCCTGAATGCAATTTTGAGAGAAATCATGTACCCTCAACCAAAATCAATAATGTGCTATGTTAACACTACAGAATAGAATAAGTTCTGAGGAAAGTGATCAGGGGATGGGGGAGACGAGGTGGAGTAGCCCTCTTAAGCGAACTGTCAGAGCTGCTCATGTTATTGTAGTACAGCATTAGAAAATGTGTTCGTAACTGTTCTTTCTGTACAGTTGGACCATGGAGTTAACTACTCAATGGTACAGTGATGATAGTACAGACAGACATGTATGTGCCATGTCATTCCAGAGCTCTCCAAGAATACTTAGAAACTAATATTGGTGAAACTTTGCTTTTTGTTTGGATTTGTTTTATTTTCTGACTGAAGTATGGCTATAACCCCCAGAATCTCTGAATATGATATTTAATCTTCATTGGCTTTTCACAACTACTCCTGTTTATGAAAACATATGGTAAAAGTGATAGGAGCCCTTTTGCTGAGAAAGACAGATGTTTGGTATAGTAAGCATTTATTTAATGTTTGATTAATTACATTAATTAATTAACTTAATGCAGTATTAATAGCCTATATATAAAACAAGGTGATGATGTTTAGTGTAGTAAACATATATTTAATATTTTTTTTAGTGCTATCTATGTAATAAAGGAATTACTGACAGTTTCATGGAAATCAAGTTCAATATATTTGCTGATGAGCGTACAAGAGCTAGAAAGATGTTTGGGGAAATTAATGGGCCTAATTGAAGGCATACTATCACTACCCTGGATGTTCATGTTAACCATTGACATACATGCATCATTTTAGTAGTATAAATCTCTCCATAAAGAGAGATTCCATAAGACAAGAGAACAATTTGCTCAGCGGTGTATTAATCCAGAGTCAGGGGGTGGACCAACAGATCTGAACTCCGTTCTCAGACCCAGGAGTGCCTAGGATATGTTTTAGAATTTTCCTTCTGTAAACATTGTCCCCTCCAAACGAACAGTGAGAAAAGATAAATGTAGAATGTTAACTGGCCTAGTTGTTCATGAATATCAGAAATGGTTACTCTTTAATAATTGCAGTGACAACAGGAGAGGTGCACTTGGCAATACTCCCAGAGGGGCTATGTGACAGGCACATTAGAAGAAAGGAAGGAATGGAGGATAAGTTTCTCCAAGCTAATATGGGAAAGAAATGCATCTGAAATGTCATGATGATTCTCAATGTAATCATTGTTTGGCTGAGAACTATATTGCCTGCTTTATATATTTAAAACTGGATAAAATGGCATGGGATAGAGTGCGTATTATATGTCATTTGAGGAAGTCCTACAGTTTCATGATATTTGGACAGTAGTCACGTAGCATGCAATGATGAAAGTCATTACCATTATAAATTTTTTTCATTCCTACATAACCTTTTTTTATTCCAAGAGAACCCATGCTAATCGAATAAAAAGAAGAAAACTGCCTCTACAATACAAACGAAGCAAAAGGCAACATACCTCTATAGAGTTTGGGGAAGCAAAGAGTTTAGTTTAAATTTAAATGTATCAATACTCTGATTGGCTCAAAATGAAGCTAAGCTGGTCATTGACTAGATGGGCTTCCAGAGCAGGTCTATGGGAGCAAGGTTTACTGATTGTGGGTGATTCAGTACAGGATTGCTGTCAACCAGTCTTGCAGTGTCCTGTGGATATGCCTGAGGAAACTGTTCAGGTCCTTTAGGCAGGAGCAGAATTTTCCATTCTTCAGTAAGATAACCATTGCTATTGCCTTGTTTTATATATAAAATATTTATAAAAATGAATTTTATTAAGTTTGATGGAGATGAAGAAATGGTAAAATTTTGTCACTTTGCATGTTAGTTTTCTTTCACAGAACACTTATATTTTTGTATTCCTTTAAAAAAGAGGAGGCCATACTGACTTGTTTTAATATTCAGATAATATAAATGTTTTACTTTCAAATATCTCAGTGATAATTATGCATTTGTCAACCCAATCTTGTCAAACAGAAATAATTTTACTTGTATTAATGTTACACTAATCAAGGTTAACTCATTTAAATAAATGAACTAATAGTAATTAAATTCTGAAGAATATATGTCTGGAAAATAAGTCTTCTAGTATTTACAGCTTTGTGGTAGTGAGATCTCTGGCAAACTGGCTTTGCTTTGATAGACAGGAGCTGGACAAAAAGTAATAAAGTGGCCCGAGTCTCCATCAGCAGTTGAGGCTGCTGTGGTACATACATAAATTTAAATGAGAATTTGTGACTAAGCTAAACCCATGTCTTCTAGCCATTTAAAAGGGAAATAACCAATGATAAGGGGCCTTTCCACTGACATCCACATCTGTCCTGCGGAAAAATGTCACAGACTGAGACTTTCCTTTTTTGAGACAGAGGATAAGTGATTAGTGTATTGGCCAAGTACTGACATTTGCAGTTTCTATTACAGTTAAATTAAGTCAACACATCATTATCTAATACCTACTACATTTCTGTCAGCATAGTGGGTCCTAAGGATACGATATTTACAAAATCAGGCATTGTCCCAGCCCTCATGAGCCTTACAGGAAAGGGCAAATAACTAACAAAAGAAGATCATACAAATGAATGCAAAATTAAAACAAAAATAATTGCTATGAATACAGGTTCTCAATTTTAAACAAATTACAACAGGGACCCTGTCAATCTGGGAGTTCAGTTTTTATTTCTAAGAATATGATTTCTGAAGTGACTTTAGAAGACTATGTAGGTGCTGACTCCTAGAGGGAGATGGATGTGATAGAGCTCAAAACAGAGGGAACAGCTTGTGCAGATCCCCCAGAGAAGATTTGTATAGTAAGAAGGTGGAGACTCAAAATCAGTGATGATAGTGGTGGAGCATGAAGCTAGAGAAGTAACCATGGACAAGACTAGTGAGTTTTTAAAGAAAATTTTAAAGATTTTTTTAATCTTAAAAGGAACACAAATCTTGAGAGGGTTTTAAGCCTCTGAAGTAATTTGTGTTTGCATTTTGAAAAGTTCATTTTATTTGTACTATTGAGCATAATTTGCAACTGGAATGGATGGTGCAAAATCAATAAGGAGATTATTACAGTAGTAGAGGTGGGAGATTAGGGTTGTTCTGACTGAAGGGACTGCATTTGAAAAAGAAAAATATAAAATTGATTCAACAGAAAATAATACACAGAATCTTTTGTTGTTGCCTGGTTATTAAAGAATGCTGATTTTTATTGAAACGTAGATATTCTGGGAAGAATTTGTTAGCTATGTATAATTTAAGCCATTTGTGCTGGTGACTATTCCTCCAGACTCTTTCTGAAATTTATTTCTGTTATGTGCTTTCTCTAAACTATAGAATTTACCTACTACAGAATGACTTAAATTTCTGAAGAGAATTTTCTAACTTAATCATCAAAAAACCTCTATGGTAACAATTATTATTCTGTTTATTATATGAGTGAGGAAGTTAAGTAATTAGCCAAAGATTGTTCAGAAAGTTTCAGAGTAAATAATTCAAATTTAGGTAGTATAAAGCTCAAGACATGAATTCATCACTGTGTCAAATGTAGTAGGTGGATATTTACAAGTACTATATACCAAGAGAGTGTAATATTTCTTTATTTCCTGTCAGTGATTTGATTTTTCTCTAAGCATCCATCTACTATCTGATGAAGTAGAAGTTGTTAAGCTGAAGCGGGTGTTGGGAGGTGATACCTTATCAAATGCAGCTTGTAGCCACTTCTTTCCCTTTCAACAGTCTTCAAAGTTTCTTACCTAAGCCTTGACCAGGATGTCATTAACATTCCCCTCAAATTGCCTAAACCTTACAAGGGTTTCTTCCTAACTATAGCTCCTGGGCCTCTGTTTTCTTAGAATATACTTAGCATTTTTTTTAGAAGATTTATAATTGTAAGATCTTTCTGGCCCTTTTGAAATGTGTGTATATCTTCTTCTCAGCCTCTTGCCAGTTTTACAACAGGAAAGGTATTTCTCAAAGTCCTGGAAACCAGTTTCCCAGTCTCTGTGGGAGGTAGGAGCCCAACCTCAATGGGCACAAATTAGGAAACACAGATTACTGAATCACAGAGAAGAACTTTGGCAAACTCAGGAATAACTCCATGTGCTGGACACATCTATAGATCAGCTTCCCCCCAGAAGTCCTTCAGTACTTTTCCACAAGCTCAGCCCAATACTTAAAAACCCTCCAGCTTTTTGTTTCAGCAGAGCTGAGTTCAGTCTATAATAAAATTTTCCTTATCTGTTTAATTTTGTCTGGCACAGTTTTTGCCTTGACATGCTTAATATTTATTAGATACATATTTTTGTCCTATGAGTTACTATAGATGACATTTTATCCACATTTTTCAGCACTACATAATATATAGCACCATTTTTCCAACTTTTATAATAGTTTCCTCACCGTTCACTGCCTGGTCCCATAACAAATGCCACATATTTCAGGATTCTTTCTACTTTGGCAGTGCCCCCTTTCTAGTACCAATCAGCTATATCCATTATAATGTTGCATAACAAACTGCCCCCAAATTTAGTGGCGTATACATATAATCTTTTATTTTTCCCGTCACAGTTTTTTTTTTTTTTGTGGTACGCGGGCCTCTCACTGTTGTGGCCTCTCCCGTTGTGGAGCATAGGCTCTGGACGCACAGGCTCAGCGGCCATGGCTCACCGGCCCAGCCGCTCTGCGGCATGTGGGCTCTTCCCGGACTGGGGCACGAACCCGTGTCCCCTGCATCGGCAGGCGGACTCTCAACCACTGCGCCACCAGGGAAGCCCCCCGTCACAGTTTTGCAAGTCAGCCAGAGAAGCTCAGGCTTTGGCCGTAGTCTGAAATACAGCTGGTATGACTGTTGCAGGATGTGGATTGGCCAGGCTTGGCTCCAGTTCCTGGGTCTGCTCCACGGGCTTCAGTCTGTGGTCCAGCCTGAGTGGCCAGCGATTACTCAGGGTATGTTTTTCTCATGGTACTACCAGAACCTCAGAAAAAGCCAAAGCCCCTTCTAAGCCTCTGCTTACATCATAACAACTAACATCATATCAGCCAAAGCAAGTCTCAGCCAAACCTGAAGTTAAGGGGTGGGGAAGTATACTCTGCCTACCATGAGGCCATGAAAACGGTGTGAGTAAATAAGGCTCTTCCAGTGAGGTAATTCTGAGGACTGTCCTCATTTCAGAAAGGAGTTAGGAGGTGCCCACTATAGGATCTGAGCATGTGCTAAGTGATTCTGAGGAGAGTTAGGGAATTGAGAGACAGATTTAGAGTGGGTGCTGATAGTAGAAACAAACAATGGAAAGGTAGCATATCTGGATAATTTTTCATCTAGTAGGTGAGTACAGCAAGTTTAGAGTTTTCACTGATAAATGTAGTCCTGGAAGTGGAGGATATTTAGTTGTTTGCATCGTTGTAGTGGGTTTTATGCCACTGCCTCAGGGAAAGAAGGCTTCTGCTTCCTAAGATAGGTTTGAAATGATTCAGAAAGTAGGTAGGGTTTTGGATCTGTGTACTAACAACAGGGTTGCTCTTTCAGACCTTCTGCCCTGCCTCCATCCTGCCCTGTGAGCACCAGGTGGAGACTCACCAATAGCTGGTGAGTAAGTGAGGACTCCTTTTGTGTCTGGGATACCAGATAACTCTAAACTGGTATTCTGAGCTGTATTAGGTCTTTAAAAGTCTGTTAAAATTTTACTTGCTTTTTTCATATACATGTTTATCACTGCCACCTCTTTCTCCAATGTTGTGCTAAAGGTAAAATAGTTTTTGCTGGAAAGAGCTTATTTAAATTCTCTGATAACTGCAAGAATATTTATGACTTTGGAGCTTGCATACTTTTTTTCATCAGAGGAGTGTATTCTCTTCTGCATCCTCAACCTCTAAACTATAAGCTCTTATTTTCAGGAAAATGAGTGTTTTAACATTCAATATATTACTTGTCCTCACCACAATCCATGAGTTAGTTATTATTTTCTCTTTTTCAAAATGAGAGAGCCGAGTCTCAGGAAGATTAAGTCATTTGCCTCAGGTCAAACCACTAATATTCGTTATGGTTAGAATGCACATTGCTGCAATGTCCATGTAAATTACACTGTACTGTGCTGGCCCCAAATGATCTTTCCATGCCCTACGTCCTCCTTTCCTAAGTACCAGACTAATCTTTGCACACATAAATTACATTCCCCCATGGCTTTCTTCGTATTGTCCTTTCTGCCCTATAATAGTATCCAAGTTTTACAATTTTACATGTACTAAACATATGTTTATATTGCAATTTTGCATTCTTTTTCTTAAAGACAGTCCCCCAAACTGAGTAAGAATCAGGCTTCACAAAATCTAGATCCACCTCTCTCAGTGAGTGCTAATTGGGAATTAATCTGAATTTAAAATTGGTAATACTCATGCAATCCCTATTATATATCCATAGCAGAATTATATTCAATAGTACATGCATACATGAATAAGAGACTAGTTAGGAGGAGTAATGATAACAGATATCTTCGGTATTTATTTTAGAAGAAAAGATCTTTCCATGTTAAAGGGCATACTAATTTAAACCCAGAAAGTGGAATCATTGAAGCACAAAACTACTTCGACATAAAAATATGTGTAGAATTTTGTTTTAACTATGATCGAATTGTGTTTTATGTGATGGATCTTTTAATACTGTTAGTCAAATTTACTCAATGGAACGGTCACAGCCTACTGTAAAAAATGTCTTGTGACACTATAGATACTATGAGAATATTTTGTAAAAGGAATTGAAGTAAAGTGATCCATCTTGGATCTCCCTTTCAGCTAGGTAATTCTATTATAGTCCTGTCTCTTTATAATGGAGATGCTTTCTCTAAAGGAGAAATAGCATCACAGAGAAGTAAGATGTTCTGCATGATCCCTACCAATGACTCTGCCTCATTCTATATGTTTAATGATGCCTGTAGGAAAGCTTACTTATTCTGACAAGAGATTTCCATCAGAGTCCTTGAGTTGAGCAGAATAAAAATGATGTGAAAATCATGTCTGCTCTTTATTTGGGGGAAGATCATGCCTTTAATTGGTTGCTTTTTTGGTGACATTTTAAAAATACATATTTCCATGATATAATTTTCAGTAGATAGTGCATACACATAGAAAGGTAGTAAAGTAATTCCTTCACAACCACAAATTAAATTTAATCTATTAGTAGACCCTGTTTTATTTCAAATTCACATTTTTATGTTTTCTATATGTTGACATATCAATACATTTAATCACCAGGTGCTGAGAAATACCTAAAATGTCCTTATAAAATAGTAAAGACCTTGCACTCTTAATCTCTGAATTTATTGACTTAAGAGTTTTGGACTAAAACAAATGTTTAGATGAGGATCTTAGCTATAAAAACATCAACATTTTCACTGTCAAGAAAGTTGTCCTGTGTCCAAAATGTGTTACCTTTATTATTATAATGATAATAATAACAATCGATTCAGGATTATTCACTACAGAATTAGACTCCTCCATAAATGTATTGCTTATTAACAAACTTATATGAAAAATCTAGACAAAATTACCTTGTAAAAGTTACTAATTTTCCCCTTTAATTAATAAATGTTGTAAATATGGAGATATACAATTCCTCAACAAATTTTTATTCACTAACTGTAGCATCAATGATTATTGCTAGAATAAATATTGTCTGAATTAATTATTTTTATGTTAGTTGACAATCAGTGATTATCTAATTCCACCATTATGTCTACATTTATATAGTGTGCATTCTATTTTAGGGAATAACTTTCCTTATTTATTTATTTATTTATATTGTCGTGGACTCATGGATTCCTGTTTTGTTCGTTGGTTCATTGGTTTTTCTTTTTTTTCAAGTTTGTGCAAATGTACTTTTTTATTTTTTTTTACATCTTTGTTGGAATATAATTGCTTTACAATGGTGTGTTAGTTTCTGCTGTACAACAAGGTGAATCAGCTATATGTATACATATATCCCCATATCCTCTCCCTCTTGCGTCTCCCTCCCACCCTCCCTATCCCACCCCTCTAGGTGGTTGCAAAGCACCGAGCTGATCTCCCTGTGCTATGCGGCTGCTTCCCACTAGCTATCTATTTTACATTTGGTAGTGTATATATGTCAGTGCTACTCTATCACTTCGTCCCAGCTTCCCCTTTCCCACAGGGTCCACAAGTCCGTTCTCTACGTCTGTATCTTTATTCCTGCCCTGCCACTAGGTTCATCAGTACCGTTTTATTTAGTTTCCATATATATGCGTTAGCATATGGTATTTGTTTTTCTCTTTCTGACTTACTTCACTCTGTATGACAGTATGTGTAATTCATTACTAACATTATTTTGGGACATTTGGGTAAAGCACATCATCTTAATGTTTGTTACAAATTTGGGCAATAGGAGTCCCATTTCTTTTTGATGTACTCCTATTCTTTGAACAATTTCTTACTTTCTAGCAAAATATACTGTTCCAGGTTTCTTCATATTTTCCCTTCCTGAGACCTGGAATCAGCTATTTCTCTAAGGAATCTTAATTCCTTTAAGTAGGGAATAATATTTAGATACTGATTCTAGACACTAGATATGCTCATTCCTAATGAGTAGCATTATGTAGCATACTTCAGAGAACATACCTGGGAAAATATTTTTTATAAAATATTGCAAGTTTATACTGATACTGTACATTTAATCCAGCACCACATGATTTTTCCCTTTTCTTTCTGCATTTCATATTTTCATCAGTCTTCTCCCACAATGAAAACGCTGTGTCCCAAACATAATACATTTACTCAGTTGCCCTATGTAAAAGGAAATTTCTGATATAGGTCACTTCTTGCATCACACAAATTCACATTTGCTCTCCCATTACATTTAGCTCCCATATTAGAGTAGGATGCCTCTATACTAATGGAAACAAGATGCCCATTTCCTACCCAAGAGGGAGGTAAGAGTGTAAGTAATTACCTTCAAAGAGTTAGTCTCAATTTATTTTAAAAAATTTAAGACAGTAGATTTGGTAGCCATAGCTTATCCTCCACTCCATATCTTCTTTGCTATGAGTTAGCATCATGTGGTATTCCATGCCGATAGATCAATCATTTTGTAAGTAATGAGAAGATAATGCTGTAGGAGGCCTCTGGACAAGAAAGATAAACACATATCCAGAGTAGGTATCTAGTCTGGTGAGGATGAATCAATGTTCCTCAAAGACCTTCTTGATAATCTCCATGCCACCTAATGGCTGACTAGCCTCCTTGAGCAGGGTTGCCGTATAAAAGGCTCAGCATGCTCTCTGCTACCAGCAGATTGAGCATGCATACTGACAGTAGTTAGATAATTATTGAAGATAACTATTTCTCATTTTTAGTTCCACAGAGTCTCATCATTAACTCATTTTGCTCATTAACACAGGGAGGCTAAGGAGAGAAGTTTCTTAACATCCAAAGGATGAAAGACATCTACCTAATCTTTGAGAATTTGCATTAAGTTCCTATGGCTGCTGTAATAAATTACCACAAACTTAGAAGCTTAAAACAATGTGCATTTATTCTCTCACAGTTCTGGAGGCCAGTGTAGGCTAGAAGCCTTCCTTGCCTCTTCCAGCTTCTGGCGGCTGTTTGTGGTCTTTGGCTTCCTCGCATTGTGGTCATATCACTCAAATCTTCATATTGTCTCCTCCTCTTCCTCTATGTGTCTTCCATAGTGACAGCTGCCATTGGATTCAGGGCTGACCTGGATAATCCAGAATGATCTCATCATCTCGACAGCCTTAATTTATTGCCATCTGCGAGTATGTCTTTTCCAAATACAGTTACATTCACAGGTTCCAGGAATTTGGCATGGACCTATTTTGGAGGCTACCGTTTAAATCACTACATGTGACAAATGCAAAACCTTCCTGGATGAAAGTGTTGATTTCACTCACATGTCATCCATCTTTTATCAAATCTAAATTAATTGCATACTGACAACATGATTTCAGTGAGGACATTTTTTTAAAATCAACAACCAAAAAACCCAGATAATGCTATAGTCCCTATTCTGCATCCTCACTATTACACATTCTATGATATTTTATTCTGAGATTTGCCATATTTGATATATAGCACAAAATTAAAGCCTTAAAGTTCTTAGTGGCGCTTCCTTTCTAGGCTCTGCATCAGAACTGCTGTGAGCAGAACTGCTGGAAATAGGAAGATGGTCTGGTGGGCAGGGGTGGTCCCTGTCCACGCAGGCCTAAAGGGCCTGGATGCATGACAGGTGTGTGGGAGCGAACTGTACATGCACGTGCCCCAGGCCAGGGCATCCAGGAACCCTGGGTTGGGTCCCCGTGTCTGTGCCTAGTAGGGATAGGACCCTGAGCCACAGACAGGGACTTCTAGGGAACACACCATGCTGCCCGGGTCCAGCCTGCTGCAAAACAGGAATGCCAAAATATATTTTAAACTCACTAAGAAATTTTTCTCTTACTTGAAAATAGTACTATTTTACCAACAAAAATTAGTAATGGCAAACTTTAGTGTAATTTATAATCCACTGATATAACCACTACAAGATTTATAAGGAAATATTGTGACAATATCACAAATATTTCATGTTTTAATATAAATGTTTAAATATAATTTATTTATAAGGGGTCATCTGATTTTCATCAAGCATATTTATGTCCTAGTTCTCAATTGTCATTATTATTAGATGCAGTTCCCCACCAACTTTAAATCATAATATAATTTTGTAACCTGACTCAGACTGGAACACATTGTATTTTGTCCATCCATTAATAGATACTTGGTCATGTTCCTAACATATTGATGGAAAATTTGCATTTTAAAGTGATTACTGTGAAATAAGCCTGGGGGTAAATATCAACGTTACAACGTTTCTGGCTTAAACTTCCTCAATCAGTGACCGATTGGGTCCTCACAGTCCAGAAAAGGGAAAAAAAAAAGATTTTACAACTTTCAAATTGAGTCATTCAGAATGTGTGGATCGATTTTTAGGGAAGGATAAATAGTCTCATTTTACAACCTTGGCTCTTCCCCCAAACAGTCACAGGTGCAAAGAACATGATAATGAGAACTGGAAAGAAGGCAAATATTCAAAGCCTTTCAGAAGTTGTTTGTTTGTTTGTTTTTATGAGTACTGCGGTGCCTCATAAAGAATAAAGCCAGAGAAATTTCAAGGCAGAGCTGAGGACATTTCTCAAAGAGAGAATGGTACATCCACTGGAAATACGTAAAAACTGCATTTTCCCCTGAGTTTTCAACCTAGACTTTCATGCATGAGATTTTGAGGAAGTTTTATGATGTTTAAGTCTTATTCACTTATAGAAGTGCACTATAGTTGTTAGGGACAAAGACTTCCGGTCCAATAATCTTAGATTTAAATTCCAACTTGACAACAGACTAGCTCTGTGACCTAGGGCAAATTAATTTACTTTTTTCACCTAATTTGTAAAAATGAGGTTTGTATAAAGATTAACTAAGGGACTGCGGGTAACTTGCATAGCACAACACCAGGTACATGAAAACCATTCAGTAAACTGCTAAAAAATAGCTAAAAGTATTATTACTATTATTAGTGTTATTATTGGCTAGATATTTCACCTCTTCCAGGTCTTTTCTCCATTGCCACTTCTGTGAGAATATTCTGGTGTGTTTATTTGTATGTATAAGCCCTTTTCAACTTTTTCCCTTGTCTATTTTACCTCATATCATTTAACATCATTGGAGAAACTCTATTTTATTATTTAATAATTCATTATTTAATCATTTAATTTTCTATATATGCCTCCCCTCATCCCCATTAAAATTTAATTAAGTTCCTTGAGAAAGGAATTTTACCTGCTTTGTCAAGGACACTTTTTCCAGTGACTAGATTCTAGCCCCTAGAACAATGCCTGTCTTAGAGTATATACATAATAGTTTTGAATTAATTAATCAATATTATTAAACTGTTGTGAACTTCAGCCTATAAGAAGTGTTTTAGGGCCCAAGGGAACACTCATTTCATAGATAAAATTTAAATCTTAATTCCCATCTGAATAAGTGTCTTATCCAAAATCAAAATGCAATTTAGTAGTAGACTATAGCCTGTTCCTCTGATTCCCAGCAATCTTTTGCTCACTTAATGATCATAATCCTTTACAGTTATGGTTTGTTGAGATATGACGACTACTGTAATTGATGTATTATGTATTGTAGATAATCGTAATTCTCACAGTGAAGTTAAAACATAGGTATCATTTTCCTCATTTTTAATATGATTTTGGAGGCTCACATTCTATGTGGTGCCTCTCTCCTTGCCTCTCATTTTTTCCCTCCTAACTATCATAGTGGGACAATTCTTCAGTTTTCTTGGCTACCAGACTTCATTGTTAGAAGAGCTATCGCTAATCACAGAATCTGCTTTGATGTCTTCCCTCAGATTCCCATAGCTGACAACAAATAACCTGATTTTAAAGATTGCCAAAGAAGACAGTGCTTCCTCTTGTGTGACAGCATCTTTTACCTTTGAAATACTCTCCAAAATAAACTCTAGTAGTTGGAAATTTTAACTTTTTATTACTGCTGTACAGGATCATAGGTAAACATGAACATACTGATCCTTGAGTGACAGTGGCTCTTTGAGGACTTAGGAAAACTTACTCCCCTCTGTTAAATAAAACTCTGCTTTAAACTGGACTGGTAGTTTCTAAGTTGGCCAATGAAGCTGTTCAAATTGTGCCAAATTTGCTCCTTTGGCTTTACCTAACTTTTATGTCCTGTCAATTGCATTTCTCCTGACAAGATATTTAAAGAAATTCTTTTCATCTCAAAAACAAATGAAAATAGAGAAATATTAATTTTTAAAAAATGACTGTTTACTGAGTATGTGCCAAGACTCTCTTAGTCACCTTACATGCACTATTTCTGAAAGGTTGTCCCATTCCATTTCTTCATTGGAGAAAATAATACTCACCATGTATACGTAACTTGGAAAAGGTTTCAAGTGGTGAACTTTCATATCTTCTTACATGCAAAAATCAAACCAATGTTATTTCAATCATGCTATACTGTCACTTCATCAGGGCAGAAAATAGTAGAAGTAATAATATACAGAGCATTACTGCTATTATAACTCCACCTTCCCTCTCACCCACCCCCTTTACTGGATAAGGGAAAAAATAAAGGATGCTTGATGGATTATTTGTTTTACCTTTTGTGTTTGCTGGTATTATGAGACTAGGCCATACTGTATCTCCAGCACAGCTTAAATCAATAAATTTCTACAAGGTTTTATGGAAGTTGCAACATATTGAACAGTTTTCCCCTCTACTTATCTCTCTCCAATGATCATAGAAATCCACATTCCAGTGTGAATGCTGTGGAAGCGTTATCACGGGAGTTAAATGTAGTGAAGTGCAAGGTAGTTCAGAGCCATTTTTCCTTGACAGTTGTTCAATAATCCTAATTTGTCCTTACACATATTGGATATCTTCTATTAAATTATACCCACTACATTATATTCATTACACTCTAATGCATTGTATCTTAAATTAATATATCAATAGATAAATTCAGCATAAGATGTACCCCCAAGAACTGAAGAAAAATAAAATAGTTATTCCCCAAATTTTGATCCACGAATATTGCTTAGATCAATGTGTATCCATGCCAGCACCTATAAATATGTTAAACACCAAAATTATATAAAAATTTAAAAATTATAAACAAGAAAATTCTCGGTCCCACTGTTTCTGGCATTCTGAGATATAAGCAAAGGCAGATGATCAATTATCTGATGTTTGAGTTCTTGGACATGAAACTATGGGATACTACAGAATTCTGGGAATAGTGTATCCCTCAGAAATACTAGGGAAAAGGCCAAGGAGGACTGAATGCAGGTATATGCTCTTTAATTGCAGTAAACATATTTCAATGCATTTTATTTCTATAATACAGGGAATTGACTTATGTGACTATGGAGGCTGCATAAGCAATTCTGAAATGTGTAGGCTGGAACCTCTCAAGCAGAAGCTGACATTGCACTGCACAGGGGGAATTTCTTCTTCCTTTTTCCTCAGGAAAAGCTTAGCTCTGCTCTTAAGACCTTTCAACTAGTTTGATCAGATCCACACCAATTAATCTCTTTTACATAAACTCAATTAATTGTAGATGTGGCTCACATCTACAAAGTACTTTCACAGAAACTCCTAGATTAGTGTCTGATTGAGTAACTGGGGACTATAGCCTAGCCATGTTGACGTAAAAAATTGATGATTGCAGTTCACCTCTTGTCCGTTCAGGACCCATGCACATCTCCTTAATTCACACCTAATCTACAAAGAGAGACAACAACAAATCCATACTTCCACTGAACGTGATACAACTGCTCTACAGATAGCCAAAAACATGCTACTAAACTCTTCCCCAGAATGTAATTCAAAATACTTATTCTTAAGTGACTCTTCTTGATAGCACATACGTAAGTACTGAGACATAAACTATTATTACTATATCTTATGGCACACTATAAAGGGATAAGGAAAGAAAGATATAAATATGTATATTATAAGTATACACACACACTCACACAAACATATTTATAACAATAATAAAGAAGAAATGTTCATGACAGTTAACAGTCCTTGTTTTTTCAACTAGTCACATGGTTATAGTTGTTATTTATAACTACCTTCTTCCACTACCCATTCCATATACCTTTGTCCTTGGCAAGCACCTCAGCTAGTTGTGGTTCATTGCCTGGTGGGGTGATGTGAACTTTCATTCCTAAAGGGTTTTGGCCATTAACAATACTTTCTGAGCTGAGTTGTTATAGTTTTCCATTGACTTTAATCGTAGGACATCGTAGTACTAAGAGATGCCCTGAAGGATCTCCTGTGTTCCAGACAGACACTTTGTAGTAGCAGTACAATTGTCCTTGGTAAGCAGGACTAATCACCGCAATCAGGACAGTAGCTCCCTTCTTTGTCTTTTCATTCAGAAGCATGAGGGATCCAAAATGCTACAGAGCAGTCATAACTTCCAGTTCAATGGAAATATTGTGCCTCTCTTTGAAAGTATTTCTCCCTTTGGAACTAAGACCTCTATATCAGTACAACTTAAGGTTGATGGGTACAGGAAGCAAATATTTTGCTCATGGCTCAATCACTAGAGGTAATACTTACTGGTGCTACTCCTTAGTTCCTGGACTTGTGAATCCTAATTACGTGGTGATGAGCCCTATACAGTAGAGGTTGGTTTAGAGCATACACAGCCTCCTTGAACATATTATTCTTGCCCTCAAGGTATTGAGACATAGCTGGCATTGTAAATGAGTCTTCAAGAGGCCATTTTGCCATTCATTCAAGCCACCTGTTTAAGGATAATGGGAAACCTGGTAAAACCAGTGAATTCCAAGAGCATGAGCATATTGCCACATTTCATTTACTGTGAATTGAGTTCCCTGATCAGAAACAATGCTGTGCGGAATACCATGGCATTGACTAAGACTGTAAGTCCACAGATGGTAGTTAGCCTAAGCATTATTTGCAGGAAAACAAATCCATATCCAGAATGCCAATTCAGTAAGGAAAAAAAAAAAAAACACTGCCCTTTTTAAGATAGAAGCAGTCCTAAGTAGTCAACCTTCCAACATGTAACTGGCTGATCACCCTAAGGAATGGTGCCTTATCAGAAACTCAGTGTTCTGTATTGATGGCAGATTAGACACTCAGAAGTGGCTGTAGTCAGGTAGGCCTTGGTGAGAGGAAGTCTAAATTGCTAAACCTAGGCATAATCTCTATCCTTGCCACCATGGTCACTTTGTTCATGAGCTCACTGGATAATGACAGGGCTGGCTGGGAAAAGGGACTAATTGGCATCCATATAATAGATCATCATATACGCTTGAGGATTAAAATTCTCAAGTTAGCATTCATGTAGGGCACAAATAACTTTATATTCACTGCCCATTCTAAAACTTCTATTACCATAGCCCTTCCCCAGACTTCCTTGTCACCAATTTTTTGATAGTATTCTTTCCAATTCCCTAATGATCCAGTGAAATCATTGGGCATTGTACATAAATCAATATTGACTTGTACCTCTGACCATTTCTCCTTTCAATGCAAACCAAACAGTTGAGTCCAATACTCAAAGTTCTGCCCACAGGATTTTCCTTCTCCACTTTCCTTCAGGAATGCCCCCCAAAGAGGCTGTGGTGTTAGAGCTATCTACTTTTGGGTGGTGCCAGCATATCATCCTGAATTAACTATAAACCAGACCAAGTTTTCTCTGTTAGTCAGCTGTTCATAGGGAACTCTCCATGAGGCCACAGTGTCACTGAGAGAAAGAAGGTAGTGTAGCAAGAGTAGGGGTCACAGGCATTTGGGCCACTTGCCTCATGTAACTTACTTGTGCCTTCAGGGCCTCTTAAACCCATTATCATTTGGTAATAGAGTGCTGGTGTTCACAGCAAACTTTATGACTTGGTGGGATATAAATGATGGGCAACTCAGGTGACATGGTATCTTAGTGGCCCATGGTTCAGTCTCCACTAAGGTCCAGTAGCTAGCTAAAAGTTGTTTCTCAAAAGAAGAGTAGCTATTCTCAAAAGATGGTAAAACTTTGATCCAAAACTCTAAGAGACTGGGGCCTATGGGGGGGCCTGCCAAAGGCAACACAGTCTCTCATTCTGCCACTGACACTTCAAGCACCATTAGATCTGCTAGATTATATGGTCCAAGTGGCAGAGCAGTGTGCATGGGAGTCTAGATCTGTTACAGAGCCGTCTTTTGTTCTGAGCCCCACTCAAAACTAGCAGCTCTTTGGGTCACTTGGCAAATGGGATGGGATTGCACACCCAAGTGAGGAATATGTTGCCTCCAAAATCATGAATAGGCCCACTCTGTGTTATACCTCATTTTTTATTATGAGGAGTCAGATATTTCTCTTCCACCTTAAATCTCTACATGTGTTACACCACTGACCTCCCAGAAATTTCACTGAGGCTAGAGGCTTCTGAAGTTTTATCAGATTTGTTTCCCCGCCCTCTGATATGCAAATGTCTTACCAATATGTCTAGAGTAATTGCTACTTCTTGCTCACTAGTTGCAATCTGCATAGTATTATCAACAAAATGGACCAACAACATGTCATATGAGATTGAAAGGTGAGCAAGATTCCTGCAGACTACGTTACTAAATAAGGCTAGAGAGTTTATATGCCTAAGGTAGTAAGTGAAGGTTTATTGTTGGTCTTAACAGCTGAAAGTAAACTGCTTCTGATGATTTTTACTAATACATATCCAGAAAAAAATATTTTCCAGATCCATTGCTGCTTACCACATACAAGCACATATATTAATTTGTTTAAGCAAATTAAGATCATTTTACATTTTGATTCAGCAGGAATCTTTACTGTTAATCCAAATAAGGCACTTTGAAGAGAGATATATCTCTGTATCACAGTTTGGAGGTTTGTGGTTCTTTTTAGAAAACTAATCAATCTCTAGTAGCACTGAGGTTGTACTTACATGTTAAGTTGAATGGGTTGCTCTTTTTAAAAAAAAGAACTAGTTTATTAACTGTCAGAATTGTTGGAATTATTTTTTTTACTTTAAGACTTAATACATTTTATTAATGTATAAAATAAATACATTGTAGTAGTAGGATTATATACTCCTTGGCTGAGAATCCCAAGTACTGTATTTCTGTTTAGTGGAAAACTCTGGAAGTTGAAATATAAAATATGAGAAAAGGCTTTTTATAGCGAGCATAGTTGTGTGGGAAATGACCCATGTGAATAAAAATACTTCATAGTTCCAAAGATTTTGGTTATATCTGGCATTGGATATTCTGAATCTAGGTTGATACAAGATTCCTGCTGAATCAAAATGTAAAATAATCTTAATTCACATACAGTTTTTCAGGGTACAACTTAGGAAAGTTTAAATTAGCATAGAGCAATTTTTCAATAACTATTAGTTTGCTTTCCCTTAGGCTGACCTTAAAGCACACCAAGAATTTTTTTTTTAAAGTAAAGAAGAAAACTTTACAAGCTGAAAAAACTGTTATTCAATGATAGATTCATAAAACACATTGCATGAAGAGACTAAGTTTTTGAAACAATTATTTCATCCTTGCAATACAGATGTTATTATAAGACTCAAATTGGGATATTAGCCTAGGAAAATGGCATTTCCACTAGGAAATGGCAACATACATGACTGAGTATAATGGGATTCCATTAAAGTCTGTCATTATTATTATCCTTTTCCATTCACTGATAAATTTGATAAGGTATCATGTTAGTAACTTGAAATTAAAAATAGGAAGCATTTTCTCTTCCTAATGTAATTGTTTTATGATAGCTGTCCTTGGCAATTTTTTTAGCTATTGAAAAATATCTTTTAAAAAAATAATCCATCAAGTGGACACTCAGTTCTCTTAGACTAAATGTCTGAGAAAGCAACTTATTGTATTGTTGACCTTAAAGAAGTAGGCTTCCAGTTATTTCTCCAGCAAAAATGGGTTTACTAGGGATCAGCCAAGAATAACAATTTGGGATTTGCAACCATAGTGAGCGATGTGCAAGTAACAAGGAGAGAACTCTTTTATAGAGAGGAAAAGGAAGTTGGGAGGGCTATTGTAAATAAAGAGTCCAATGGAGGAACTGAGAGTTCTAAGTACAGTGGCTTTTCATTGGCTGAGTTGTGATAGTCTTTCATTGGCTGAACTCTTGCCAGGCGAAAAGAGGAAGCTTTCCTTCTTCCTGTTGGGCTCTGCTATTGTTTTAGGGCATGAGAGCGCCCCCTTCTGGCCACCTGACTCTATTTTAATTGAGGTTTCTGTTTATTAATTTTTATAATATCCAGAGATTCAACAGATATACACCATTTATTTCCAACATTATAATCTAGTATTTTCTGTAGTAATATTGTTTTTAAAAGTTAGAGTGAGGTTTTAATTACAAAATTATTTCACTTTATTGACAAAATAATTTGGTGATGTTTGACAGAATATCCAAGCAGTTGATTTCATCCCTTAACTCCCACTTGTATCAAAGAATTAGGAGGTTGCATGTGGTTAAACTCAACTCAAACAGGCTGAGAATTTAATCTGAGCTCAAATTCTCCAGTGAAATTTGAAACAACAAAGTTCACTATATCTCTTATTATAGTTAAAGTCTTCTATGGCAGCAGCTACTTCATCATATGGAAACTTAGTTTCTATAGAATTTTTATTACTGTTATTAATTTAGAACTCTTTTTTTATTGCATGCTATGCATTTACTGGTGTCCTCCTTACTCCTGGCAACATCTTTTTACAGTAGACTTTAAAGGATAATGTATGTGATTGTCATTTACAGATAAATAAGTAGGGCTTGGAACTCCCTGGTGAGGTGGAATAAAGGCCTAGGTAAGCATGTACTTGTTCTTTAAGATTAATATATACCCTGTATGGTAATCAAGTTAGTTTTTATTAAATCTAATCAGTTTTGAGAACCAATTGCAGATTCCCATTCTTAATGTTCTGCTTTAATGATTGACCCCTGACTGATGCTTGAATTGGTATCTGAATTGGATCCAGGAGAACATTCTGTGGTTCTATAGCCAAGCATCTCATATAAGCATTTGGGCCACAGGTTGTAGTGCAGCGGTTGAGAAAAACTCGGCATAGTAGAGGTGAGTGAAGTCAATCTGGAATTTACCCAGTATCTCTACATCTTTCTGACTCCATAGAAACCATAGTGAGTCAGAAAGTGAGGACCACTGGTTTACTTCTCTTTCCCAAATCTCATTTGGGTCTCTCCTTTGGCCAACTCTAACTTGAAACAATTACAAGAATAACAAAGTTGACAATGGAATTGTATAGCACTTTAAATTTTTACCTTAGAAAAAAGGTGAATGTAGCTTGATGGAAATCGTGTAAGGAAGTGTTGAGGCTGCTAACTAAAGGAAATATTAAAAATGTAAAAAACAACAAAAAAGTTATAAAAACAGGTAATAAGCAATACTAAAAAGAATAGGCATGTATCAATACTCAGGTTTTTCTTGTAGCTTTCTCTATTCAGCTGTGTTAGTGCCTTTTGGGTTCAACTGTCATTACCTGATGGCATAACATGTAAGTGAGCTGGAAACAATCCAACTTCTGCCATATACTGATGTCATTTACCTATATTTTTCAGTCATCCATGAGCTAATTCATGTTATAAACTTGCTCATTGCAGCAGACTAAGATTTACTTTCCAAGTATGTGGACACTTCATTCCTAAAATACAGGTTAAGATTAGCTTTCATCATTGGGTATGACGTTAGTTGTGGGTTTTCCATATATGCCCTTTATCAGGCTTAGGAAGTTCCATTTTATTTCTAGTTAGATATTTTCTTAAATTGGAGTTACATTTTGTCAATTTTTTTCTGCATCTCAATATGATACTATATTCTAATAACATTATTTTTAATATACTCTAACATTGAGTGATTTTCAAGTGATAAATCATCATTTCATTCCTGTGATAAATCTTACTTTTTCAAGATTATCACTTTTATATATTGGAGTCTATACACTAATATTTTGTGAATAATTCAGATCTATGTTTATGAGGGAAAAAATTTTTCCTATTTCTTATAGGGATTTGACAGTGCAATCCTGGTCCTCACAAAATGAGTTTGGAAACACTTCATCTACCTCTTTTCTGAGATAGTTTGTGTAGATTTGATAGTATTTCTTTTAAAGATGACTTACAGTATAACTTCACAACTCAAATTTCAGTGATTATTCAAAGATTATTCAAAGAATAGGTAAAACATGTGATGATGTGGGCTCACAGCAATTTATCTTTTTTAAAAAGAGACTTATTTGAGAAGGAAAATTATCATACACCTATGTAAAGGGAAGTCATCAAAAATTTACGTAGGTTAAAAACTGCTATAATGATATATATGGTTAAGTTATGACTTCTATTTTAAGGACATTTTTCAACTTTTGAAATAAATGTTTAATGAAAATATGTTAAACCATATTACTACACTTTCATGATAGCAAATATACACATACACATATAAAATTTGTTGCTGTTGTTTGAATAAGAAATATATTCAGTTAAATATACCAGGTATACTATTTATGTTATTTTATAATTGTTATCTCATAGTTTTTCTATGATAATTTGTGATTTTACATTAATACAATTTAAATCTCTTTCAAAATAATAATAATGTTAAGTTTCTTATGTTACAGCCACTCACATTAAAGCCACATCCTAAATATATCACAATTACTTTGGAGAAAAATTAAATTGACTTTTTATGATAATTCCATTACATCTTAGAAAATCATCTATTTTGTGATTCAGATCAACAACAAAGTAAATCAATATTTAGTCCTTCTCTTCACAGTGAGTTACATATCATTTTGACCTAGTTGAATTTATTATAAAATTCATGCTGGAAGACATTTTTTTTCCTCATTCTGCTTTGCTACTGAAATATTTTTTTCTACCACAGTAAGATCCATTTGAAATTATCTGGAACCAAATATATTTTTGTAATTTTATATTTTTAATTATAAATTCTTAGATAGTTAAGGAACTTTTCATGATGCAGTTTTTCAAATAAAAGTAACAAGCCAATTCAATGAAAAGCCTGACTTCGTATTATTTTCCATACCTCAAAAATGTAAATGCATCCTTTGTAATGAGAATGCTGAAAATATACTGTCATTTGCTGAGACAGACACTGAAGTAACAAATTTACAAAAGAAGGCATAAATCAGAAATCAATATTTTTTAGTTAAAAGTTGTTTCTGATAAGCATATCTATGGTTTGAAACAAGGACACATATTATTTAATCTCCATGAATAGTTAAAACCACTTGTCAATATTAAAATTTCAAGCACTACCCAGATTCTAAACATTGTAGTGATCATAGACAATCTGATATCCTATTTGATCCTCTCATATGTCATATATGGTCAGTTACACACACATACACACAAATCATTTCTTATTCCTTTTATCAACAACATGGAAAGAAATAGGGAGGAAATAAATAAATATTTTTGTAGCTTCTGAAACTATAAATATAGATGGTTCCCAATATATCATGGTACTGTGTTCCTAAAATTGTATTTAATTGTATGAAATAAATAATTTTTATTGCTCTATAAACAAATTTTATTTCATTCCCTGGAATTTTGTTAGTTCATCAACAATCCAGCTTCTTTAAAAAAAAATCTCTTTTGTTGATTTTTATGATGTTAAAAATCTCTTGTTTGTTCTCCCTCTTGATCTCCAGTATTAGCCCAGTTTTTTCTGTTAGACAGCTAAATCTTAGCTCTATTTTAGAATCTCTTCTGATTCTGCACCTTTACATTAGAAGCTCTTATTAGGTCATACGGCTTTGCATAACATCTCTAAATGACAATGCCCAAAGTGCTGTCTTCAATTCTAGAGCTCTTCTGTGAGCACAGATTAATATCTAACTGTGTATTTGAAGTTGCAACACTGTTTCCCAAGTCAGGACTCTGGGAGTCATCTTTGAGTCAGCTACCCTTCTCTCTTATGAATTCTTGCAGAGTTTGACTTCTACATATTTTTCTAATCAAGTCACTTCATCTCCACTGCTGCCATTCTGGTTCAAGCCACCAGTATGTCTGAAACTTATTGTTACAATTTCTAGTTCCACTTTTAATAATGCCTTCTGCCAGTGCATTCTCTATACAATATAGTGTTGCATCTGTAAAAATATTACACTGTGTCCCTCCCCTGCTTCAATTTATGCTTTCACTTCCAATTACTCTAAGGACAAAATTCAAACTTCCATATTACTCATTTATTTATCCACCTAACATTAGATAATTATCCTAGTAGTAGACTATACATAGATAATTGTGCTCTCTAGTACTATATATATATATATATATATATATATATATATATATATATATAAAATGAATAAATTGACAAATTATAAAGCTAAACTATAATATTAGGAATATTATAGTTCCTAATATTGGTTCCTATATATATTGGTTCCTAATATAGTTCCTAATTAGGAACTATATTGGTTCCTATATTGGTTCCTAATATTGGTTAGGAACCAACTATATTGGTTCCTAATATAGTTCCTATATTTGGTTACTATATATTATAGTAACCAAAATATGGGACTAAAAAAAAAAGGGATCATAAGAGGGAGGGTAAAAGAGGAAGCAAGAATTAAAGTAGAGTGCCGTATAATTTTCTGGGACCAGAGACACTTCAAGGACAAGGATGCATCTGTATTTCAGAAAGGAACTGGAAAACCATTTACATTAACTCTCTATAGACACTGCTTGTGTGTGTGTGTGTGTGTGTGTGTGTCTCCATGTCATTTATGCCCTCTCTGAAAAGATTTCTCTTCTTATTAAATATTGAGGGATAGATAAAATTCATAAAGTGATCTATGAAGACATGTTTCCACAACCTTTTTCATTCTTCTCCTGAGGCCTGCCACTGGGAAATATGATTTACTTCATCCATAATACATAAATATATGCCATGCTTCTTAATTATCTGCCTTCCAATTAAATCCCCTATTCCCCATAGAAATTTGTCTCAGCTAGTTTTTAAGGAGAAAGCTAATGTGCTAAATAATAAGATCTGAATAGAATTAGTTTTCATGACATAGAAGTTGATGTTGATTAGGTAAATAGAGATGAATAGAATCAAATACATGTTTTTATACTACAAAGTGAGGTTTTGAGGATTTCAAGAGCAGTAAGTTTTAGTTCACTCTAAGCTTCTAAAAAGACTTTGTTAGCTTAGACTGTATCATTCGAAGTATAGACTCCAAAACAATATTCCCCAAAAGATTAATTTCTTATTACTATGCTTTAAGAGGAAATGACAAACTGCTATATGTCTAGTAGCATGAATTTGTTGATGAAAGGACTTGAAATCATGTGATAAAATGATTGCAGACATTAAAGATATTTGAGTTTGACACTTGGTTTTTTAGGGCCTACAGTGTTTGTAACATATTTTTACATATTTAAGGGTGCTAAGGAAGAATAATTTGAAACCTCGCCTCTTGATTGAGAGGCATATCGTTAGAGTCATCAAGAAGTTATTTAAGGAACAAAGGTGAAAATGCTAATCATCATTATAACATTAAATTTTCTATGTAGGTAGAAATCCAGATATCACATATTCAGATTCTTAAAATAAGAATTTTAAAATCTGTTTGCTTTCAATGTCAATGAATAAACTGAAATCACAGATAATTGAAAATACCTCACTGACCTTACTAGAAAAGGAATCAGAGTATACATTTATTTAACACTCATTAGAACCATTCCCATTTCTTCTTGTACTTTTGAGAGCAAACCTAATTGTTCCTGCTGCCTTGACATTTTTACTACTTTATATGCCTCATCAATTTAAAACATTTACTGCTGTGACTGCTGAATCATTGAGCAAATTGGTTCTTCAGATCAATATTCTTGCTCCAGAAAGGAAAAAGTGATACACAGGTGTCTGGCAATGTTTATTTACTGAAAGCAGTTCATCTTCTACTGTTGATAGTTGGCAAAGTGACACTCCATTTTAGGTCTTTAATCACTTAAAACATTTCCTAAGAAAACTACAACTTGAAAAAAAAAAGAGAGAAAGCTCGATGTACTATTAAATAAAAATGGCCAATCAGTCAACACAGACACCCTCTCTTCACAGCAATCAGCAACAGCTGTATCCCAATTAAGGCTATGATTTTGCAGGTGCTCACAGAAGCCTATGTCAAAATAAATCCACTTATTTAAAATGTGTTGAAGCATTATAAAGTCTTTATAGCTAAGTTCAGGCAAAAAATATTTGTAGGGATATTCAGACAACTTATTTATGAATATCAAGATTCTTGGATAAAAGAAGAGATCAAAACAAGGAGATGTCTTTGGAAAAATATCATTCTCTTATTAGCTGTAAAGATAGAAAAGGAGTGTTTGAATAGCACTACATATAATTTGTAGAAACAGATGCTACCCTATTCAATATACTTCTCAACTGCTAATAGGAAAATATTCATTTGCAATTACCCAGTTCAATCTATGTGTGTATGTCATATACACCTAAGATCAAGCTTCTTGATTCACTTTAAGTAGATTTTAATAAATGTTATTTAATACATATAAACTCTAAAACAATTGTCTTAAAATTTACATAAAAATTATAAGATGATGTTATAAATTCCAATTCCCTCAGTCTACTTCTAGGGATTCTGATTTTGTAGGTGTATAGTTAATTTTGTCCAAGGCATCTATATTTTTATCAAATACACCTAGTAATTATGATATTGATATCCCACTCAGACAGCATTTTGAGAAAACCTGCTCTAAATTTTTGCAAATAAAGAGTCACAGTTTTAAATTTTCTTTTAAATATTTGTATTTGAATAACGCTGACTTCCAAAGAAACACATTCTTTTCCTTACATACAAGTTGTTTCTGAGAATAGATAGCTTTTTCTCTGAGTCCGCTCATCAGTATAATGATACAGCTTTTTAAAAAATAAACAAACAGCATCATGAATCTTTACTTATCTACAGCACTAGGAAGTGATAAAGTTTAGTTATGTAATGTTTGTATGGTGCTTCGAAGATGAGATATTCTGTTAAGAGCTAAATATTGTTGTAACTATTAAACATCTGTCGTATTCTAGAGTTGATGACATTTGACAGCAGCATATGAAATTATTCCCGTAGGAATTCATAAGTTGTCTGAGTTGAACATACCACACAAGGCGACAAGATTTATTGATTTATTTTAAGAGAAGAGTTTTAATTGCCCTTACCACTTTTTAAAGGTATTGAGAAAATTATCAGATAAATTCAATTAGAAATCAGAGGAGTAGCACCTTGACATACACCTCACGTCTCAACAGAAATGATGGAAGACAGAAGGCAATAGAATTATTCCAATTAAAGTGCTGAGAAGAAATAACTCTCAATCTAGAATTCTTTATGTAGAGAAAAAATTCAAAAATATTTTTAAAAGTATTCCATAGTTTTCTCAGGTGGAAAATTAAATTACTATAACTACTTATTTATCTTACATTTTAACTGAATTATATAATTTTTATTGAAGTATAAAGTACACCAATTGTAAGTATAAAGCCTGATGACTTTACAGTGTTAACATAGCCATTAAGGAAGACCCAGATCAAAGTGTCAAGTATGTTTAGTACTTCAGAAACCTCCCTCCTGCCCTGTCGAAATCATTGCCGTCCTTGAAGGTATTCAATAACTGTTTTTATGACTTTTAACACTTTGATTTTGGACTAGTTTTTCTTGATCTTGAAATTTGTATGAATGGAATCATACATTATTTTTTAAGGTTCATCCATGTTTTTCATATAGTGTACAATTCACTATTTTTATTGTTTTGCAGTATTCCATTTTACCAATATCCTACAACTTATTGTACAATTCTATTACTGTTGATAACTATTTTGGTTGTTTCCAGATTAGAATTATGAATAATGATGCTGAGATGCTATATTATATGACATTTCTCTGGATGAATACATAGAAGTGGACTTCTTAGGTAATAGCTTATGTATTTTATTATGACGTTTTATTATTAATCAGTTTAAATATTTTCTAATATCCATTTTGACTTATATTTTGAATTTTATTTCTCTTAAAATAACTCAAATTATTTAAAAGTGTATTGTTTCATTTCAAATCATTTGGGGATACTCTAATTTTCTATCATTAATTTTCATTTTGTTCAGAACATATCACATGTTCTTTAACTTTGCTGAGACTTTCTGCATAACCCATAATATGTTTTCTTTTGGTAAGAATCATATGTGTACTAGAAAAGAATGTGTGTTTTTACAGTTGATGGAGCTATATGAGTGCATGCATGTGTACTATGTGTGTCTATCTCTGTGTGTGTCTCCATACATATAATTCATAGATTATATGTATTTCAAATCTATAATTTATATATGGGGAAATACACACACATAACCCCATCAACTGTAATAATATACATTCTTTGCATATGTAATTTTTAATTGGCAGTTATTTTCCTTCCACATTTTATGTATCTTCATCCACAGTTTTCTAGATTATATATGCTTAGAAGTCAGCTGTAAGTCTTCGTTTTCCTTCTCCAAAGGGAAGGTGTCTATTTTCCTCTGACTGGTTTTAAAATAGTCATTTTGTCTTTAGTTTTCAGCAATTTTACTACATTTTTGAGTGTGAGTTTTTTTCTTGTGTTTTTATCCCTCTTCTTTGGCAAAAATCTAAAATCCATAGTTTAGTGTCTGTTCTTTTAAACAACAACAACAAAAATTCTTGGCCAGATTTTCCTTTATTTCTTTCTCCTTCAATTCATACTTTTTTTCCTTCCCACTTGGGACTATGATTGCATATATGTTAAATCATCCCACCACGTTCTATACAATGCTAGCACTGTTTTCCTTCCTCTCTTTTTCAAAACCTCCTTGTTTCAATGTGGTTAATTTATACTGACATATATTCAAATTCACTAATCTCAATTCTGCTATTTATAATTTTCTTTCAAATGTATTTCTTGAATTATTAGTTTCAGATGTTAAGAATGTCTCAGTTCAAATATTATTTTGATTCCTCTTAATAGATTTTTTGATTTCATGAGAAATTTTTAATATTTCCATGTATTTTCTTTAAACATTAGAGTTATTTAATATCCTTGTTGATAATTTCAAAATCTGTACCACCTATGGATATATTTCCTTTGTCCCTTTTAGCTCTTGAATTTAAGTCATTGGAATTTGTTTTTATTATGTCTTTTAATTTTTAACTACATTTCAGATATTTGTATTTTAAAAATACTGGGCGGAGGGGAGCAGTCTCTGGGCTGATGATATCTTCCTTCAAAGAAGTTAAACTTTTAGCATGTAGATGGAGTAAAGGCAGATCATCTTGAGAGTGATTTTTTTAAAACTTTTATTGGAGTAGAGTTGATTTACAATGTTGTGTTAGTTTCAGGTGGACAGCAAAGTGAATCAGTTATACATATACAAATATCCACTCTTTTTTAGATTCTTTTCCCATATAGGCCATTACAGAGTATTGAGTAGAGTTCCCTGTGCTATACTGTAGGTCCTTAGTTACCTATTGTATATATAGCAGTGTGTATATGTCAATCCCAATCTCCTAATTTATCCCTCCCCACCATACCCACTGGTAGCTATAAAGTTGTTTTCTACATCTGTGACTCTATTTCTGTTTTGTGAATAAGTCCATTTGTACCCTTCTTTTAGATTCCATATATAAGTGGTATTGTATGATATTTGTCTTTCTCTGTCTGACTTACCTCCCTCAGTATGACAATCTCTAGGTTCACCCATGTTGCTGCAAATGGCATTATTTTGTTCTTTTTTATGGCTGAGTAATATTCCATTGTATATATCTACTACATCTTCTTTATCCATTCCTCTGTTGATGGACATTTAGGTTTCTTCTATGTCCTGGCTATTGTACATAGTGCTGCAATGAACATTGGGGTGCATATATCTTTTCGAATTATGGTTTTCTTAAGAGTGATTTAATTCCATTTTGCTCTCCTTCATAGGTAAAACCTTTCAAGAGTCTCAGGTGAGGGTCTGTAGTGCCTGTTGTGTCCCTTTACCTCTGTGGCTCTGACTCCAGTTTTTGTGTTTACATTTTATGTGACTGCCAACATTTATCTTTAGCATTTTTAATCTCATAACATCTGTTTTCTGCTTGGTTTCTGGGAGTCTTGCTTCACACATATGGAGTCACCAAATACCTTGAATGGTAGTTACATACAGTATGGCTTCATTTTTAGTGCTTCCCTTTGCTTCTATATTTCAGAAGATGTGTCTTTCTTTCCAGTTTCAGTAAATTTTGGCCATCTTTCCTTCAATACTGTTTCTTGTCCATACTTTTTCTTCCCATCTGGAATTACAAGTATGTGTGTTTGTTTGTATGTGTGTTTTGTGTGTGTGTGTGCATGCACAAGCACACTTTTCACCTGTATTAGAATTGTAGTTTCTGTAATAGATAACTGCAAGTTTTCAGTAGCTTAACAAAACATGTGCTTATTTTACAATTATGTAACAATATAATACATGTCTTCCTGGTTAATGAGAAATTTTCCTTCACGTGGCCAAAATAAAAGCTCTAAAAGATTTAAGATAAAAGTAATGTTTGTGCATCCTTTTAACTCATGTTAAGACTTAATTCAAATGCCATTTCCTTTCCTATACATCTATTCTGAAACTTATAAGGCAGTGTATATGGATATGTCTGACACCCTATATTTTTTGTAATGCCTTTAGGAAAGGTGTATGTAATTTGATATTTATACCCCCTTAGCATTTTGTCATTTTGTAGATAGTGAATGAAAATATTGAAACTTTTGTTGTAACTTTCAACACTTGATAGGAATAATGATTATGTCTCTGTAAATTTTATGCTATCACTCAAAATGCACTATATACAAATACATGTAATTTTGCCCTTTGACAAATAAGAATGACATATAATATTTTCTTTTGCTGTTTATGAAGGACAGTCAAGCTTACTATTCTGCTTTTTTTAAAAAACAAATCTTTAGTTTACAAACAAAACCTTATATTTACACAATGGTTTTTAGATTTGCACAATGATTTTTAGATTATACTCAAGAAGTCTATTTTTGGAAATAATTCTGCATCTGTAGTAGATCTCCTCTCAACACTGAAGATCTTTAATAACTCTCAATAATAAATGTTTGTCCTAGAGAAATTGCAATGGATGGCAATTGTTAATAATAAAATAAACTATTGGTTGCCAGGTTACTATTGGTGAAATATAGCCCATACAACTTGAAATTTGGCAGTAATTCGACAATATAAATGACTTCTAGCAAAGCTTGATATTTTGGGATTTTATTATAAACTTTCTATTTTCTCCTATAAATCTCATTGAAATATAAAAAGCTAAATACAGGAGCAATTGCCATGACATTATTTTAATAATACTTATTGAAAAATAAATGTTTTATATCTCTCCACTGATGTCTTTGGGAAAGATCAAATTTAGATACGTGTATCTTTAGGCAAAATCTTTAGTATATTATTGTTTTCAAGGGAAAGGAAAATCAATAGGAATATCAGTAACAAGAAATAACATACTTCAATGTAGAAAAAGACCTACCACTAGGTCAGGAGCATTTATGAACTTCAAGGGGAAAATAATCAGGGTTGACTCACACAAGTGGATAAAGTTTTTAAAAACTGAGTCAAATATTTATAGCCATGACTTACCTATCCAATATAAATATCTGTCCTTATTTTTTCAGACACTGAAAGGTTACAGATTTCCAATATTTTCCTAATATTTTGGTCTCAGTAACAGGATTATACCTAAACCATTTTATTTTATAAAAATAATTTTAAAATCATATCCTATTGCCTAAGTTTAGCACATTTTACTCTGTTTTCTGAAAAAATAGATATAAAACCACCAATCCATTTAAAACAACATTATGAGTTTGATCAACATTATTTCAAAGGAAATATTATTTTTCTATTCCAAACATTTGGATTATCTGATAGTTAATTAAAATTATTTTTCAAAATACATGAAAAACAATTTTAAGTTGTTGGTATATTTCTAAATTGCTTTCCCAAGGAATCATGTTAACATTCTATTCCACCTATAGTGTACAAGATCATTTATTTCATTGAATTTTAATGTACTTTAGTATTTTTGTTACCTCTAATTTTTCTTCACTGATGACCAAAATAAATAAATAAATAAACACACACAACATATTTTTAGTGTAATTAATAGGGAAGTTAAAAATATGCCCATGAAGTTTTGATATTTTTACCTTTATTTTTATAAAAATTATCTGTGTAAGACATGTTCATTTTTGATGAATGAACTCCCACCACCACCAATACACATCTATGAGTCTATTCACTCTACAAGTACTGATTAACATCTATTGCATGTATAAGGCACTATTCTAGGAGGTATAAATAAAGCAGTGAACAAAAGAGGTGAAAATGTCCATCCATATAGGACTTACCAATAATAAACAAACTAAATAAGCCAGTGTTAATTATGTTAGATGTTAGTAAGTGCTATGGCATAAAAAGGTTTCTTAAAGAAAACCAGTCTCAGAAGGTGATTTTAAGTATGAGGGAGTGAGCCCTGTGGATTTCTAGGGAAAGAAAGTTCTAAACAGAGTGGAGAGCATTCTGTGCAAAAAAACTTAGGAACAATTACCTAGTGTAACATATGGGGAGCAAAGATTCCAGTGAATTGGAGTGAATTGAATGAAGTATGAGATATTAAGGAATGAGATCAGAAAAGTCATGTATGACCAGATGTTGTGGTTACCCCATGTAAGTGGAATAAACTCCCTACCCAAAATTTGCTTCAGATGTTGAACTGATGATGACATACACACAGGCCAACTAAGATGAACTTATTACTCACTAGTGTAGCTTTCTGGGGAGAGCAGGGCATGCTCCCAAGTGGGTCTGAAAATGGCTTGAGAGATCAAGAAGGAGCAGCTGGCTTGGGTATTATATTGGTTAAGGGGCAGGGCTGAGCCAAGAGTTTCTGTGCACAAAGGTGGGGCTTGTATGGTTTGAACCTCCTTCCTCTGCTGGGGAGAGAGCATGCCCCCTTTCTTATCAGTTTGCACATAAGTATATGGAGCAATTAGGTAAAAAGGAGAGTAGAAATTTAAATTTGTCAACAAACATCAAAAATGAGTTACACCAAACCCTACTGGTTTTAACTCACAGAAGGGAAGCCATTTGAAGGTATTGAGCAATCAGAGTCATGACATAAATCTGATTTAGTTCTACATGGAACACTGTGAGTGCTGTATTGAGAATGGAAAGGTGAGTAAAGGAAGATTCATGGAAGCCAGATGTAAGAATTTGCCTTAATTTAGTGAAAGATGGTAGTGGCTCAGAACAAGAAATTAGCAATGGGTTTGATGGGAACTGATTGGGTTAAGAAATAGCAGGAATTGTTCATGAAATGGTTATGCTGAGAGAAAAAAGTTTAACCTTGAAAAATTGGGAAGATGAGATTGATGACAATTGATAGAGGGAAACTCTGATACAAACAGTTTTGAGGGAAAACAAATAAGAAGCAACATTTGCCTCCGAAATTAATAAGGGCTTGGATATATAAACCTGGGGGTTAGAGCAAAGGTAAGAGAGTGATATACAACTGAAAGATATTAGCAGAGATAATATTCAAAGCCATGGAATTGGATGAGAACCTAAGTAAATGACTGCATATTGAAAAAAAAAATAATGCAGTACAAGGGCTGATCCATACAACACTGTAAAGTTCAGAGATCAGGTACATGTTGATGAAATAGCAATGTAAGCTGAGAAGCTGACAGGGTTGGGAGTAAAGGAGGTATCCATGATATTGAGAAGATAAAGTATGTCGAGGATGGAATAATAAACTGTAGGCCCAGTTTCCAGAGGAGTGATGAGAATGAAATTTGCTTGAAGTTCATGAGAAAGTGGGAAGAGAAAACTTAAAGACAAGTAAATACAACTTATTTTGAGGAAGAACTTTGCGCTAAAAGAAGGAATACATGGATGGCAATTTTTAAAGTTTTTTTTTTTAAGTCAGTGGGAGAAATAACAGCATGCTTGTATGCCAATATGAAATATTCAGTAAAGTGGGAAAGTGTCTGTTGCATGAGAGAGCAGGATTAGTTGGATGGGATCGAGACACAAATGACAGTTTGGCCTTTACTAAAAACACAGAGATTAAAACCATCTTAATAACAAAATAAATCAAAGAATATTAGCACAAATTCAGGAGATGGGGTCATAGATTTTGTGGGAACTTGTGAAAGTTTCCTCTGAATTTTTTCTATTCTCTGTGAAATAAGCATCAAAAACACTAACTAAATGATGATGGGGAAGAATTGTTAGAAGTTTGAGAAGAGCGAGAATGATACAGTGTAGTCTTGAAATTCTAACACTGTGCACCAAAGAACATTCAGGCACTGCAATGAACTTACATTGAAAACATTTTTTTAAGGCATCTCAGTGATACCTGATAACCAATGGATGCTATACTAACTACTGGGTTGACGTGTTAACAATTCCAATATTAGATTGTGCTGCATTCCTTTAGATAATGTCATTCTTTTGCAAAGTTGGTTTTGGTTGTTACTTTGGTTGTTGCCTTGTGATGAAAAACAAGCAGTGCATGAAAATCAGTGTGGAGCTGGAAATGAAGGTGGTGGCATCCAATATAATTCTAAGGGTTGAGAAATTGTACCACACCCAACAAGGTGCCCATATCTCCTTAGTAAGTGATTGTGGTCATTTAAAATTGAAATTACAATGTTTTATTACAATTTATATGTATATATTTTGTCATTTTGACATAAATTTTTATACATTTCCTAACCTAATAACCTAATAAATAGAACTGTTCAGTATTTCTTTTTATCTAAGGGTGCCATATGAAAATTAGCAAGACACTAAGGTTCCATGAACTGAGAAAGCTTGGATAATTATCGTGTCTCCAGCACAGTAGAAGGATATGTGGACAAGGTGAATCACGATATGGTGGCTAGGTGGCATTATAAGTGCACTTCATGTTCACAGCCAGAATGTTAAAGTGAGATGAGACGTCATGATTTTGTGTTTTTCTTCAGCCCGATTCAGCTACACAAATGCAGTGTGTAATTCAAGGGGATTTAGCTTAACAAGGTTTGTGATTTTTTTCAACCGGTTCAATGTAAATCATGGAGAAATGACAGGAAGTTGAAAATATATTAAAGGGAGTGATTGCAATTATTAATAGTGTTATTTAAGATGGATTGGAGGAAAATAAAAATGTGAGGTAGGTGGAGTCCAGTAAATAATATGTCATAGGATCCAAAGGGTTTAAGGTTCCACTGAGGTCAAGGAGTTGTATTCCGTGCACGAGAAGCAATGGAAATGTGAATAAGAAGAGCCAGAAATTATCAGTTATAAACAATTTTAAGGTCTGTGTATGAAAATAAATATCTTAGGCAGAGTGAAGAACAAAAATAGATTTATTGGATGTCAAACTTGACTGAAGTTGGTTCAATAAAAAATGGGAGTAGAAAATTGAAAACAGCAAGTATAAACAACTGTTTTGAAGAAAAGATTCATTCTAATAGGAAAGAAAGACAAGATCATAGAGATAGAAAGTTAAGAATATAAAAAATCTCTTTTTACTATGACTTTTGCAAAGTACTTGCATTTGGAATATGAGCACTTATCACAGTTATAAAAACACATGTAATAGATTAAAAGATATATAATAGGGTTCTTTTGATAATCATATTTGTGGCTAGAAAGGACAATTATTTAAGGTTAGTACATTCTGGCATATTATTATTAAAATTTTTTCATTATGTGTATAATTTAATACTATTAAATAATCTATATTTATATATCAGATGATGGACAAATATGTCTGCCTCATTTATGTAGACGATTTTCTGTCTATATGTCTACCATTTTTACTTAAGTTCTTCATTTAAAGGAAAATATGTCTCTGTCTAAAACAGTCTATTAGAATCAATATTTTAAAAGACTAGAAAAAATAAGAAAAGGGAAGAAAAAGAAACTCTGCTGTTTTTCTTTTGTATTTAGCATCCTCTTTAATATATTTTAATTACAGTTTTAATTTTACTTGAAGATTATGATAAAACTTGCCAAATAGAAAATATGACATGTTTCAATATTCTTTGGACTTAGAAACACATACAGAAATATTGGTAGAGTAACAAATTTAATTTTAGAGAAAAGGTATACTGATTTCACAGAGATTATTTTATCTTTAAATGTTTGAAGAATTTTCAATTTCAGAGTTATCAAAATCCTTTGCAAAATTATTAATTGCCCATGAATAAAATTAGTATACTAAACAATTGGTTTATATGTTAGAAAATATAGCATTATTTCCATACATCTTGTACATTAATAAAAATTAGGTGAACATACACACACATATAAATAAATATCCTGCTATGCAATTTTAAAAGAATACATACATCCAGTGATTTTTCTTTTCCAAAGTTCACCTTTTAATTGAAATCTAAAACAACTTCAAAATTTTTCTTCCTTTGGACATAAAATCTTTCAGAGTTGTAAACTATTACTCATTTTCCCATCTTTCTATTTGACGTTTGTATACTTTCATTTACAAAAAAGGTTTATTTTGATTCACTATATTTAGGTTTTTCTTTTCCAAACTAGTAGAGTAGGTTTATTTACATTGTTTTAGTGTTCTTTCCAGATAAAAATATAGCTTCTGAAATATCAAAAAATGTTTGCACTTCTCATCAAGGAAAATAATTAAGTAAAATAAATTTCATCCTCAACTGGTAATTGCACTACAAAAATTCTAATTAACTGAATCCATAGCATGAACAGAAGGAACTATGAAGTAACATAGTTATTGCATATGTAATATGCAATATGCAACATATTGCAACATCATAATTTGGCTCTTTGATATGTGTTTTAAGATCTATAAAATAGAAACTGCTATAATGAATGAGGTGAATGACATTAAATGAATTCATAATATAAATACAAGAAGACAATACAAGAGTTAAAGTTATTCTGGAGAAGTGTTAAATTAGCACAGGAAAAAAACTTCATTTTTAATAGTTTACTTAGTGTATAAATTGAACAGAAAATTATATATAATAAATATTTTTAAAGCTCTTCTGCTAAAATCATAGACTGCAAGACCTATTATCTTACCACTTTATCTCTGATTACAGGCATTTCTGAATGATATTTAATATAAGAATCATCTGAAAATATATTTGGTCCCAAATATTTTCCCATTAGGAGAATTTGTGAATTCTTCTTTTAGAGAGTTAAAATCTGATTTTTGTAAAGTTTCGATGAAAAACACACAGAATTGAGAAGTACATTGAGTATGGTCTGAGAGATAATTTGAGCAGCTGGGAAAGCATCTAGGGTGGGTCAGAGTTTCCAGGGTTTAATGTGTGGCAAGAAAGAGTAATTTAAGATGATAATTATTGAAATTAGACAGATATAGTTTGTGAAATAAAAACATATGGACACTAGGCCCAGGACAGAGTGGTAATTAAGAAGAATACAGAAAGAGAGGAAAGATCAAGTTAAAAATAAATTGCTGTGCTTCATAATTTTGCCTGAGCATGCAGCAATACTAATCTCTTACAAGATAACTTTTTTAAAATAAACCACTGATCAGGGTGTGTCTATTTTAGGAACTTTCTCATTTGATCAGGACTCTGGATCTAGAAATAATTTTAAATGGTCAAAATAATAATATCATGTAACTTGAAAAAGCGGACCATAAATTCCAAGATTGTGTTAGTGATTACATAAGGATTAAGGATTTAAATTTTACATTGAGAAGATATATAAACGGCTGACTAAATGCAAACAAATTTTAGAAGATTTGTATACGGAGAAGGTATCAATAATACCAGAAATATTGAAACTAAAATGTTCAGATTGGTAGTGAGTAGAAGTAATTGCTATTATAATGAAGACAAAGGCAGGTAATTTCTATTGTAGTACTCTATTTCACATGTATTATAGAATTCAATTCCAGGAAGAATCTAATTATTCTCTTGACTCTCCATGCTTTAGGAAAAGAAATGAAAACAAATTGTATTTTGTTGCTTAGGGAAGCCAATATGCATAATATTTATTTAAAATTTTGCAAAGATTTTTAATATGTGTATAATATTTCACTCACCCATAGATATAATAATGAATGTATTTAAGTAACCTTTTTTAAAACCACTTTTTCAATTAAGCTGTCATTTAGCAACTTACAAAATTTCATCTAATAATAGAATATTAGAGTAGAAAAAGGTAAATAATTTTATAATGTTATATTCTTGAAGAATTTTAATGCTAAGACAGGCATCTAAAATTTATTAAAGCAAGTTCCCACTGATAAAAGAGGAAGGATAGGAAGACTTCATTGAAACATATGTCATAATCTGTTTAGCATTTTAATGCATATGGCCCCAAAGATGGAAAGTAGCATAATCATTTTTTCTTAATGCATTTTACCATGGAATTCACTGTCTGAGAGATTTCTGGGGAACCTATGAGTTCTTTTAAATCCTTCCCAAAATCTGAATTTCTTTTATGTCCTATTTTTTTTGAAAATTACTTTCTATATATCCTTACCACAGCCTTGAGATTTTCAATTTTAGCAAGTGAGACAATTAAGAAAATATTTCCTCACTGTATAATTTGTAAAGTAAGAGAACAGAATTAGCTAGAGAAAAAAAAGATATAAAATAGAAATATTGGTAGGGCTAGAAATTTCTGCAGTGAAGCTCTGGAAAGGTAAAGGAAATTGAGGGAAATTAAGATTGAATTTTGGGATTGCATTCTTTTATCTTTTGATCTGGATAGCTGTGCTGTTGGGACAAGAGGCTGTTCCAGGGTGCAGCCATATTCTGAGGTTTTCTTAAAAAAAATTATTAAATATACCGTTGCCATAGAAACAAGTAGTTTGTTAAAACATGTACACTTGCACGTGTGAATTTCCCTCAGGTTGATTAATAATTAAAATAAATTACACTTTCACAGTATTTACAGAATACAACTATTTTTATAGTCTTGGGACTGTGTGAATAAATAAATAAGCACTGTAATGGATATGGAGCGCCCCCCGCCCAGTACTGCTCAGTGCAGGGTCTGCACAAACAAGTGGTAGCTCTGAATGTAGAACATTTATATGAAAGGAAAATCAATGGATAAATTAGTAAGAAAGCAGAAGGCGTATTTAAAAACTTATCTTTAAAATTACATTTGCTAACCATGTGACAACATTAGGGAAACCAAAATAGAGGGACAGCCTACAAGAAGACTAACTAGTACTCTTTAAAAGTATCAAAGTCCTGGTGAACAAGGAAAGCCTGAGAACTGTCAGAGATTAGAGATCAAAGAGACATGATTGAAAGCAACATGACACCACGGATTGTGTCCTGGAACAGAAAAAGGACATTTAGTTGGAAAATCAAATCAAAATCTGTAGTTTAGTTAGTATTATATCAAATTAATGTCTTTGTTTTGATAAATATACCATGGTTATGTAAGATTTTTTTTTTTTTTTTTTTTTGCAATATGCAGGCCTCTCACTGTTGTGGCCTCTCCTGTTGTGGAGCACAGGCTCTGGAAGCGCAGGCTCAGCGGCCATGGCTCATGGGCCCAGCTGCTCCGCGGCATGTGGGATCTCCCTGGACTGGGGCACGAACCCGTGTCCCCTTCATTGGCAGGCGGACTCTCAATCACTGCGCCACCAGGGAAGCCCTATGTAAGATTTTAAGATTAGGAGAAGCTGATTGAAGGGTATATGGGAATACTTAGTATTATATATGAGAGTTTCTGTAAATCTAAAATTATTTCCAAATAAATTTTTAAAAATACACCAGAATAAGACATTAAAATATTTCTAGGAAAGAAGCAATGTTACATTCTTAAGGTCACATAAAATCACAATTTACTCTCCTTTTTTCTCCTAAGGTATATGTTGCTCAATTATGACTTATTTTATCATGTCTTTGATTAATGGGTTATATAGATACATTTGAAAGAATATTGATTGAGAGAGTATTGACTATAAAGAAGATATAGAGGGCTTCCCTGGTGGCGCAGTGGTTGAGAGTCCACCTGCCGATGCAGGGGACACGGGTTCGTGCTCTGGTCTGGGAAGATCCCACATGCCACGGAGCGGCTGGACCTGTGATCCATGGCCGCTGAGCCTGCGCGTCCGGAGCCTGTGCTCTACAACGGGAGAGGCCACGACAATGAGAAGCCCGTGTACAGCAAAAAAAAAAAAACAAAAAAAAAGAAAGATATAGAAATATTATCTCAAATCTTAATACTGTTTCTCCTACATTTTTAACATTAAAACCTTTAGCATATTAATCATAATCATTTACAACTTTGTCTGATATTTCATACATCTGTGATTCTGAAAATTGCTTTGTCCTTTTGATCTGCTTTGTTACTTTTTAGTATGCATCATAACTTTTGTTGAAATTCAGCAGTATTGCACTGCTATACATTACTCAACTCTCCGTAGCCTGGTGGGGAGAGGCTGGGCAGTGGTGAAGGGCAGGTAGGGGGAGGAGGAAGGTGGAAATCTTTTCTGTTTCGATCAAACCTCACTCTCAAGCAGTCACCATAATCCTGGGTTTCATGCTGTGGCCTCCTGGTTCTCCTGTCACTTTCCTGGCTATGACTCTGCACCCAACATGTATTCCTGCCCCTCCTCCTTTTCCATTACAGCGATCAAAAGTGCTACTCAGACTCACAGATAAATCTTCCACATCTGCAACTGCCCCTAAGAAAGAGCAGCTCCAAACACCAACCACACCTCTCTCAACTTCTGTTTTCCCACAGATGTTAGCCAGAAAAGGCCTATATAAGGTACGTATAGAAAGTTCTTCAGTTAGAATTATTCTTCCAGGTATTTTATTTTCTTCTGTCCTCCATTACTGGAAGTGAAAGTCTTTGTAAATAGATAAATGAACAGATAGGTACAAAATATATATATATATATATATATAGAGAGAGAGAGAGAGAGAGAGAGAGAGAGAGATGTTAGACCCAGAGGATATGGTTTACAATGTTGAAGGTGACAAATGCAAACAAACAATACAATCATGTATTTATTGCTATAGTGGAGTTCGCCTCACCAAAATGAGATTAAATATACTTTAACAGTAGTACATAAACCAAAGGAGATGGTATTCCTATTCAATATGTCTATATTCACGTGCTTACATGTGTGCATGTGCTTTTTTACACCTGACAAAAGTTGCGTGTGGTTCTGTGGTCAATTTTGGATTGGTTATACTAACAAGGACTAAGTAAACTTGCTTTTGAATATATTTGTTGATGAATAATAGAAAGAGACTGGAATGACTGAATGGAAATACTAATGGGAAATGCATGACCAAATGTAACAGGTAGGTTTCATAACTCTTGAAGGTTATTTGTAAGCTAGATATTTTGGCTGAGGAAATCACACTTACCAAGCTTTCACTGAATGGAATATGGCCTTTAGACACATTAATTCTGCAAATTCAAGTTAATTTACATAATGTTGAAAGTTGAGCAGGAGGACAAAGAAATACAGGTTTGGTGGATTCCATAAGAAAGCTACACAAAAGGAAACAATTTTTCTTTCAAAGATTAATTAAATAATTAAATTAAGTTTTAATATTTTAATTAAGGAATACATATTTTTAATTTCTTACTCATATAAATTATAATTAGAACACAGGTAGATCATATAGTCATTTACTATTATTATTATTTTAATATCTTTATTGGAATATAATTGCTTTACAATGGTGTTTTAGTTTCTGCTGTATAATGAAGTGAATCAGCTATACATATACATATATCCCCATATCTCCTCCCTCTTGCATCTCCTTCCCACCCTCCCTATCCTACCCCTCTAGGTGGTCACAAAGCACCGAGATGATCTCCCTGTGCTATGCGGCTGCTTCCCACTAGCTATCTATTTTACGTTTGGTAGTGTATATACGTCCATGCCACTCTCTCACTTTGCCCCAGCTTACCCTTCCCACTCCCAATGTACTCAGGTCCATTCTCTATGTCTGCATCTTTATTCCTGTCCTGCCCCTAGGTTCTTCAGAACCATTTTTTTTAATTCCATATATATGTGTTAGCATATGGTATTTGTTTTTCTCTTTCTGACTTATTTCACTCTGTAAGTCTCTAGGTCCATCCACCTCACTACAAATAACTCAATTTCGTTTCTTTTTATGGCTGAGTAATATTCCATTGTATATATGTTCCACATCTTTTTTATCCGTTCATCTGTCAGTGGACACATAGATTGCTTTCATGTCCTGGCTATTGTAAATAGAGCTGCAATGAACATTGTGGTACATGACTCTTTGAATTATGGTTTTCTCAGGGTATATGCCCAGGAGTGGGATTGCTGGGTCATATGGTAGTTCTATTTTTAGTTTTCTGAGGAACCTCCATACTGTTCTCCATAGTGACTGTACCAATTCACATTCCCAGCAACAGTGCAGGCGGGTTCCCTTTTTTCCACACCCTCTCCAGCATTTATTGTTTGTAGATTTTTTGATGATGGCCATTCTGACTGGTGTGAGGTGATACCTCATTGTTGTTTTGATTTGCATTTCTGTAATGATTAGAGATGTTGAGCATCCTTTCACGTGTTTGTTGGCAATCTGTATATCATCTTTGGACAATGTCTGTTTAGGTCTTCTGCCCATTTTTGGATTAGGTTGTTTGTTTTTTTGACATTGAGCTGCATGAGCTGCTTGTATATTTTGGAGATTAATCCTTTGTCAGTTGCTTCATTTGCAAATATTTTCTCCCATTCTGAGGGTTGTCTTTTCTTCTTGTTTATGGTTTCCTTTGTCCACATTAGTGGATTAGACATATAAATGTCTAGCTTCAGAATACCCATTTACTAATATATCATCATCAAACTGGTATGAAACCTTACATGAATATTCCCTTAGCCATACTAGATTGACTTTCTCTTTGAGGTAATCAAATGGTTTATGCCTGAAATATCCCTCTAATTCCCTTTGCCCATAAGGAATTAAGCCATTTAATTTATAAAATTATGTAACATCAACAAGTTTTAGAAAATTCACTTTTGTTACACTGGTATTGATGATACAGTCAATTGTTTATTCAATTTATTTTAAAAAAGTACTTGTGCTTCTAACATAGTCTGGGCACTGTGTTATTTCAAATAAGTGTTTGGTTTACAAATAAAGCTTTTTTTAACTTAAGGAATTTAGAAAGTAATAGATGAGGTACATGAATAAACAGGAAATTACAATACTGTGAAAAATGCCTCATCAGGAATAAGAATCACATGTCTTTTTAATAGTAATTTATGACACTTTCAAACTATCTTTTTAATTTTGATTTCTCTTTAAACCAGTCTATTACTAAAACCAGGTATACAATTAAAAATACTTTATATTCCCTTAACATATGTACCTTGATCTATTGAAATGTGAACTTTCTTTAGCATTCAAAATATGTCATTGATTTAGAAATAGCAAGAATAATGAACTTTTATTTAATGATACTATGGAAAGAATAGGATTTATTAAAACATTAGGGCACAAGTAATTATCGATGAGCAAAGGTGGACACGCACATAAAATGCTGATTCTCTGACTGAGAAAAATAATATACGGATATAAAATATGTAAGGTATTTATTGAACTCTGACCATTAGGTACATTTAAATTCTTTTGAGTAGGATATGAAAGAGACTTATAGTAATGAATATATCAGTTTCTGCTTTATAACTGAAGTATAAACTTCTTAAATTTCCTCTAGTTAGGCAAGAAACTGTTAATAAAATCAAGTTCTGAAATAGTTTGCTACAAAAATATCATCAGACAACGAATAGTCAAGAGAATATCCTACTGGGAATATCGAAGCCTGATGCTGTTTTGTACAATGGCTATATTTTACAAAAGTAGTTTTGACCAACAATAAACAATGCTTGTGAAATGATTGCTTACATTTTAATTTGCTAGCTAGCACTTTGTTTACAGTCTTCGAAATGGTAGGTTCCAAAGCCCCTTTTCAAAATGTGCCTAATGATCTGAGAGAACACAGATTTGTCTATTGTAACAAGCTGTGTAGCTCTGTGATAATTAGAGGCAAGAGTGATCTTGTGATAATCTGCTATTTACTGTAGACCAAAATATGTCTTTGAGGAAAACTGCCATTATTGCCTTTACTTACTTCACAGATTAAGTCCAGTATCCTTGGAGCAAAAGTTATATCTGAAGAAGCTATATATGGACCCCATTCAAAGCAAGTAGACAAATAAGATGTCAGAAATCAAACACTGGCATTACGAGAAAATTACTTAGTTTTCTCACATTTTTCTTGTGGCTTATGAATTTACAAATAGATTGAGGCAGTCAATCTATGTCATCTAATTGAAAATAGAGATATGTGCCTTAGGTAATAACACGGCTTATTTCAGAAAAACACTTTCAAACAGGGTTGAATAGAACTGAAGCAAAATACCTTATAGGGAAGAAAGAAAGAACATGGGCTAAAAGAAAAAAAAAAAAAACAAATAAAACCAAAATCAAAACAAACAAACCTGCCAAAGGAAACTAAGACAAAGAAAAGATAAAGCAATCCTAGGAATAGTAAATTTACTAGAACATGATAGATTAGGAAAATTAGATTACAGAGATTAAGCAGAAACAAATACACAAAATAACAAAAGCAGGATTAAACATGAACTTCTTATGGATCTTGGGAGCCCAGTCATTTCTGCTACTCTATACCATAATGGCATTGATGGGTGTGCTGGGATGTGGTAGGGAACTGAGATGTTACCACCACTATATTAAAAAGATGATTAATTTTCATCACCAAAACATTGAACTAAAGACCCACATGATTGAAGAGGAAACAAATGAGGAAAAAACTGGCTTTTAATTCTTTACATGTATGAGTGGAACAAAGGTAGACTAATACCCTAATTTAGTCTATCTAAAGTGAGAGTTCTGCCCAGGGGTGGCCTTTCCTGTGTTCCCGTTTCTGGCCAGGAGAGCAACTGAAGGAGGAGTCTTTCCTCAGTGTGAGCAGCAGTCTGCCTCTAGTAAGTAAAGCTTTTATCCTGACCTTCCAAACAGATTTTTTTCCCTAAGGAAACAACTGGAAATAAAAAATACAGTGTCAATTTTAAGAAATTATTTCAGTCTTTAATTTGCTATATTAACGTATTTAGTAAATTTTGAAAATGAGTAATAATGTATACTAAACGTATCTTTTCATTTGAATAATTCTACTTGCTTGGTTGTTATTTATAAAAGTACAAGAAACTATATAATGCACTTGATTAAAAAAAAAAAAAAGTACAGTAAAAATCGCAATAAATGAGCTCCCTAAGCCTAAAACAATGTTTCAACACAAGAATATTCAGCATGGAAATATTGCTTCTGGCAGATGTGATGGAGCAAAAGTATGTTTTAAACTATATTTAATAATCTGCTTACTAAATTTGTTACATGGTACACACAGCATTTTCCCATTTTGTTTAATAACCTGGATATTTTGAATAAAAGCTTCTAATTTTATTCCCTGTTTTCAAAATATTTCTTTTTTGCTGTTAAGAAGTTTCACATTGAACTGTGTTTATCTTCTAGCATTTTTCTCAATAATGTAGTTTTAGATACATTTACTGAAATGACTTGGTATACTTTATAATATTGCTTGTATTGAAAAAATTATTTTCACTATTCTTTTTCTTCAGTTACATCATAAGACTGTATTATAATACATGAAACTTGGTGGTAAAAACTTTATTTTTTTCTTGAAAAACAATCATTGTGTATTTTATTTTTTCAATGCATGGGCTTTTAATTTGATCATTATCACATATTACTTTTTTTACTTGAATTTTAATTAATTTTTTTTTTATACAGCAGGTTCTTATTAGTCATCAATTTTATACACATCAGTGTATACATGTCAATCGCAATCGCTCAACTCATCACACCCCCACCCCCACCCCCTGCCGCTTTCCCCACCTTGGTGTCCATACGTTTGTTCTCTACATCTGTCTCTCAATTTCTGCCCAGCAAACCGGTTCATCTGTACCATTTTTCTAGGTTCCACATATATGCGTTAATATACGAGATTTGTTTATCTCTTCCTGACTTACTTCACTCTGTATGACAGTCTCTAGATCCATCCACGTCTCAACAAATGACCCAATTTTGTTCCTTTTTATGGCTGAGTAATATTCCATTGTATATATGTACCATATCTTCTTTATCCATTCGTCTGTCAAAGGGCATTTAGATTGCTTCCATGACCTGACTATTGTAAATAGTGCTGCAATGAACATTGGGGTGCATGTCTCTTTTTGAATTATGGTTTTCTCTGGGTATATAGCCAGTAGTGGTATTGCTGGATCATACGGTAATTCTATTTTTAGTTTTCTGAGGAACCGCCATACTGTTCTCAGTAGTGGCTGTATCAATTTACATTCCCACCAACAGTGCAAGAGGGTTCCCTTTTCTCCACACCCTCCCCACCATTGGTTGTTTGTAGATTTTCTGATGATGCCCATTCTAACTGGTGTGAGGTGATACCTCATAGTGGTTTTGATTTGCATTTCTCTAATAATTAGTGATGTTGTGCAACTTTTAATGTGCTTCTCGGCCATCTGTCTGTCTTCTTTGGAGAAATGTCTATTTAGGTGTTCTGCCCATTTTTGGATTGTGTTGTTTATTTTTTTAATTTTGAGCTGTTTATGTATTTTGAAGATTAATCCTTTGTCCGTTGATTCGTTTGCAAATATTTTCTCCCATTCCGAGGATTGTCTTTTTGTCTGGTTTATGGTTTCCTTTGCTGTGCAAAAGCTTTGAAGTTTCATTAGGTCCCATTTGTTTATTTTTGTTTTTACTTCCATTACTCTAGGAGGTGGATCAAAAAAGATCTTGCTGTGATTTATGTCAAAGAGTGTTCTTCCTATGTTTTCCTCTAAGAGTTTTATAGTGTCCGGTCTTACATTTAGGTCTCTAATCCATTCTGAGTTTATTTTTGTGTATGGTGTAAAGGACTGTTCTAATTTCATTCTTTTACATGTAACTGTCTAGTTTTCCCAGCACCACTTATTAAAGATACTGTCTTTTCTCCACTGTATATCCTTGCCTCCTTTGTCATAGATTAGTTGACCATAGGTGCGTGGGTTTATCTCTGGGCTTTCTATCTTGTTCCACTGATCTATGTTTCTGTTTTTGTGCCAGTACCATATTGTCTTGATTACTGTAGCTTTGTAGTATAGTCTGAAGTCAGGGAGTCTGATTCCTCCAGCTCTGTTTTTTCCCTCAAGACTGCTTTGGCTATTCAGGGTCTTTTCTTTCTCCATACAAATTTTAAGATTTTTTGTTCTAGTTCTGTAAAAAGTGCCATTGGTAATTTGATAGGGATTGCATTAAATCTGTAGATTGCTTTGGGTGGTATAGTCATTTTCACAATGTTGATTCTTCTAATCCAAGAACATGGTATATCTCTCCATCTGTTGGTATCATCTTTAATTTCTTTCATCAGTGTCTTATAGTTCTCTGCATGCAGGTCTTTTGTCTCCCTAGGTAGGTTTATTCCTAGGTATTTTATTCTTTTTGTTGCAATGGTAAATGGGAGTGTTTCCTTAATTTCTCTTTCTGATTTTCATCATTAGTGTATAAGAATGCAAGAGATTTCTGTGCATTAATTTTCTATCTGGCAACTTTACCAAATTCATTGATTATCTCTAGTAGTTTTCTGGTGGCATCTTTAGGAATCTCTATGTATAATATCATGTCATCTGCAAACAGTGACAGTTTTACTTCTTCTTTTCCAATTTGTATTCCTTTTATTTTTTTTTTCTTCTCTGATTGCCATGGCTAGGACTTCCAAAACTGTGTTGAATAATAGTGGCGAGAGTGGACATCCTTGTCTTGTTCTTGATCTTAGAGGAAATGCTTTCAATTTTTCACCATAGAGAACAATGTTTGCTGTGGGTTTGTCATATATGGCCTTTATTATGTTGAGGTAGGTTGCCTCTATGCCCAGTTTCTGAAGAGTTTTTATCACAAATGGATGTTGAATTTTGTCAAAAGCTTTTTCTGCATCTATTGAGATGATCATATGGTTTTTATTCTTCAATTTGTTAATATGCTGTATCACATTGATTAATTTGAGTATATTGAAGAATCCATACATCTCCGGGATAAATGCCTCTTGATCTTGGTGTATGATCTTTTTAATGTGTTGTTGGATTCTGTTTGCTAGTATTTTGTTGAGAATTTTTGCATCTATATTCATCAGTGATATTGGTCTATAATTTTCTGTTTTTGTAGTATCTTTGTCTGGTTTTGGTATCAGGGTGAAGGTGGCCTCATAGAAAGAGTTTGGGAGTGTTCCTTCCTTTGCAATTTTTTGGCAGAGCTTGAGAAGGATGGGTGTTAGCTCTTCTCTAAGTATTTGATAGAATTCACCTATGAAGCCATCTGGTCCTGGACTTTTGTTTGTTGGAAGATTTTTAATCACAATTTCAATTTCAATACTTGCGATTTGTATGTTCATATTTTCTATTTCTTCCTGGTTCTGTCTTGGAAGGTTATACCTTTCTAAGAATTTGTCCATTTCTTCCAGGTTGTCCATTTTATTGGCATAGAGTTGCTTGTAGTAGTCTCTTAGGGTGCTTTGTATTTCTGCGGTGTCTGTTGTAACTTCTCCTTTTCCATTTCTAATTTTTTTGATTTGAGTTCTCTCCCTCTTTTCCTTGATGAGTCTGGCTAATGGTTTATCAATCTTGTTTATCTTCTCAAAGAACCAGCTTTTAGTTTTATTGACCTTTGCTATTGTTTTCTTTGTTTCTATTTCATTTATTTCCGCTCTGATCTTTATGATTTCTTTCCTTCTGCTAACTTTGGGTTTTGTTTGTGCTTCTTTCTCTAGTTCCTTTAGGTGTAAGGTTAGATTGTTTATTTGAGATTTTTCTTGTTTCTTGAGGTAGGCTTGTATAGCTATAAACTTCCCTCTTAGAACTGCTTTTTCTGCATCCCATAGGGTTTGGATCATCGTGTCTTCATTGTCATTTGTCTCTAGGTATTTTTTGACTTCCTCTTTGATTTCTTCAGTGATCTCTTGGTTATTTAGTACCGTATTGTTTAGCCTCCATGTGTTTGTGTATTTTACGTTTTTTTCCCTGTAATTCATTTCTAATCTCATAGCGTTGTGGTCAGAAAAGATGCTTGATATGATTTCAGTTTTCTTAAATTTACTGAAACTTGATTTGTGACCCAAGATGTGATCTATCCTGGAGAATGTTCCGTGCCCACTTGAGAAGAAAGTGTAATCTGCTGTTTTTCGATGGAATGTCCTATAAATATAAATAAAATCTATCTGGTCTATTGTGTCATTTAAAGCTTGTCTTTCCTTATTTATTTTCATTTTGGATGATCTGTCCATTGGTGTAAGTGAGGTGTTAAAGTCCCCACTATTATTGTTTTACTGTCGATTTCCTCTTTTATAGCTGTTAGTAGTTGCCTTATGTATTGAGGTGCTCCTATGTTGGGTGCATATATATTTATAATTGTTATATCTTCTTCTTGGATCGATCCCTTGATCATTATGTAGTGGCCTTCCTTGTCTCTTGTAACATTCTTTAATTTAAAGTCTATTTTGTCTGATATGAGCATTGTTACTCCAGCTTTCTTTTGATTTCCATTTGCATGTACTATCTTTTTCCATCCTCTCACTTTCAGTCTGTATGTGTCCCTAGGTCTGAATTGTGTCTCTTGTAGACAGCATATATATGGGTCTTGTTTTTGTATCCATTCAGCAAGCCTGTGTCTTTTGGTTGGAGCATTTAATCTATTCACGTTTAAGTAATTATTGATATGTATGTTCCTATGACCATTTTCTTAATTGTTTTGGGTTTGTTTTTGTAGGCCATTTTCTTCTCTTGTGTTTCCCACTGAGAGAAGTTCCTTTAGCATTTGTTGTAGAGCTGGTTTGGTGGTGCTGAATTCTCTTAGCTTTTGCTTGTCTGTAAACCTTTTGATTTCTCCATTGAATCTGAATGAGATCCTTGCCAGATAGAGTAATCTTGATTGTAGGTTCTACCCTTTCCTCACTTTAAGTATATCATGCCACTCCCTTCTGTCTTGTAGAGTTTCTGCTGAGAAATCAGCTGTTAACCTTATGGGAGTTCCCTTGTATGTTATTTGTCATTTTTCCCTTGCTGCTTTCAATAATTTTTCTTTGTCTTTAATTTTTGCCAATTTGATTACTATGTGTCTCGATGTGTTTCTCCTTGGATTTATCCTGTATGGGACTCTCTGTGTTTCTTGGACTTGGGTGGCTATTGTCTTTCCTATGTTAGAGAAATTTTCGACTATAATCTCTTCAAATATTTTCTTGGGTCCTTTCTTTCTCTCTTCTCCTTCTGGGACCCCTATAATGCAAATGTTGTTGCGTTTAATGTTATCCCAGAGGTCTCTTAGGCTGTCTTCATTTCTTTTCATCCTCTTTTCTTTATTCTGTTCTGCAGCAGTGAATTCCACCATTCTGTCTTCCAGGTCAATTATCCGTTCTTCTGCCTTAGTTATTCTGCTATTGATTCCTTCTAGTGTAGTTTTCATTTCAGTTAATGTATTCTTCATCTCTGTTTGTTTGTTCTTTAATTATTCTAGGTCTTTGTTAAACATTTCTTGCATCTTCTTGATCTTTGCCTCCATTCTTTTTCCGAGGTCCTGGATCATCTTCACTATCATTATTCTGAATTCTTTTTCTGGAAGGTTGCCTATCTCCACTTCATTTAGGTGTTTTTCTGGGATTTTATCTTGTTCCTTCATCTGGTACATAGCCCTTTGCCTTTTCATCTTGTCTATCTTTCTGTGAATGTGGTTTTTGTTCCACAGGCTGCAGGATTGTAGTTCTTGCTTCTGCTGTCTGCCTTCTGGTGGATGAGGCTATCTTAGGGGCTTGTGCAAGTTTCCTGATGGGAAGGACTGGTGGTGGGTAGAGCTGACTGTAGTTCTGGTGGGCATAGCTCAGTAAAGCTTTAACCCACTTGACTGCTGATGGGTGGGGCTGGGTTCCCTCCCTGTTGGTTCCTTGGCCTGAGGCAACCCGACACTGGAGACTACCTGGGCTCTTTGGTGGGGCTAATAGCAGACTCCGGGAGGGCTCACACCAAGGAATACTTCCCAGAACTTCTGCTGCCAGTGTCCTTGTCCCTACAGTGAGCCAGAGCCACCCCCTGCCTCTGCAGGAGACCCTCCAACACTAGCAGGTAGGTCTGGTTCAGTCTCTTATGTGGTCACTGCTCCTTCCCCTGGGTCCTGATGCACACACTACTTTGTGTGTGCCCTCCAAGAGTGGAGTCTCTGTTTCCCCCAGTCCTGTCAAAGTCCTGCAATCAAATCCCACCAGCCTTCAAAGTCTGATTCTCTAGGAATTCCTCCTCCTGTTGCCAGACCCCCCAGTTGGGAAGCCTGACGTGGGCCCCAGAACCTTCACTCCAGTGGGTGGACTTCTGTGGTATAAGTGTTCTCCAGTCTGTGAGTCACCCACCCAGCAGTTATGGGATTTGATTTTACTATGATTGCACCCCTCCTACCGTCTCACTGTGGCTTCTCCTTTGTCTTTGGATGTGGGGTATCTTTTTTGGTGAGTTCCACTGTCTTCCTGTTGATGACTGTCCAGCAGCTAGTTATGATTCTGGTGTTCTCACATGAGGGAGTGAGAGCATGTCCTTCTACTCCACCATCTTGGTTCAGGGCCTGGTCCACATGTTTGGTGGTGAAAACTTTTCACTCACACTTTGTCATGTCCTAATAGCTGAAGAGACTGTAATCTTACAGTTTTTAAGTTACATTTCAGCAGTGAATGGAGGTATATATGTGGGACATTGAGAATTACTGAGTGTGATGAGAGGGGCAAATCAAAGATTCTGGAACACATAAAGCCTCTAATGAATGTCAAGATGGATAAAGAGTCTCATGGCTGTCCTCAATATCTTCTAGAAAGTTTATAGCTTGACATCAATTACCTTTGAGATGATTTGGACTTGTGTACACATGACTTAACTCCATGCAAATTTTGCTTCTGAACCATACCCTCTAGGAAAAGTATTGAACCCATATAATCTTAAAGGGGCAAAGTAAAACATGGAGAAAAATAATTCCACTCGTTCTCTTTTCCCATTTACAAATGTTACAACAGCTTTTCATGTGCAATACACATGGATAAGAGACCCCACCCACACCCTCAATATATGTTTTGATTTATCCGAGATACTGACGCATTCAGCCTATCCTCTCAAAGCTTTCCCTGACTCCTAGCTCCCTGATGTGCACCCTGCTTCAAGTTAACCTGTCCTAGGGTAGGGTTATGCAAAAGTGCAGGAAATCTCAGTTCTTATAGGCTAACAGTCTTTTATATTCCATGTTTAACCTGTTGGTGAGGAATAACTTTTATGAACAAGCTGTGTTCTTCCTGGTAAGGAAACAATTTTTCCTGTTTTGACCATCACAATCAATGGGTGTAAATCTTCAGGGCTGCACCCTACAGGCCTGTAAGCCTTATAATTGCCCAGCCCCGAAGGGCCCAGAGGCAGCAACAGAGACATCAGTGATTTACTGGGTAGGGGATCTTACAAGTTTGAAAAAAAGGTCCTGAAGAGACACCTCACTGTGGACAGCAGACAGCAGGCAGGACACTGCAGCAATCTTCACTACTCAGGGAGAAGGAGGCTACCATTTACAGGCTACCATTTACCATTTACAGAATTGATGTCAGATTGGCTTTTCAGTTACCAGGAAAACCAGAGGCTGGGGCAGGGGGCAAGCATGTAGACAGTTACTAATTAAGCCTTATAATTAAGAGGATTGGATAGTCATGTGAGTGAAGCAGGGCCTGGTCAAGCAGGAGATGTACAGAGAGCAGAAGAGCAGCCATCTTGAATATTCTGACCATACAGTAACAAATGGACATCCAAATCCCGGTATTTCTTTATCTCTTACTCCAGGTTTTAAACAATCTCAAAGTGCCATATAACTTTAGTTCTTTGTGGAAACTGTTGTGTAGATTTCTTTGTAGGTAAATAATCTCTCTAAATCTAGCTTCTCCACTGACTTTCCTTGTGTAAATTTGGTGAATTGCGTCATTGAATTTGTAAAATTTATTCCATCTGGGGGCAAGCTCTCTAGGGCCCATAGCTGCATAGAGCTCTCACTTTGTTTCTGAACTGAACCACCAAGCTCTGTGCTAGGAATCTTGGCTTCAGGAGAGCTCAAAGCAGAAATTCCCAGCAGGGGTTTTATGCCCTTCTAATCTCATAGGCAAGTCAGGCTATCTAAACTCTTACGCGAGATAAAAATCATTAATAAATAAAGTGACCTTGGGGGTTGCCATGGGAATTTCTGATTTCAAAAAGAACACCTTAAATCCCACCATCCTTATGCTGGCCAAGAGTCAAAAACAGACATCCAGCCCTTCCCAGTGAAGACAGAGCTTTTTTTCAATTCAGCTGTCAATCACCTCTATGCTATACAAGTGTTTGTTAGTTTATAAGTTAAGATTTCACCAAATACATTTTATACTTTCTAAAGAAATCTTAGTGTTCTGTCCTACATTATCAATTTGACAGGGTTACAATTATTTCTATGAGATTATAACATACAGTCATACTCTGAGAACACAAAATTTTATATATATATATATATATATATATATATTCAATAATACAGTAATATCCTAACCATAGAACTTAGTTTAGGTTTAAAACGTTTCAGTCGGCTCTAATTTTTCTCTAAATTTTATGAGTTATTAATATAAAGTTAATAATTTAATAATAGAAATAAAATTAGGTCTGTGCTTATTGAAAAAGTGCCAAATGTACAGTAATTTTGCTTTGAAGAGTTTAAATACCTCATTCAATTTTTTTTTCCTAATTTTTCTGATGGAAAGATGCCAGACTAGATCTGAGCATGGTCAAAACGATTTAACTGCACTGAAATTCTCAGTTTTTTTCTTACTATATTATTTTTGCCTTTCTCTCTGAACAAACCACCCACCATCACAGAATGTCATTGGTAAGCTCAAAAATACATGAAGTGAGGTAAATGCACCCCATATGCAATGCCAAATACTCATTAAACTCAAAATCCATTAAACTCAACTGTGGTGGGAAGCTGTGGAAGTAAAGGTGAAATGTTAGCTATTTCAGTGGAATAAAGCTGAAATGCTGAAAACACAGGAGTCCTTTTATCACAGATGAACTGCCACAAGAGATAATTGGACCTACTCTTATTTAATTGAAAGGCTTTGGAGGTGAGTTTCTTTAAATGTAAACTGATGACACTGAAAACTTTGCAGTCTGTGGAGTTGATTGAAGTTTATCAGAAAGAATGCAGTTGGCCCATTTATTAAGTTACACTGGATCACCTTCCAGAGTTTTGTGTGTGTGTGATAGATGATTTTTATGAAAGAAATCTTACTATTTGAATTAATATGTTTGAAAATTCACATATGTCTGCTTAAAGTGATAAATAAGAATGAAAAAAGTGAATTTTAAATTGAACATCTTTACAAAAATAATGTAGCTAAATTCCATCAATATGAGATGTTAGATACCAACATGCAGTGTTTTATATCTTCCTATAAAGAGAATAAAATTTTGTATAAATTAAAAAAATACTTTACTTTCAATGATGACATTTTATTGCTCAGTCTCCAAAGAATGCTTTGAAATGCATAATTATTTTTAAAACCGAGCTTAATGTCAACCATTTTATTTCCTTTCCATGGAAAGTGAAAGGTCCAAATCTCAAAAGAGTTTTGGAACATTCGAAATGGTTTTGTCCATTTATAGTTCTGTTGCTATTATGTCTATGGAAATGTATTTCAAGTTTAAATAACAAGCCACATGAATGAGTCAGATGCTAAGTGAGGATTACTGCTTGCTCTGACTGTATTTTAACCTAAGAAGAAAAAGTGTCTCTAGAGGAGACTGATGTGGGAATGCAGGAGTAGGGGTTTTAAATTTATTATTCTACCAATTTGTTTACTGATATTCAACACATGTTAATCTGCTTTATGACATTTTCATGTGGTAAAATTTTAACAGTTAATATATTAATTGGTTCAATGAGCATTGAAGTGTGGAAATTACAGTTGTGTTCCTTTATTTTTTTTAAAGTAAATATATCTTTTTATTCTTCAATTATAAGATGAAGAAAGTGACTCTCCCAAGAGAGAGGCCAAAGTATATATCAAACTACAGGTTTTGTATTTGCTACTTGATTTTACAATTATTTGTGTAATTGCATGTTTTTCAAGCTAATATGTACTTGATTTGGCTTAAGAAACTCGTCATTTGTTCAGTCTTCTCCTATGAATGATTTTTTCATAAACAGATTACATTTCTTAATGTTTATGTACTTTTTTAGCATGATAAGACAATGTAATAATACAAAAACTTAAAAGTTGATATTTGTTTTGACAAGGAAATGAATCATGTAAAGGTGTTTCTTATATGGGCAATTGCTGCTTTTTTTTTTTTTTTTTTTTTTGCGGTACGCGGGCCTCTCACTGTTGTGGCCTCTCTCGTTGCGGAGCACAGGCTCCAGACGCGCAGGCTCAGCGGCCATGGCTCACGGGCCCAGCCGCTTCGCGGCACGTGGGATCTTCCCGGACCAGAGCACGAACCCGTGTCCCCTGCATCGGCAGGCGGACTCTCAACCACTGTGCCACCAGGGAAGCCCAATGTAAATTTTACATGAAAGCTTCCCTCGTCTCCACAAACTCTGCCCTGCCATGTAATCAAATCATTCCTCGGTACGTGATTGCAGACACTGGCGGCTTTGCATATAAACGTAGCAGGGTCCTGATGCGGGGGTTCTGAGCCTGGGATCCTCTCTTCCTCTGTGGTCCTGGCTTTTGTGCCTTATGTGGTCACTGGGCCTTGCTCCATCTACTTTAGAAGCAATAAAAAAATGGGCAAGATTTGCAGATGCTTCCAAGTTTCCAAGGACCAGCAAAGATAACAGTCTGTTTAGAAATTTGAATTTTATTCATATGTCTATCGTAGGACTATAGTTATCATTTTGTGGGTTTTTTGTTTTGTTTTCGTTTTGTTTTTTATTGGAGTATAGTTGCTTTACAGTTGTGTTCCTTTAAACAGATCTTCCTTTGCTTTTTTTGAAATTGAGTTTTATTATTCCTCCCAAGAGACATAAATGAAGAATATTTTTAAAAAGTGAACTAAATTGAGAGAAAGAGACTCGCTTTTTTACCCTAAGTATCCTCACAAACTCTATTATTTTTATTACACCCATAAGAAGGCACCCCAGAACTGTGAAGACAACAGCCAAATGCAGTGAATAAAATAGAGTTGTAGTCATATGTGATAATAATAACATGTGCACTGTGCTCAAAACATTACCTCAGTCTTCACAACAACCCTGTTTAAAAACGCAAAACAAAACAATGCAGAACAGTTGCTTTTTTATCCCCACTTCAAATGTCAACAAACTGACATTTAGAGAAGTCTTGATATTTTGTCCTATGAGGCATCTCCAGTAAATGATGTTGCATTAGTATTCTGACAACTATTTCAGTGATTTTTAAGTTTCATAATCGCTAAATTAAAAAAATACTTATATAAAAATATAAATTAAATTTTTAAATTATAAAAATATTAAAAAGTATAAATTATATATAGGGAGAGGAAGGCTGGGGTTAAGACTTTTGTTATATACACTTTCAATAGAATGGTTTAACTTTAAAATGAATTTTTAAGAGTGAAAAATTAGGAAGTAGCTAATCACTAAATTAAAATTCATCTCTCAAGCCAGAAGTCTCCCCCGAATTCAGGGTTTCGAGGTTATATATCTCCCTGAAAATTTAGCACATATAAAATGATTTGTTATAAATGTTGCACAGAGAATAAAACTAGATAATGTGAAAAAGAGTTACCGGAATGGTTTGTGATTTGAGGTAGGATGTTCAGGAAAAACCTTTCTATGATGTGATTTGAGCCAACACCTGAAGGTGGTGATGGAGCAACTTCTAACGAAAATCTAAAAGAGCATTCCAGAAAGAGTACTTAGCAGGTTCTGAAGCCTGGGGTCAAGAATATGCTCAGCATTATTTAGAAAAAGCAGAGCAGCCAGTGTGGCTGGACACAGCAAATGAGAATTTCTAAGAGTTAGAACTGAAACCTCATGGGAACAGTGTTGTGGTAAGAACCACACGTATGTTGTGGTTAAAAATTTGGGTAATATTCTCAGTGTAATGAATTATTTGGAAGGGGGGTTGTTGTGCTGAGAAGAAAAATAATGACTTGATTATTCCAACTGATTGTGAAGAATAAGATATAGAGGAACCAGGAGTGGAAGCAGGAAGGGGAAGTTTGGAGGCTCCTGTAGTGCTCTCATTGAGAGATGATGGTGACAAGGTGATTAGCAGTGAATGTGGTGATACATGATCCAGGATATATTTTGGGATTAAAGCCAAAGGATAATTCTTGATGATGGTTAAGATGTGACAAAAAGAAAGGATTTAAGGATGATTATAAGATTTTTAGTTCAAGCAACTGGTACAGTTTACTTACATGACGAAGCCGGCAGAGCAGCAGATAGAAGTGGAGTTCAAAAATAAAGACACTGATTTTGGAAATGTTGGGTGTTCATTTGACATACAAATAGAGGTGTTCACTAGTCAGTTGGAGGTATGCTTCTAGAATTAAAGAAATATAACTTTGAATTCCTGATTATAGATGGCAGTGAGGCCATGCATGGGTATAGATGAAAGCAAGGAAATTATTATAAATAGGGAAGAGAAGAGGTCATAACACTGACCTCTGGGATGTTTCAATAATTTGGATAAATCGAGCAAAAGACAGTGAAAAGCAGGAGACCAATGAGGTAGCAAGAAAACCAGAGTGTGTGAACTCTGAAGCCAAGTGAAGAAAGGTTTCAAGAAACAGGGGGTAATACACTATGTCAAATGATGCCGCTAACTCAGGTGAGATAATGACTTAGTGACCACTGGATTTAGGGTTTTAGTTTGTTTTCAGAGTTGCCAAGAGGATTACATAAAATGCAAAGATAATTAACAAATAAATAAGATATTTAATTTTACTCTTTTCAATGTGAGAATAAAATCTAAGAGACATGGGGAAGCCATCATTCCTAAGATACTTATGGGAGCCATCAAATAAAATGTAATGTTTGAGAGAGTATTTGAAACAGCCCTCAAGAGACAAGTAAGATTTTAACAGATAGAGTTAGTGTGGAATAAAAGCAAAGGGACAGGGAATAATGAACAATTTGTGTGGAATAGAGTATAGGAGATAGTGGTTGTGATAGATTGTCTACAAAGACAGCCACCAATAATTCCTTCCTTCTCTAGATCCACTGTAGAGAGATAATTCTATTACCTTCTCCCCTGACTTGCTTTGCTCGTCTTGTGACTTGCTTTAAGCTTTAAGTAATAGAATGTCTGTGTCCCCTGGGAACCCCGAGCCACCATGGAAAAAAGTCTCACACCCCACTCCCCACCACACACCTACTGGAGGGAGAAGACACATGGACATGTCTTAGAAGATGTGAGATTACAAAGAAATAGAGGACTAGTCAGTGTCCAGAATTTTTGTCACCTCTTACCAACCACCATGCATGTGAGGAAGGCCATCTTGGATTCCTAGTCCCAGTTAAGCTGCCCTAGCTAACATCACAAGGAGAGACGAGGCAACCCAGAGGAAGCCTGCTTCGCTCCTGACCCACAGAATCATGAGCAATAAAATGGTTGATTTAAGCTACTAACTTTTGAGCAGTTTGTTTTGCAGAAGGAGATAATTGATCCAGTAGTTGATTCTAAATTAGATTAAAATATTAATTGTATCATATTTTGTGAGTGTATGAATGAGGCCTAAACTCAAGGTGTATTTCTTATCAAGATGAACTTTGAAGATAGTTTTAATGAAAAATGAGAAAATTAGTCAAGGGAATCAGCTTATACTATATATCTCTGCTTATAAAATAGTGAGTTAGAAAATATCCTGAAAGTTTTTGAAGACAGAAAGGAGGAAAAATCACAATAAAAATCAACATAACTGGGGATGCCCAATTATTTTAAATTTGTGTTAAGTACAATCAGACTTAATTAGGACAATAACATTAAAAAATAGTCCACAAAATTTTGGAAATTGAGGGTGAAGGGTAATCCCTACTTAGCTTGTGACAATAAAACTAATTGAAATTTTTAGTATCTGTAAAATGTTTTAGGTTTCCCATATAAAATAAACTCATTTTATTATGGTCAAATACAGTTATTGCTTTTTGAAAAGCAGAAAATCTATTGAAGATGATTACCTATACAAAAAATGCAAAAATGAGACTTTTATGAAAATTTTAGTGTAAAAAATCAGACTTTTAATTTAAGCAGATTTTATTGAACTACATTTGTTGAATGTCACCCTATGAGTAAATTTCACAGAGGATTTCTCTTATTTTCACTTTTCTTCATACAAAATGGCTCTTCTCCAAAACTGAAAAAAATATTTTTTTTCCTACACAGCATGTTGGACTGATATGCAGCCTTTGCTTCCTGAAAGTATATTATTTCCTACAATTGTACTGCTCTAAAATCTGCAATTTTTATGTGTTATTAAGTCATGCATCTTATAGAACAGCAAGATTAAGCATAATCACAACTTAGGCTTTCATTATTTTTGTAAAGAATCCCAATATGCTATCTCAGAAAAAAGCTTTTATAAAAATAATGTGAAAACTTACACTGAAGTGATCATCTAACCAGAGGGAAGAAATCAATGAGATATGATGAAAACATCATGTTTCATTTTTCCCCCAGACTCAATGCTCCTAACATGTTCTGACAATTGGATTTTTATTTTGAACAAATAATTCAGAGTCTTCTAAAGAAAACAACTCAACTGAATAAGAATAAAAGTTAACTTTAGTGCAATTTTTAAGAATCAATATGATCCTTCTGGCAAAGAGGGAACAACCCACTCACTCTAGTAAGGTGCATCAAACTAGGACACTTTTAAATAAATTGCCCTTGTCGCTAAGGAAATGGCAACAAAATGATGTCAGGATCTATGGAATCATGGCATTGGCAAGGAGAACAAAATTAGGAGGGTAATTTTTCTTTGCTTATCTGTAAATGGGCTTAGAGCTGGGTAAAATTGGAGTATTTGAGGGTAAGGGAAAGAGCAGAGGTGTTCTGTCCCGTAAATCATGGCTTTCATTTTCCAGAACAAGAATGATGTCTTCTATGAACGTCCTCCATAGCATCTTCTTCAAAGAGAAAGTTTTTTTGTCTACATTGAAAAATCTGTTGTTTAGCTTAGCCACCCTCATTAATGATCTTAGCTAGATGTTCTGGACAACTTGCTGCAGCTTCCTTATCAGCAGTTGCTGCTTCACCATGCATTTCTATGTTATGGAGATGCTTCTTTCCATAAACTTTATGAACCAACATCTGCTATCTTCACACTTTTCATCATCTGCAGCTTCCTTACCTCTTTCAGCCTTCATAAAATTGAAAGAGAATTAGGGTTTTGCTCTGCATTAGGCTTTGGCTTAAGGGAATGTTATGATTGCTTGATCTTCTATCCAGACCACTAAAACTTTCTCCACATCAGCAGTAAGAATGTTTTTCTTTCTTATCATTTCTCTATTCACTCACACCCTCATGTGTCATTTGAATCTTGAGCAAAGTGTGTTCTCTTTTCTTATACTTTCAAATGACATAACCCATTCATTGTGAATTATAGATGACAAAGTGATTATATAAAATTATCAACTCACGAAATGAAATCATTTAATGATTTGTAACGGTACCATTTGGATATTTCCCTTTGGTTCATAGCTCATCTACTTTTAAAAATGCCAATCATAGCTTTTTATATATTATCTAAAATCCTCCATGGGTTGATGTAGAATTTGGATTAAGTCCAAACTGCCAGCTCCCAGGCACTACAAGTCATAATGCCTGCCTCATTCTTCACCCTCAAGCCACTGTCCATCTTGCTCACTATGGTCCAACTATACCAGACTTTATGTTTCTTCAATATACTATGTGTATTTCTAATTAGGACCTTTTGCTCCATAGATCTTTCTGTGGTGAATGCCTCAATTAAAATATTATTTCCTCAGAGTTGAATTCCTACAGAGAGGATTTCCTACAAATTAATGTGCCTCCTCAGACACTTCATTACCATCATTTATTTTCTTCTTATAACTTATTCCTAACTGAAATTACCTTCATCACTTATTTGATTATATATTTACTATATGTTTCTCTCACAATAAATTGCAGTTTTCACTGGAGCATGGATCTTGTCTGTCTTATTTCCCTTGCAGTATCAGCAAACTTAATGTTTCCAGACATACAGTTAATGCTAAAAATATGAGTTAAGTGAATTATGCAGAAAGTCAAGATAAGATGATCATTAAGACACAGAGGAGTTAAGAAGTGAAACTGAAACACTGAAAGGTACCAAAAGAAATCTCCCACTATTTATAATTTTTGTTTTTGTTTTTGTTTTTTTCGGTACGCAGGCCTCTCACTGTTGTGGCCTCTTCCGTTGCGGAGCACAGGCTCCGGACGCGCAGGCTCAGTGGCCATGGCTCACGGGCCCAGCCGCTCCGCGGCATGTGGGATCTTCCCGGACCAGGGAACGAACCCGTGTCCCCTGCATCGGCAGGCGGACTCTCAACCACTGCGCCACCAGGGAAGCCCTATAATTTTTGATGAGCCACTCTATGCTACTGGATTTATTTTCTGAGCTTTATATGATGTTATAAGAAATTACATGCTTTCAGATGCTAACAGTGAGTACCACTGAGAGATAAGGATTAATTGTGTATAATAATATCTTATAAGTTGAATTATGGTCAAGTTCTGAGGCTCAAAACTAGAATGAGTTCTATCAAAATAATTGACAATTTAGGACATTGGTACACTAAGCCTATTGCCCCAAGGATCTCTTGGACTAAACTCATGGGTGACAGATATGATACATCATAATTATTCAGAATAGATATTCACTCATGTGTTTATAATTTTAAGAGTATCTGAGTAGACTACCCTATCAATATTTGGCCCTACATGAACTGACAGAGGTCTACTATTAGATATTAACCCCTTGTATTTAAAATATTTTCATCTTTAGCAGTAATATTTGAAAACTGTCAGTATTTGTGGATATAGAAACACATTACATTTAGATCTAATATTAATATCATAAGATATGATGAAGAGCACCAGGTTAGCTGAGAGAAGAGCTCCAAGAGAATGAGAACTTGGCAAGGGGAACTGAAAGTAATTTGAGAGTATTGATATTTGGCTTCCTGGTATGGGTGGTTCCAAAAATAAGGTGGTAGCATAAAGGTTCCTGAAAGGTGAGCACACATCTGCTCAAAGATGAGCAGGTTATCAGCAGGAGGAGATGAATATTAAAATATTCAAAATAAGTGATTGCAATAATTCTAATAGGAACAAAATAGGATACATTTAGGGCCAAAAGAGAGAGCATATAATTTATCTTCTGATTTTAGAAGTGAACACATTAAATATATTTATGGAAACTCATAGTTTACAAAATAGTCTATTGTGATTTATAATTATTTCATTGCAGACTCACAATATTCTGTCAAATAATATTATATCCCTGTTATAGAGTTAAAAATATTTAGATTCCTAGATATTAAACACTTGGCCCAATTTACACCATTAATGTCTCTAAACCATATGTTCTATACTACTCTATTTTTTTAGAGTATATCTATATATACTATCAGATATAAAACTATATCTGATAGTTCAGAAAGCTTCAGAAAGAAGAGAAGGAAGCTTTTAGTTCAACTGAGGGAGATAAGGATAATTCCGAATTGTGACTTTTGTCTTTGTATTGGTGCTTACTATCTCTACTTACTACTTTGAAGAATAATATTCAAAGTAGTTACACTGTAAAAATAAAGATAAGAAATCAATACATATAAGTTTAAAAAAATGAAAGTCTGTGAAAGGAAATTCCATGAAAATGGTTCATTTATTGAGTAACTCCTGGTCCTGTAGGCACACAGAGACAAACTTCATCAGAGAGGCTTCTCTTTTCTTATAAAATAATAAAGGCATCTTAGTGGCGCTTTGGGGCTTACCCTCTCATTTGGGATATAGTGATCAAACTAATCATTGTTTTAAAATTATAATATTAAATGATTTCTAGGTGAATTACCTTAATTTATTATTTAAGAGATACATTTCAATTATGTAAATGTATTATTAATATGCTATGTTTGATTATATGTTCTTATTTAGGATATATTAATTTTATATAGAAAAATACATAAGGGTATGGAAACAGGAGATAAATCAGCTTGAAAACAGTAAATTAGGACAATTTAATACCTTTTTAACAAAAAAGATCCAAATGTAAAATAGATTATGCTTAAGAGTTGGTCATTTATTTTCTTCATTTCTTTAGGGAAGAGGGAAAACTATAAGGAATTACACACTAACTGTAAAATTAAGATACAACAAAGAAACAACCACAATTAAACAAATTGAAACAAGGTAAGACACTGGTAAGGATGATTGGTTTATAAACCTTACAGTGTCATAAATAGTGAAAGAGTTGTCACCATATTAAAAGCCTGTTTGAACAGGTGTGTGTTGTGAGGAGTATTCATTTGACAATGTATTTTGCAAATACACATTTATGGTAATGTCCTGTAACCATCCCGGGATGGATTTAATTATTGAGCCATTAAGGCTTACTGTTAATACTATGTGTTGATATTATTAACAAAAGTCTGGTTGTATCATTACAAGATATTTTTTAACAATTTGAAATGTTTCCTAAACAGTGTATGGTAAATTAAGTTAAAGCTGCAGTCTTGGGCGCTCTTTAACATAAATCATAGCAATATTCTTTTGGATCTGTCTACTAGGCAAAGGAAATGGAAGCAAAAGTAAACAAATGGGACCTTATTAAACTTAAAAGCTTTTGCACAGCAAAGATACCTTCTTCAAAAAGACAACCTACAGAATGGAAGAACATTTTTGCAAATTATATGGCTGATAAGGGATTAATATCCAAAATATATTAATAGTTCATACAACCCAGTATCAAAAAAAAAAACCTAAATGAAAAATGGATGGAAGACCTGAATAGACATTTTTCTAAAGAAGACATACAGATGGCTAACAGACTCACAAAAAGATGCTCAACATCACTAATCATCAGAGAAATGCGAATAAAAACCACAATGGGATATCACCTCACACCTGTCAGAATGGCTATCATCAAAAAGACCACAAATAACAAATGTTGGCGAGGATGTGGAGAAAATGTACCCCTTGTACGCTCTTGGTGGGAATGTAAATATGTTCAGCTGCTGTGAAAAACGGTATGGAGATTACTCAAAAACCTAGAAATAAAACTACCATATTACCCAGCAATTCTACGGCTGGGTATATATCTTAAGAAAATGAGGGCTTCCCTGGTGGCTCAGTGGTTGAGAGTCCGCCTGCCGATGCAGGGGACACGGGTTCGTGCCCCGGTCCGGGAAGATCCCACATGCCGCGGAGCGGCTGGGCCCGTGAGCCATGGCCACTGAGCCTGCGCGTCCGGAGCCTGTGCTCTGCAATGGGAGAGGCCACAACAGTGAGATGCCTGCGTACCGCAAAAAACAAACAAACTGCAGTCTTTTTTCTGCTTTAAGTCAAAGTTTATAATAAGGAGAGTTGCCTAATATTTTGTAATATTGCTTAACAGAAAAATCATACTACATGACCTAGAAACTTCTAAGAAAACACCTGTAAATTTAGCTGCAATATATTAGTCTCAATAAGAAATAAAAGCATGACAAGAGTTACTATGTGTCTCCTTATTTTTAAAACTTTAAGATGGTGTGTGTACATTATGTGTTAGTCCTACAATATGTTGGCTACTAGGTGAAAGAAATCTAAACTTACTTTTGGATAATTAAGGTGGTAACAACTTTAATCAACATATAAATTCACAATAGTAAAAGGGAATGAGGGAATTATTATGTTCAGAAATAAAATTCTAAATAAATAAATCCCAATTAATCATTTTGCACATATCTCTTTTTTGCTAAGGTATTAAAATTGTATTTAAATTTAACAATTTAACTTTTATATTAAATATATAATACTTATATGTCCCTTGATGTATCCCCAATACACCCCAACTGTCGTTATTATCATTATTCAATGGCAAATCATTTTTAGAATATATTAGTGTTAAATCATTTTTGATTATGTGGATTTTTTTTCTTATTGAATCTGCATCTCCAGTATGATATTACTCTATGCCAAGATTTTGTAAAATGACTAAGCTAGACTTATTGGGTCAAACTTATCAATAGAAACATTTAGTAAATAACTCAATATCAGAAAAAAGAAGCCCCTTATTGGTCTGTTAAGGCTGAAGGATTTTTCATCTTTTTCTATATTTGTATTTGATTAAGTGTTGATGCTGCTAAATCTGACTCTATCTGACTTTAGCTCTTTTTTTCAGTCTCATTCTGTACTGAGACACAACTCTTCATCTGTGGGGCTTTATAACCCATGGTTTCACAACTGTCTAATTCATAAAAAAAGCTCCATGTATAGTTTTCTTCCAAAAGAAGTCTTGCATTAAATACTAAGTGGTCATGTTAATATAATCCTACCACACCCTTTCATCACTTATTGAAATCCTTAAATGCTTTTTTAGAGTTAAAGTGGTACCTCCTCTGAATTGTCCATGACACTTGTCTGTCCATGATGCAAAATTCACTTTCGTGCTTCTACTTGGGTTTTCTTGAAAATACTTTCGTAGATATAATCTGAGAGGAGCTCACTTTCTAGCCTAATCTAGCCACTAATCCACCCTAGTGATGGGCTGCACAGATACTCACCAGGCAGAAGGAGGACATTGACTGCTGGTTTACTGCCAGCTACTCCTCTCAGGACATTTATTCTTCCATCCTCTTCTGCCTGCGCACTTGACTAAGGCAAAAAACAACACACAGCCCCCTGTTACCTTGCAGCAAACCATTGCTCTCACATAGGCTTGCCAGGAATATTAAACAGCAAAACATATGATTGTTATTATGATCTTACCAGTGTAAACATGGATAATCTTAACCAAAAATGATAAATATGAACAGGTAACAACATTATCCTAGGCACAGAAAGAGAGATAACAGGTTGAAATGTGTGAACTGTATTAAATAACTATTTCCTACATATGTAATTTGGGACGTGTAGAGTAAGTTTAAAATATATGGTTAATACTATCAGTTATATGTAAGAAGATGCAATATCCATAAAAGACATGACTTTAATTATAAAAATTTAGGAAAACATATACCAAAAGATCAATAGTAATTATCTCTGAAAGTGATGAGATGACAAATGAAAAATATCCTTTTCAATTTTTACTAGATACATTTCAATATACATTTGTTTTTGTTTTAGTATGCTTTAGGTTTATGATAAAATTAAGGATATCTTAAAAAATAAGAACATCTGTTCATCGTAAAAGAAACACATCAGAGGTCTGGAGATATATTTTCAATACTTGTGACTGAAATATGTTGGCATGCTAAATATAGAAAAAATTCCTGTAATCGAAAGCAACAACAACAAAAATAAAATGACAATTCAATGAGCATGCATATCATTGAAGAGGAAATTAATTGCCACTTACTGTGTAAATGCATGTCTTAATATACGATATAATATAATATATATATATGTATATACACATTTACTGACAGTTATTTTTCACATAATTATTCATATTATGTTATATAAATGAATCATATATTATTTATATTATATGTATAACATATATGTAATAGAGTGTGTATATATATTGTACACTATTATATATGTAATATGTTATATATAATTGTGAATATATACTGTACACAATATACTATATATTATATATATTATTATAATATATATTATATATTATAGAGCCCGTGCTGCACAACAAGAGAAGCCACCACAATGAGAAGCACCAAGCACTGCAATGAAGAGTAGCCCCCACTCACTGCAACTAGAGAAAGCCCACGTGCAGCAAGGACCCAAAGCAGCCAAAAATAAATAAATTAAAAATAAAAGAAGAGATGAGTGGTAGGTACATTTATCCTTAATTTATATAACTCATAAATTCTATCTATTACATTATACTTCAAAAATAAGAAAATACATTTTAATAAATACATCAAACATAAATAAACATAATTAATTATAATTGACTAAGAGGGTTATAGTTTTTTCAGTAACTTATTAAAGACATTTTAAGTTGGTTGTAATCCATTGTATGCCAGTTATTCACCAGAGATATCTGATGTTGGAAACTAGTAATTATGCTATTATTCCTGTATTACTTTCCATCTTTGCATAAATATATTTAATGATTTAAAGAATACTTTCTGTTCATTTGGATGCAAAGGTGAACAAATTATTGGAACAATATCACTTGACAAGAATTTCTACATGTTCCCAAACCAGCATTATGCAAAAGTGCCATTATCTCACATAGTATGCTTTCTGTAAATGTCAGAGAGAGAAAATAAACTTGAGGTCATATTCAGCTTATATTTTCCTAATTATTCATTATTTTCATAAATATTTTTGAACCTTTTCAAGTTGCAGTTTTATAAACTATGTAAAACTAAATTATGCATCCATATCCTCTACCAGGAAGCAGGAAGATATATAAGGATGTTCCATATCACCCTACAATCTGGTACACCCTATGCTATTGGAGGTTTTAGTCTTAGGGAAAGATACAGTAATCTATTTATGGCAAGCCCCAATGGGAGGAAAAATATGTAAGATCTGAGATTGTGGAGTAAGTTTATACTATCTTCAGTAGATACTTGTATGTCCTTTTAAAACTCTTGGCGTGTCAAGGCCTTGGCAGAAAGAGAACATTTGATCATGGAACACCAAGTGGCCGTACACCTAAAACTTCTGATATGGGTTCTGTTGGTCTCACCAAGTCATAAAAATGGACATATCTAGCAGTAGTCCATCACAAGATGAAACTGGTATACCCAGGATTGAGTCTGATCATGACCAAAAGGCATGTGTAAAATGCAAGAGCAGATGAGTAGATCAGACCCCCATGTCACCCACCAAAGTTGTACCAGTTCCCCTTACTGTTTATTCCTGTCCAGTGGGGAGGTTCCATATGGCCAACTGAAGGAGGAAGAAAAAGCCCAAGGTTGATTTTCAGACTTTTTTTTTATCAAAGGGTAGTTGATTTACAATATTTTATTAGTTTCAGGTGTACAACATAATGATTTGAAAATTTTGTAGATTATTTAAAGTTATTATAAAACATTGCCTATATTCTCTGTGCTGTACAGTATATCCTTGTAGGTTATTTATTTTATATATAGTAGTTTGTACCTCTTAATCCCCTATTCCTATCTTGGCCCTCCCCATTTCCCTCTCCCCAGTGGTGACCACTAGTCTGTTCTCTGTATCTGTGAGTCTGTATCTGTTTTGTTATATGTATTCATTTGTTTTAATTTTTAAATTCCACATATAAGTGGTATAATAGAGTATTTGTCTTTCTCTGTCTTAACTAATTTCACCAAGAATAACAAGGTCCATCCATGTTGTTGAAAATGGCAAAATTTCATTCTTCTTTATGTCTGAGTGTATACATATGTACACACATACACACAAACCACACACACACACACCACATCTTCTTTATTTATTCATGTGTTGATGGATACTTAGGTTGCTTCCATATCTTGGAATACACAATAGTGTAAATCATATTTCTATGAACATTGGGGTGCATGTATATTTTTTAATTAGTTATTTCATTTTCTTTTTTTCTTTTTTC